>NC_039365.1:82645286-82982686 GCF_003573695.1 Papaver somniferum | reverse complement strand
AGACCGAAGTTAGTTTGTCGTAGGCTAATGTTTGTAGCGGCTTAATACAGTGTATGATCAATCTGGACTAGGTCCCGGGGTTTTTATGCATTTACGGTTTCCTCGTTAACAAAACTTCTGGTGTCTGTGTTATTTCTTTTCCGCATTGTATTTTGTTATATAATTGAAATATCACAGGTTGTGCGTTTGAATCAATCAATTGGGAAATCCAACTTTTGGTTGTTGATTGAAATTGATTGATACTTGTACATTGGTCTTTGGTACCTTTCAAGTGATTTCTCTTGTATTCAATTAGACTCACAGATTTCTATTTGCTTTAGTAAGTATTGAATCGAGAAAAAGAGATATAACTCTTTGATATACGTTTATTAAGATTGAGTCTGACTGTCTAGTTGATTCTCTTAAAAGTATATTGGAGTTAGTCCATACAGATTGCTAATCGAAATATTGGGTGTAGTTGTTAGACCCCCGCTTTTTCAATTGGTATCAGAGCTGGAAAACACGTTTAAAGACCTTACAATTCTGTGTTTGTAGCAATCTGAATATATGGACAGTAAAGTCTCTAGAAACGCCTCACCAGGGTTAAAAACCAATCATAGAAGAAGTTCTGATAAACTGGTTGTTCTTCAGAAAAAGTTGGATGAACAAATCCGGATCAACTATGATCTTGTTGCAGAAATTGCAATACTTAAGGATTTGAAATCTATTAAATTCCTTTGATGGATCTGAATAACTCTAGTTGTCCTTCTATGAAGAACAGTCGTAAGTAAGGTGATAAACAACTTCCAGACGTTATGAAAACTGATATGACTAAGAACTGCTTAGACGAGCTTAAAGATGTTGGCCCATGTTTGTTTTGTGATTTCTCCAGTCATTTTCAACATACTTGTATGTCCTTCCAAAAGAGTCTGAAAGTTGCAAGCAATCCTCACAAGAAAACTAAACAACTAGTTTCTTATCTAAAAGGATGTACAAAACTAACAAGAAAGTATTGATAGTATGGGAGCCTTTGCTTTAAAATCAACATCACCCTTTCAATGGTTTCTTGACAGTGGATGTATCAAACATATGACGGGTGATCTCACATGGTTTGTTTCTTCAAATGACTATGAAGGAGGTCCGGTGACATTTGGAGATGGGAGTTGTTGCTACATGAGTAAGAAGGGGACGATCAAACTACCTGGCGTACCTGAAATCCATGATGTAGTATACGTAAAAGGTATGACTGCAAATCTTCTTTCTATTAGTCAAATTTGTGACAAAGGCCATAGAGTTGTCTTCAATGCAAATGGATGTGACATTGTAGACAAAACTAGGAAATTAATTTTTCAAGGTACTCGTGGTACAAACAACTGTTATCTTCTCAATACTCAGTTCAGCAACCGTTGTAATTTGACTAAGGTAGAATCTACACATCTTTGGAATGAACGTTTTTGTCACATCAACTATCGTCTTCTAACTAAGATCATTAAGAAAGAACTTGTTAGAGGCGTTCCCAAAATCAATGCAAAGATTGAAGGTGTATGCGGTGCCTGTCAAAAGGGTAAACAAACGAAAGTTCACCACAAATCATCTCGAGATATTCTCACTAAAACCCCACTTGATTTAATTCATATTGATCTCTTCGGACCGATTCAACAACCCACTGTTGCTGGTAAGAAGTATGCTTTAATTATGGTACATGATTACACCAGATTCACTTGGGTTGCATTTCTGTCTCATAAGAATGAAACCCTTGATCAATTTAAGATTTTTGTTAAAAGAATTCAGAACGAACAAGGTCGCAAATTAAAGAAAATTAGAAGTGATCGTGGAACTGAATTCAAGGACACCAAGGTGTTTGGATTCTGTGACGAACTGGGAATTATTCAACTATACTCACTACCTATTACTCCTCAAGCTAATGGAGTTGCATAAATAAAGAATAGGAACATTCAATAAATGGCCAGGGTAATGCTCCATAACAAAAACTTACCATTAAGGTTTTGGGGAGAAGCTGTCTTTATAACTTGCTACTTGATCAACCGTGTTTACTTACGGTCTAAAACCCTAAAAACTCCTTATGAGTTGTGGTACGGGAGGAAACCCAACTTGCACTATCTCAGAGTGTTTGGAAGTAAGTGCTACATTCTAAAAGATCGAGAACAGAAAGGGAAATTCGATGCCAAAAGTGATGAAGGTATCTTTCTTGGCTATGCTTCTGATAGTCGTGGTTTTTGAGTATTTAATCTCAGAACCCAGGTCATGATGGAATCTGCTAATGTTATCATCGATGATATTAGTAACTTTCATCATGATAATCCTCCTGTTGAATTGCCTCTAACCGAGACAATTGAGAAAGTCAAAGAAATATCAGATTCAGTTGAAGTTATCCCGACTGTCACTGACCCTGATATTTCTAGTGACTAGGAGAAGAGCACTGATCAAGCTATTCCCGACGAACAAGAATGTGTCCCTCCACGACACTTCTGGGTTCAAAGGAATCATGATCCCAACAGTATTATTGGAGGAAGAGATTCTACATCTAAAACAAGAGGAAAACTTCAAAATGTGTGCAATTTTGGTTGTTACCTTTCACAAGTAGAACCAAGAAATATTGATGAAGCTCTGAGCGATCCCCTTTGGGTGAATGCAATGCATGAAGAGTTAGATCAATTTCAAATACAAGACGTATGGGAACTTGTACCTTGTCCTTCCAATATTAATATTGTTGGTACCAAATGAATATTCAAGAATAAGTCTGATGAATTTGGCACAATTGTCAGAAATAAAGCTAGACTTGTCGCTCAAGGATATTCACAAATCGACGGTATTTATTTTGACGAAACCTTTGCTCGTGTGGAATTCCTTGAGTCCTTTCGTCTCTTGTTAGATCATGCTTGTTTTTTTTAAGGTTAAGCTGTTTCAAATGGATATAAAATCCGCGTTCCTAAACGGAATATTAAAGGAGGAAGTCTATGTTGCTCAACCTAAAGGGTTTGAAAACCCTGATTTCCCAGATCATGTGCTTAAACTCAAAAAGGAATTGTATGGGTTGAAACAACCACCTAGATCCTGGTTTGAAAAACTTACCACTTCTCTTATTAGAAAATGTTTTTTAAGAAGCGGAGCTGATAAAACCTTCATTACCAAATGGAGTGGGAAAGAGGTTGTCATTTCTCAAGTCTATGTAGACGACATCATCTATGGATCAACTTATGAAAAACTTGCAAAGGACTTCCAAGTCTCTCTTGCTAAAGAATTTGAAATGAGTAATGTTGGTGAATTAAAATTCTTCTTAGGATTACAAATTCAACAACATAAAGATGGAATTTACCTATCACAAGAAAAGTATGCAAGGGATCTTGTGACAAGATTCGGTCTGGATAAGTCATCTCCAAAATTGACACCCATGCCCACTACTGGTAAACTACATAGAGATGAGAAATGAGCAAAAGTGGATCAAAATTTGTATCGATCTATTATTCGTAGCCTTTTATATCTTACAGCTACTAGACTTGATATTTCTTTTGGTGTTGGTTATTGTTCTAGGTTTCAGGAGAATCCAAAGGAATCTCATCTTGCAGCTGCAAAAAGGATCATACGATATGTTAATCACACTGTCGGGTATGGTCTATCTTATACTTTTGATACTAACACTGACCTTTCTGCTTATACTGATGCTGATTGGGCAGGATGTGTAGAAGACAGAAAAAGTACATCAGGTGGTTTCTACTATGTTGGACTGAATCCTGTGGCTTGGCATAGCAAGAAGCAGAATTCACAATCCTTGTCTACATGCAAAGCAGAATATATTGCTGCTGGTTCATGCTGTACTCAACTCATATGGATGAAACGAATGCTAGCTGATTATGGAGTTGATACTGGAATACTGAATATCTTTTGTGATAACTCTAGTGCGATTCAAATCACTGAGAATCCCGTTGAGCACTCAAGAACAAAGAACATTGATATAAGGTACCATTTTATTCGAGATCTCTATGAAAATGGTATCATAAGTATGGAATTTGTGCCTTCTGAACAACAATTTGTTGATATTCTCACCAAACCATTAGACACTGCTACGTTTCAGCACTTACGGCAGTCTATTGTTGTTGTTTTGGTTCATTAAAAGTTTCTATGACTCTTACCCATGTGCTTATCTCGATCTTTTGGGCAATTGAGTTTGAAACTCCAGTAGGTATGTACTTCAGTTTAGTATTTGTTTCCATAGGACTGTTTGTTTTGTCACAGTCTTTTGTATGTTGTGTCAAAAGAAATCCTTATTTTCTTTCGAAATTAAGGTCGCTCTTGTTGTTCTTTCGGGAATGACATAATATGGGAGAGAGTTCTTTTGAACTTGTGCTTAATTGCTAAATCTTGAGGGGAGTGCGGCTGTGGAATATTTTAGGGGTTATCTTGTATCTTAATAAACTCCTTGATGAATGCATTTAGCTTCGTCTTCATGATTGCATCTAAACTAGTTGGCATGTACTTTCTTTTAGTCATGAAATGTCTCGTTTGGAAATTTCATTAGGATCCCGTTCTTGTACCTTTGCCAATTTTATTGACAAAAAGGAGGAGAATTAATATGTAGTTCACACTACAAATACATATGGTTTTCGGATCATTGTGTAAGGGGGAGTGGTTTCCATGTGAGATGGAGTATTGACTAAGAGGGAGTGATACATATCACCATAGTATTGTTGTCGAAGTTGTGATACAATTGAACTTTGATAGTGTGTAATAATACTATGACACTGTATAACAATGATCGAGAACCTTGTTTTCTCATTATTATAGCTACGGATTTTCAACAACGATGATGCTGAACTTACAACCTTTGGGATCATTGGAGTACTTGGAAGTGACGAAGATTTCGAGTAATGTTGAAGATTAGGCATGTGGAATATGAGCTACTAAAGTTTCTTTATCTTTTTTGTATTCCATATGTATTGATAGTTTTGTCACTAAAATTGACAAAGGGGGTATTTTTAGAGCATTGCTCGGTCGAACTCGCATGCGTTGCTATCTCAAGCGTGTTTGTCAATGTTAGTGATCAAAACTATAAGTCTTGATTTCTAGTCTACTATATCTAAGTCTCGGACTAGGATAAAAAGTGTAGTTAAGCTCAAGAACTCCATGGCGAATCATCATACAAGACGAAGAACTACTCAAGGAACTGGTATAACTTCATCGACAAAAAGGTATGTGGAGACTTGAACTTATCTATCTCTCAAAAGTCTATCTACTCTATCTCCTACTTTGAGACAAAAGTCGTTTTGCTATATATACTTTAATTATACAAATTTGTTATTTTGAGCCAAGTATATCTCGCCTATCTATTTCTCGAAATATATGTTGGTAAGCTTTCGCTTCAACCAAGTTCATCTTTACCTAGTGACGAAAGTCATGATATGTTTCAATCACTTTGAAAATGGCTTTGACGAGAAATGGTTTGTGAATAACAACTATATAACGTCCTCTAAGAATGTTTTAATGATTGAAATGAGAGCTTAGATTATATAACCAATGGTGGATATAAGCATTATTGTGGAAACACATATATGTATAAGTCCTTATTCCTTGAACCGAAGTTTGTGAACTTTGTTGATCAAGAGAATCGGAATAGTGGCGTGAGCTAAGTCCGCGAACCCAGTGCGCGAACTGGCGAAAGTTCTCATTCCGAGAATATCTGCTGGAGTTTGTGAACTCCTTCCGAAAACTTAAGTCCGCGAACCTAGTCTGCGAACTTGAGTTAGGTTATATCCAAAGATGATTGTTTGTGAACTTATACTTATATTAAGGAATGCAGTTTGCAAACCGTGGCTATAAAGTTCATGAACCGATTCAAGTGAATCAAATCATCTTTACTTCAATTGTGTCTTGTGTAGTTACATAAGATTTCCTTGCAATTGAATAACTCTCTAACTAGTTTATTTGAGTCATTTGAACTAGTTGTGGTGAAGAAGAATATGGTTGATATGAAAGTGATCATATGGCTAAGCATTTGGTTAACTATTGTTGAACCAACAAATGTACATGTTTGGGTACGGTTACACAAACCTAGAAACGTGCATTTCATTTGTGTGTAACAAGCTAAGTTTTTGATCTAACGGTTGAAAGATATTATCTTGAATCTAATCAGGTTTTCATCCAACGGTGAATATTGAATGATTTGTTACTAAGCTAACATTGATTGCAAACCCTGATTTGAAAGACTATATAGGGGGAACTCTAGCATCTGTGCAAAACTAATCCCCACACCTTACGTGTGATACTAGTTGGTTTTGCTAGAGTCGATTCTCCTTTACCTTTGGTTTCTTCTTAAAAACCAGGTTAACGACTTAAAGACTTCATTGGGATTGTGAAGCCAGACCGATACTACTTTCTCGTAGTTGTGTGATCTGATCTTGCATTTTCTATCATACGAGTTCAACTGAAATAATTGGCTTGAGATTGATATCTCCGATAGGAAAGATATAAAAGTAATCACAAACATCTTCGTCTCATTGTTTGTGATTCCACAACATCTTGTTTCGCTACCATACGATTAAGATTATTTTGAGGAAATTGATAACTCTAGGTTTTTCTTCGGGAATATAAGACCGGATTATCAATTGGTTCCTGTTCACCTTGATTTATCAAAAGATGGAACAAAAATATTTTGGGTGTATCTGTGGGGGACATATTTATCCTTTCTATAGACTTGTCTGTGTGAGACAGATTTGTAAGTCTTCGACTTTGGGTCGTAGCAACTCTTAGTTGTGGGTGAGATCAGCTAAGAGAATCAATTGTGTAGTATCCTGCTGGAATCAGAGACATAGGGAGTGCAACTGTACCTTGGATCAGTATGAGATTGATTGTGGTTCAACTACAGTCCATTCCGAAGTTAGCTTGGGGTAGGCTAGTGTCTGTAGCGGCTTAATATAGTGTGTTTTCAATCTGACTATGTCCCGGGGTTTTTCAGCATTTGCGTTTTCCTCGTTAACAAAATTCTGGTGTCTGTGTTATTTCTATTTCCGCATTATATTATTTATCTTTATAATTTAAATAATACAGGTTGTGCATTGAAGATCAATCAATTAGAATATCCAACCTTTGGTTGTTGATTTACATTGATTGTCACTTGGATATTGGTCTTTGGTACCATCCAAGTTATTTCTTGTATTTGATTAGGACTCGCAGATTCTGCTTGAGTAAATCAAATCAAGAGAGAGATATTAACTCCTCGATATACTTTTATCTAGATTGAGTCTAATTGTCTAGTTGATTCTCTAGAAAGTATATTGGAGTTAGTCCATACAGATTGCTGAGCGAAATATTGGGCGGTGTTGTTAGACCCCCGTTTTTCATTGCTTATTCGATAAATTACTGAATATTGATAGTTGAATCAATATTCAAGCGTCTGAGCAAGTATTGCTCATTCGATAAATTACTGAATATTGATAGTTGAATCAATATTCGAGCATCTGAGAAAGTATTGCTCATTCGGTGAATTATTGGTAGCGTGACCAAATAAAATATTAATTAGAATATTAGTAGCTGGACCTAATATTGTATAATTAATCCAGATGTTGATTGTTGGATCAACATAAAATTATTAGTATTTGAATTTGCTCAAAATTATGATTTGCAGAGCATTTTTTCAAAACCCTAATTTTGATCCACTGCTGATCAATTGCTGATTTACTGAAAATAAGTCATTGAGTGAAGGATGGACCGGCTACATGGGATGATTTCCGACCATGTAGCGCCAAAGTGCTCGAGTGAGCATGCACCAAGGTCCTTTGTTGACCAGTTGGTGAAAGAATGATCAAATACTGGTTTAATCATTTATTAAAATAGCGCTTGTGCGAGCGTTAGGTAATAAAACCTAGTTATGGAGAGACGAGGGACCGACCAAGGGGTCATGAGACCGTCCCTTAGTGGTTATGGGACCTGACGGTCGCTTAAGAAAATTTCAAGTTGGTTGGAGAGAGTTTGGATCCAATACGAAAAATTGATAGAAAATTAGGTCAAAGTTATGAAGACGTGTGGGACCTGCTCATTGCAAGCCTTATGAATGGCATTGGTCGGTCAAGGTAGCATTCCCGTGTTACCACAATGTCCGTGTCTAGTCCTGAGAGTTTTGGTATTTTTCTGGTGCGCGTTTGAGCAATATTTTGGATTTTCAGAAGAGTTTGATCTTGAATGAAACTCTCGATTTTGCTCGAATGAGCAAGTAGAACTTTGCTTGTGCGACCAATATTTTTGAAAATATAAAAAATAATAATATTTTAATACTTGACGTGAGTATCCTAGTCAGTCATGTGACCGTTTGACTTTTTGGCTTTTTCGTGGTTTGAGCAATATTTGAGAAAATATTGAAAAAACTAGGGTTTTCGCTCGAACGATGGAGTTCCATGAGATGAAGAAAATAATAATATGAAAATAATAAGGGATTGTGAGGCGTGGGACCGGCCAGGCTAGGGGATGGCTGGCCGGCTAGGTGTCCCGGTCCCGTGACACCTTTCCCTATTTTGTTCGATGAAAGTATAGAGAAACTAAGAGTTTCGCTCAAACGAGAGAGTTTGCTAAAATGAAGGAGTTTCCATGAGATGAGGGAAACAAATTAAAATAAAATAAAATAAGGAAAGAGAGGACCGGCCACGGTGGCATGACCGGCCGACCGGTGGGACCGGTCACAAGCCTCTTGTTTATTTTATTATTTTCCTTCATAAGTTTCTCGTTCGTCCATATTTTTGGATACTCGTTCATGCGTTCGGGTGCTCGTTCGTACATTACTGTCAAGTACATCTTCACCATTTTCTCGGGACTTACTCGGCGGTGGCCCATACGCCCGATTGTAGAATATTTATTACTAATCCATGAAATTCGGCTGAGAATGATTCATGAAACAGAGTAATAAAATGAGTTGAGTATCTATTACTAATCCATGAATCCAGCTACGGATTTAGGGAACGGAGTAATGAGATAAAAAAGGTTATCTGTTACTAATCCATGCAATCCAGCTGAGGATCAGCCATGGAACGGAGTAATGAGATATAATAGATTATTTTCTAGGAGTTCAGTTGATGAATGACACGCTAGAATTAATCTATTTGCAGAATCGAGATATGAGATAATTGAAGCATCATAATCGTTCTGAGGGGGTGTATAGTCAGGGAACAACGAGCGGCGTGACGTCTTAAAGGCGTTAAGCTCTCTAACAAACATTATGTCTAAGGAACCGCCCAATCATCAAGATTTTGTACACGGTCTCTCTACGTAATCAGGGAACAACGTGCAACATGACGTCCTGAAGGTGTTAAGATCCCTAACAAACATTATGTCTAGGGCACCGCCCAATCATTTTTATTTTATGTAAAGGTGATGACGAAATGTGTGAAGTATCGAACGCTCAGCTGGGAGGCCTTTCGAGAAACATATTCATCATAATTCTGAGAGGAATATTCGCTCAGTCAGAGATCGTGAAATGGTTCAAATATCATAAAATATGAATCGTCACATACATTCCTGAAGCCGGGTCAAAAACATGCAATATCATGATTTTACGATTTTAGCCCTTGCCGAAAATCCACCATCAACAGTTAGTAAACTACATTTAAGATGCGAATAAAGTTACTGGGAATCATATAATGGCCATGTATTAAGTAGAGATAAAAAGTATAATATGAAATGGTAGCTTCAACAGTTCATTGTATGCGAATAAAGTTTCTTTCATCGCTCATGCTATTTGGGAATTATATGTTAATTTTTACCAACAGTTCAACCCGAATCACTAATGCTATATGCAAATTATATGTTGATTCATATGATATTATGAATAATCACAGACAGTACAGTGCATTAATATAATGTTGTGTTGTAGAAAATGATAAAAAGAGATTCGTTACTCAGACTTGCAAAGATTTTATTTTAAACCTAATTTTGGTTTAAACTATAAAATATTTAAGAGATTTTAAACCATAAAAACGGGTACCTAGATCGGTCATCCCCGTTGCTCAAAGGTTTCATGCGCTCTAGGAGGTCCCAGGTTCGAGTCCCAGATGGCTCAATATTGCACAATTTACATGGAAGGTAGAGTTAGCTTTCCTCTCTTGCGATATAATCATCCCCATATCGGCTTCGGCTCCCTTGGATGGTTTCTCATGAAGCTCGCTGGTAGGCTAGCACGACAACCTATTCAACTAATTTAGTAATACGCTGTTGGAGCTTAGCTTGTTAGGATTCCAACTAGTTTCTTGTAATAATACTCTTTGAGAGTTTATAATAATATTAAGAGAAACTGGAACTCAGGATTCCACTGTTAATCAGATTCGAGTGACGCATATATCGATTCTTAACAATTTTATCTCTTTTATGGACTTTATTTTATTGCCAAAGGTAGATTTCTAAAATATTAATTGTAAATTATAAGAATAGCCCGTCAAAATCTCTATGTCTAAGCATATATTATAAAACAAAATTACATATAATAATAATCAAAATCATAAATCAATTAAAACAAGTGTAAAAAGTCATAAAAAAATAATTATATATTACTAGTCAATTATGAAATATGGCTTCCTCCATTGTCCTAGTGATGGAGTTTAGCTCATCATGCTCAAGACACTCTCAAGAGATAAATACAACTCAAAAGTGTTGAAAAGGAAGAAACGAAACAAAAAAATAATAGTACAACTAAACTGCAACGTTAATAAGCATTGCATATTATCTGTTATAGAGAAAATAAGATTGCAGAAAAAAACGGTTCTTTGTTGTTGTTGATTTCTCCATGGTTCCTTTGCGAATGACTTGGGTAGTCAGTTCTTCTTATTCTTCTTCCTTATCCCTGCTGGTGTTGAGTCTTACCATAACTTCTCTGTTTTCACTCTGCAATTACCCCAATTACTCGGTGTACCTTCTATGACTTCTCCCAACTCCTTTCATATGGCACAACACCTATACAGCTCGAGTAAATCCCAATAATATCTCCCCTTCTCTTAGAAAAAGCCTCGAACTTTTTTTATTCTTCTCTCGATATTCTCACGTGTATTTGGTTTTTCAAATCTTTCCAAACTAGATAAACTGAATGCTAGATAGAGTTATCTTCCCTTAATACTCCACGTAACTTCCAAATATTCAGCCAAACTCCTGCGTATAACTCCTCTCCCCATTTTATATAAATCCACGTAAATTCCCTTTTTTCCCGAATATAAAGAGATTACCAATCTTGTTTTAATTAATAACTCCATACCAATCCAAAGCTACGACGAAGTCCGACTAAAACTCTTTAAAATTGGGTCTAGAACTTTCCGCAGATGAAAAACCAGTTTCCTGTCAAAAAACATCTTTCAAAATTAAAGAAGAATATGATACCCCTAATAATTCCTGGACTGGATGTTATCAATTTTGCTGGGGGCCTTTATAACTTTTCTTAGGTTCCTTCAACACATTTCTACTTTTCAAGCCAATTTTTCTATAAAAGTTTATTTCTCCAAAAACACCTACAAAACATAAAATACGATAATAACGTAAAAGGACTCAACGGATATATTAATACTCGCGCCATTAGCGCGGATTGAGCCCTAGTGTAGATGACAAAATATAACATATATCGCATAACTAACAGTTGTAAGATCCTAGAGCTGAGTGTTAAGACATACCCATGTCAAGACTGTGAGAACGAATTTCTAGCACGAGCGCGACTTAAAGATTACAACATGATCACGTGTGAGACCTGAATACTAACACCATGACATGCGCGAGACCTGAGTTCTAGAGAAGAAAACGAACACGAAACCTGTAGTTGTCAAGGCCTGGAGATCGAGACTTGGAACTAAGAAATAGAATCAAGTTCAGGTCGAGGAGGTTACTTGGATGGAAAGTAAAGTCTGAGTGGATCTTGACGTTATTTCCACATAGATATGAGTGGTCACTCGTTAGACACAATTTAGCGTGACATCCACGCCCCAATATATGTATATATATAAATTGATCAATAAGAGTTTATATTTTTCTATCTTGTCTCTCCTCAATTCCAAGAACCTAATCATGTAACCGACTTAGAAGATTATCGGTAAACCCTAATTGAACAAGAACAAGGTAATCAACAGAGAAATTAAATACATAGATATTGATCAAGTGATGTAATCTAATCAATTGAATCATCTGATCATATACTTTTGTAGGTACATATTCTATTATAATTCCTAAATCCGGAAACACGCATACTCAAGACTAACAAATGAAAAACTTGGGACTTAGTCGTTTTTATTTGCTTTTTATTTTCATTTATCACACCCGTCACAATATGTTTGTTTTATTAATTTGATTTGTGTTATTTTAAAGTGCGCAAAGCATCACCATATACTTTCCAAGGTTGTTAATAGGGGGTACCATTTTACTTGGGGATGCGTATATCATTTCAAAGATGAAGAATGTTTTGTCTCATATAAAAAGGATTCCGTAATACCTATTCTTGAAGATCGTTCTTCTCAAGTCTTGTATTGCTGGAACGTTTATGATAACAATGCAAGAATTTCAAAATGGGTTGTCCCCCACAAAGTTTCCACATTGTATCACTCGCGCTTAATCTATTTAGTTGCCGATATTTGATGTTGGTGAGTGAACTACATTTAAGATGCGAATAAATTTATTTGAAATCATATAATTTCCATGTATTAAGTAGAGATGAAAAATATAATATGAAATGATAGCTTCAAATTTGTAAAAAATAAATTAAATATGGATTGCTTTCATCACTCATGTTGTTTGGGAATTATATGTTAATTTTTATCGACAATTTAACTCGAATCACCCATGCTATCTGCAAATTATACGTTGATTCCTATGATATTGTGAATAGTAACAGACAGTACAATGCATTAAGACAACATGACTATTTCATCCACAAAATCAATTACGAAAGAGGACTTAAATACTCGTGCCATTACCACAAGTTAAGACCTAGTATATCTACTGAATAACTGACAGCTGTAAGATCCTAGATCTAAGTGTTAAGATAGAACCCGTGTCGAGTGTGGGAGAACGAATCTATAGCACAAGCGCGATCTGAATATTACAACATGATCATGTGTGATACCTGAAAACTAAAACCATGACACGTGCGAGACCCGAGTTCTAGAGCAGGAAACGAAGATGAGACTTGCAGTTGTCAGGAGACAAGAACCTGGAGATTGAGACTTCGAACTAATAAAGAGAATCAAGTTCAGGTCGAGGAGGTTACTTGGTAGTAAAGTAGAGTCTAATTACATCATGACGTCATTTCCACTTAGATACGAGTGCTTCCTCATTAGACACAATTTAGCATGATATCCACGCCCGTATATGTGTGTGTGTGTTGTCTCTCCTCAATTATATTGAACCTAATCGAACCGGCTTGGAACATCATCGGTAAACCCTAATTGAACAAGAACAAGGTAATCAACAGAGAAAGACGTTGAGATTAATCAAGTAGGATGATCTAATCAATTAAATCATCTGATCATAACTTTATGTGGGTACGTATTCCGTTATAATTTGTAAATCCACATTTTCAAAATAAATGAATTAAAAACTTGAGATTTAGCCGTTTTTATCTGTTTTTAAAAACTAATGAATTCACATTTATAATTTAGTTTGTGTTATTTTAAAGTACCCGAAGCATAACTCTATATTTTTCATAGTTGTTAATAGGTACCATTTTGCATATACTACTTCAAAGGGAAAGATTTAATACGCCCTATTAGAAATCTTGATACTTTCCCTTTTTAACTTGATCAGTTAAGATTATCCGGCCCATTAGAGCATTTCCTATGGAATGAACAAATCATGGATTTGTTCATTTTGCTCCCACTATAGATTCAACAAACATGAAAATGGGTGGCCAAACCAACAAATCTGTTGATTTGTTGAGTGAGCACAATAACACTACAAAAATAATGAGTTTTAGTCACGCCATATGGCTGTGGAAATTGATCAAAAATTCATGGCAAAAGATATCTTGCCACGGCTGGTGTCCCATAACAAATAGTCCAGTGGCTAATACTATTTGCCACGATGGTTGCCACAGTTTCTTTCCCGTCTCTATTAGTACAAGGCCATTTTCCACGCATATAGTCGTGACTGATAAAAAATTAGGATGCACACGTCTGTGGTAATTTGCTACGATATATACCAGCACGTGGTTATTGGTTTAACTAGTTGCTGCCGTTATGTTGTTACAGAAGGCCATTTCAGTTATCATAATTTGTAGTTAACAATTTCAAATTTTATAGGAAAGGATATTTATTACACTGCAGTCTTTCCAACAACATCATGTACTCATTCATAAAAGAATTACAATGTCATAATTTATTACATTCAAGCAACAGATAAAATCTTAACACCGTGGAAATTAAATCTAGTGTTGAGTTTCCAACAAATGATATGGTTGAAGGTTAAAAAAATAAAATTAAAATGAGTAAAACATAAGGATGACGTAACATTCCTTCACTTGCAGATTGGGCTACCCAGGAGTTTGGATGCGTTTCCAGAAATACAGTCTGTCATAAGTATGAAGTTGCATCTCTTCCCAGCAAGAGGTTACATGACATTTTGATCCAGTCTTATAAAATCAGTAGAGAATGAGTTGTTGAAGCAACATGACTCATTAGTCGTTTCGTAGCTTCAGAGTAAGCTAAGCTTTTAATAAAATTAAAATACTAATATATGCAAAGTGATACACTAATACTAAAAAATAAATAAAGAAATGTGTTCATCAAGATGAAAATGTTTAGAAACGGAAGTCGATAAGTAGAAAAAATCGTACTTTGTTGCAGACTTAAGAGAAAGCTGGATACACGTCGAAGATTAGCTGTAACAATGAAAATGAATATTAGACATGAGTAATACCAGATTATTGTATATGGTCAAGAACATGAAAAGAATACACATCATACTTCCATGAACGACTACATGTGCTCATATATTTTTAAGTAGAAATAGGAGAAACTCCTTTTTTTCTACCAAGCACTAAATGTGAACCCTATAACTTAGGATGTCTGTGTCATATAAGCAGCCTACAAAACTACTACAAGATCGAATCCTCAACCACAACGCTTGACAAGAACCTGGGATTACCCACCTCTATCTCGTCAGTTTGACAGAGCATCCAGGACATAGCCTTAAAATATATGGGCAAATATGTACCCACCATAATAAATTATATCACCCACCTGGATAGCACATAAAGAAATTAAGATTCACTATGTGAAGAACGACGAAAACATAATAAACCACTTGAAGTTCAGAAATAGTGTGTCACATTGGTACCTGGGTCTGACGATCATCTCTAGTAACAATATTGCCAACCATGCGGAGGGAAGGAATGAGTAGAGTAGGAGATGGTAAAATTATATACCATACATCTGGCAGAGTGTTAAAATATAATACAATAAAGTGATACTTATAGTAATAACTCAACAAGCCGGTGGCAGGCACCAAGTACAATAACAACTTGAATTTCGTATGTATTATCAAGTTACCTGGTCTCGGACATCATCACTGGGGGAATTGAGACGTGCCACAAATATTAGGATAACTCCTTGCTCAATGACCACTTTGGTATTCTCTGAGATTCCAGAAGCATTGGTCATAAGAGCCGAAGCCACTTCAAATTGTTCAACAATCGAAATCATGATAAATTAGTGCATACAAAAGAAAGGGAAAAACCAAAATGTTTCACTCAATTATTACTTACTTAATTAATTGTACTCCAATATAAATAAGGGGAAAACACAACTCGATTTCAGAGCAAGTATTCACCTGAAGTTGTGGAAAGTCCTCCCTATGAAGAAAATGAACAAATCGAGGAACCACACCTGACTGGATCACTTCATCAATCAGAAGTCTTGGGTTTAACCATGTAGTGCATAAGTTCATTGATTTTTGGATCAGCCACCAATTCGCCAAATTCACTCACAGAGTCATTGATTCAGCCAAAACCTGCAATATGAGTAGTTGGTAGCATCAGAAGTATAAAGAGTTTTGTACCAACCTGCATAAGAATAAAAAGATAATCACAATTGAACTACAAAGCCACAATTAAAAGTAAATTGCAGATATATATACAAAGGTTTTTCATTCTCAAACAACTAATTTTGCATTTTAGACAAAAATATTTATTCAAAAGTGTGAATAATTAAGTACTAAATACTCGCAGATATACTTCTATACGAATGTAAAACAATTACCCATATGAACATCAATCATAAAAACAAATTTGCCTATGAACCCATTACTTAAATGTTCAAGAATACATTACCCAAAAACATTTTACATATATAACCTCAGGAGATTCCAATTTGGTTAAGACAATATAATAGTGTCTATGTTCTGTCAATATGAAACAAAATCAAAATAATACAACAAACAAATCATTGATAATGCATAAATCATAACAATAAGTCAATAATCCATGAATACATACAACATATGTATAATAGCATAAACGAAAATCCGTACCAATGATCCTTCTAGATAACTCATCCTACCAATCTTTAGGATGTTCATCTTTTTCCGATGAAGTTAAAGAATAACCACCACCACCACCAGTTATATCGACCTTATTCTCTCATTTTTTTTCCTTTTTCCTCTTCCTCTTCTGCCATCTATAATCATCAATTCAAGCAATTACGAAATTCACATCCATAAATGAGAAAAAAAATAACTTAAGACATATTAAATTTCAATATTGAAGTACAGTATCATAATAAACAAGAAATTAAATTGCCAGACATAAATTGGAAGAATCTAGATTTTCGAGAGAAAGAGATATCCCTTACCCTATGAAATTTTAGTGTCTAGGGTTTGTAACACGATGTAACCATTATCCAGGTTCGCAGAAGAAAGAACCAGGAGCAAACTCAAAAGAATTGGTTCGGTTTTGATTTAATTTTAATTGGGCCCGTAGGGAGGGAGTCCCTTTTATGGCCACTTTTTGTAAAATGTAGACTAACACAAATGTTCAATTTGATAAAAATATTGGAATTGAATTTGGTGGTAGTCTTTGGGACATGAAAAGCCTAAAATGCCCTCCCCTTTTAGTCTAATTATTATAACTCCTTATGTATCTTATTTTTCAGGGGTATAATTGGTAACCAAACTTTAATATAACATATCTAAAAATCCGTGCCTTAAAATTTTATGAATTTTATGTCATTGGAAAGGTTTAAAAAAAATCTGCACAACGAGTACAAATAACAATATAAAAATTAGAGTTTTTACGAAAAATTCGATTGTGACTTTTAAAATTTAATGCATAACGATTATGCAAAGCACCACAAAAGAATAATACAAGGGGGAATTGATGCAAACAATCACAAAAGATGCATAAAAATTTGGGAAAATTTATGTAAATTACCATAAATTTAATGCATATCAATTTTAGCCTCATAACACAATTACACATAGCGGTGTTTCATTTTTCTTCGATCGGCCCTCCCCACTGTGGAAACGGTAATCTAGTGGTATTTAGGGTTCAGTTGGTGAACACGATTTAGGACTTTTAAAGCGAACGATTGATAACAAGGTATGAATGATTCTCGTAGGGTTGGGACAACCGAGTAGGAGATGAAGATTGAAGTTTAGATTTAGGTATTTTCTTCCCACGGAAAGGAGAGAAAGATACAATTTTTAGGTTTTTTACGGTGGTTTCAGGTCGATAGTAATGGGGGCTAGGAAGAGAAGAAGAAGGAGAAGTGGTACGTTATTTAATTTTCAATTAAGAACGTGTGCCGAATGAGAATTTAGCGCTTATGACGTGGGCAGTTTTTTCATAATATAGCCACGACAGACTGTAGCAAAAGCCCACCAGTTCTCACGATTTACTCTGTCGTGACTAAAATGCTATGGGTACCTCCGGAGCACACAAATATGGGTCTACTGTCATCTCGAAGCAAATACTCTACGAGCCGTGGAAAATGAGTGATCTACTGCCACTCCCCATGCTAACCGTGGCAATATGTTATCAATAGCGACGACTAGTATGAATCCGTGGAAAAAACCACGTGGCTAAAAGTCGACATTTTTTGTAGTGGCATGCTTAATCTAGAGCCGCCCGGACGGAGGAAACCCGTTGGCGGGTTCAACAAAAACGCGCGGAGCGAATGGAGGAAATCCACCGGTGGGTTCAACAAAAATGCGCGGATTCATATAATACACCTGCATGTGATCCTAAACCGCCAGCGGGTGATCTTAAACCTCTGGCGTTTAATCTAAAACCGCTAACGGCTACATCCCTATTTCTCCATCTAACGACTCTTACTCTTTGCACTATAAGTTCAAGTCATTTCAAACTTAAAACTCACACCTTCTACATCTCTACCTCAAGATTTCATAATTTTATACCATCTTAATACTCATTTTTCCTTCATTTCAAGCACAATTACTCTCAATCCATCAGAAAAAAACTCTAAAAATCCCATTTCTAACAAATATGGCATTCCCCTCGCAACGATCACAACAACAAACGCAACAATCACAACAACAAACGCAACAATCACAACCAATAAATGTTTGAATTCGTGACGTCAAGTACACGATGGATGAAGACGAATCAATTTGTATGAATTATTATTTACATTAGATCAAATCAATGGCTCTTACCATGAAAAGAATATTTTTAATGGAAATATTTTTACAAAATTTTTATGAAGAAACCGGTAACATCAATAACCGTGATGTCGACGGGTTGTCTCATCGTTTTAACGCAATTTCAGCATCCGTTAGTGAATACATATATTTTATCATGCAAATGTGGCGCGACAAAAAATTGGTGAAGGTCAACCGAATGTGGTTCTCACAAAGCTGATTTTCAATATGAATCGTGTTTCACCATTCTGAAGGTGTTTAACAAGTTTAACCCCTACTTGTTGGAAGGTAATCAAGTGTCTTTAAGATCACCACATGGTCGCAGGATTTTATAAATGGTGGGCCTGCTTCCTCACCTGAAGGAAATGAATCTCCATATGTTGGGTCTCCAAGTAGTCACGAAAAACACAACTTCAATCTAGACGTTAACACCAACGTCAAGAGAAGAAGAAGAGGGGGTCAGAATGCTGGAAAATCAGCGAGAGACGCATCCCAAAGAGCAGCAGCAGAAGGAGGTTCAATCGAGTTCAACTATTCTGAGTACAAGGAATTCGAACAGAAGGTTGAACAAGATAGAAGCAGGGGCCGTTACATTGCGATAAGGCAACTTAGAAAAAGTCTTCTTTCACAACAAAAACACTACAAGGATTTTAAGATGAACAAACTACTCTCCTTGAACACTTCAATAATGAATGAACTACAACTTGATGTATGGACTAGGGAGACGGATAAGGTGGAACAACAAGTCACCGAACAACCTGAGAATGAGGAAGACGAAGATGAAGCCGATGCCGATAATGCCTCGAAAGAAGACGAAGATGAATATCATCTTGATCAGATGTAACTAATTTTAATTATTGTTTAGTAGTAGTTAAGTTTAATTTAAACGTAATGGTTTAGTTAAAATTACTTTTAATATAATTTCCTTAATTTTAATTTTAAGTTTATTCTGACCGCATTAAAATAAAAAACATTAAATTGAAGCACAAACAATATTAAATTAAACAACATTACATATAATTGAAAATAAACATCTATCTGCCCGGGCCTCGACGTCGCCCTTCCACATCATCTCTTGCTCATTTTAATGCCCAAGGATGTTTTGTTGGATCTTTTTTTAACTATCCATAAAGTCTCTGGTTTCGATTTTTTCAGTAGCAAGTCTATATTCTCTTGTCGGATGACCATGCTGCACTACAAGCCTCAACGTTAAATCTTCATCTCGAAAAGTAGTCCAGGTTGGGTCACGTCTGGTTCCTCAATGACCATGTTATGTAGAATGATGCAAGTGAACATAATTTCGTTCATTTCTTGAAGATCAAAAAAGCGTGTCGGCCTAGATATGATGACGGACTTCCTTTTTAGTATGCCAAAAGCGCGTTAAACATCCTTTCTGCATTTCATTTGTTAAGTGTTCAAGTACTTCTTATCCTTCGCAGTCGTTGGTCCAAAACCTATATGACTATAAGCTTTAACCATAGTTGACCATTCTAGATATATTCCGTCTGCTAGATAATAACCCTGAGCGTAGTCATGACTGTTGATGGTGAAATTACAGTGCGACACGATCCCATGCTTAAGATCTTCAAACAATGGTGAATTATACAAAACGTTGAGATCGTTATTTGAACCGGGGAGTCCAAAAAAAGCATATCAAAATCAACAATCATAAGTAGCCGAAGTTTCCAAAATTACAGTTGGTTTTGGATAATCACCCTTATATTGACCTTCCCATTCAATCGGACATACATGCCACGTCCAGTGCATGCAGTCAAGACCACCTAGCATTCCTGGAAATCCCCTCGCGGTGTTTTCGGTAGTAATTCTTTGAACATCTTCCTGAGTAGGCTTCCTTTAAAAAGTTGGATCAAAATGCTCGACTATTGTTTCGCAAAACATTTTGAGATACCTAAAAGCGGTTTTTTTCCCCATACGGATGTAGTCATCTGTGGAAACCAATGGTACACCGTAACATAGTGTACGAAGGGCGGCATTGACCTTTTGTTTAGGAATAAATCCTCGTACGTGTCGTGCATCATACTGATAATTAAATAAAGGTTGTACCTGACAAAGCTCGACAATAATCCTTTGTGTCAAGTTGCGTCCCATGCAGAATCGACGCTGAAAATCCTCATCAGAACAGACACATCCATGTTTAAAATAATCATGCATCATCTTGTCGTGGTAAAAATGCCGATCTCGCCACGTCCATCTTCTGGTCATAACCCCATGTGGATCTAAAGGCTTTGGTATCACCCCTGATTGTAATTACAACATAAAATTTCGCCTCCTTCTATTTTGAATTGCGTATTCATCCATTTGACGCAAAAACTCTATATACATTTCTTCCTCCTCTTCATACAACATTTCATCCATTTTCATATTTTCTTAAGAATAACCAAAATCATGATTCATGGTTGAAAATCGAAAGCGACTGAAATTATGAATCGAATGAAAGATGTTGTGAATTTGTGAGATCAAACTCGAGGAATATTTGTAGGGATAGAAATTAACCGTTCATGATCTTATTAAACCTGCCAGTGGGTTGCCCATGCCGCCGACGGATCTTCCTCACCCGCCCTTGGATTGGCTTCATCCGCGTGTTTGATCAGCCCGGCCCACTGTTTTTCCATAACGCAAAACACTGTTTGACCATCTACTTATTGATTGCCATACGAATCGCCCTTACGGAGTAAACCGGATTTTCCCTCGGAAAAAAAATACCACTAGTAAACTCCGATTGTTAGCTGCGTAGTTTGTTGATAGCGTGTAATATTTGATGGGGAAAAGCAAATCTGACGTCTGTCTGCCACAAAAAGATAAAACCTTTATTTATGGGCTGTTTCATCATTCTGATCGTTTGTCGTTTTCTATACTCTAACACTGTCTTAACTGAATCTAGTCGTTGTCTTGGACCAGCTCACGCAGTCACGTTCACATGTGATAGTTTATACCCGTGATTTCATATTCTCTCTGGATTTGAATTCTGGACATCATGCCCCTTCCAGCTTTTTCTTATATTTTCGTTTCATTTCCCAATTCATTTAGTAAGTAAAAACTACACACTTTGTAACTTGCTGGTCTGCGAATAAAAGAATTTCAACAACATATAAAATGAAAATCATTCTGCATTACCTATCGGATATTGGAACGGCAATTATGCATAAATTTCCGGAAGTAAATGGTTTAAGACGATAACTATAATCATCTAACCTTCAAACACGGAATAAAAAGGAAATGAAAAAGAATTAA
Source organism: Papaver somniferum (assembly GCF_003573695.1). NCBI lineage: Eukaryota > Viridiplantae > Streptophyta > Magnoliopsida > Ranunculales > Papaveraceae > Papaver > Papaver somniferum. Next base: position 82,960,837 of record NC_039365.1, on the reverse strand, counting down.
AGGAAAGACTGACAGTAACTTTATAGAAGCACAAAAGGACACAAACAAACATCGCATGAAAAGTTAGAACACCATCACAAACTCACCACCCTTCACTTACCAACATTTAAAGCACTCAAGAGTAGTTTAATATAAAACGCCTTCCCTTTTTCTTCTACTAGTTTTCAGTTAGAAATGGAATTAGCACAGAGAGAGAGTTGACAAAAAGCTACTAGGAGGCACTAGCCATCTCACACCTCACTAATATTCTTCCTTTTTTTTCTTTCCCTTCTTCTACAATTATTATTCCTCCCCCTCTTCTTCTCTTCTCTTTTGATTTACTATTATACTACTACATATTATGTGTTCTGTCTTCTTTCACACTCTATTTCCGTTTCTTTCTTCTTCTCCTCTGTAATGGCCTTTCTTGCAGATATGGGAGTATCAACATTCATAAACATTGTTGTGTGTACATATTTCATCATCAAACACATGTATGTGAGAAGACACGTGGAGAGCATGCGGACCAAGTCATCAAAACATGATGACACACGCCCACAGCCAAGAAGCCCATCCCGTCTACGTCGGAGCTTCGCCCGAACAAATCCAAGGGCAGAAGTTAAAGGATGTACCAAAAGCACGGTGTACTGCGGAGCACCAAATAACTCCCGAAGAGTTGCTTTATCTCATCCCCAAAAGAAGCCAAGATCAACGGTGAAGAGAAGGTTGACTGACATGGACGTGACAGGGGCAGAAGACACTTGTCTGAACGAGCATGCGTCTCAACTACCCGCATTAAACACTCTGAGCAGTGTACGTGTCGATCAACCCGTGGAACGAACGAGGATGACTCTGCGTGATCAAGCAATGAACGAAGACCTCTGCGTGATGGACACAAAGCACAAGAAGATAAGGTTCCAACGGCTCTCAGAAACGGGTCCCACACTCTAACCTTATAAATACCCCCTCTCCACCAAGAGAGGGGGATCGAAAAAGGGAGAGAGGTTTAGAGAGAAGTCGAGAGAGAAGAATTGTTAGTGTAAATTTACCTTTTAAAATTCGCAGACCTATGTAAACTCCAAAGTCATTCGACCACCTCTGTAATCATCAAATGCATAGTGAAAACGACAACCCCGTGGATGTAGGCCTTAGTGCTGAACCACGTAAATCCCAGTCTTATTTACATTTCAGCACTTTACATCCATTTCATACTCCACGAGTATTACTTTTACACTTCGTTTTCTTTATCTTCCTCTATGTGAACGCCTCTAGTGATGATATTCGACGAGGCAATGATAAACCCGAAGGTTTTGAGCCAAGGAATCAATACAATCATCTCATCAGTGCGAGCATGTGTATAGAATGCGAACATTGTTTGTGAACATATAGATGCCTTCGTGATTTACGTGTTCACAATCTGGCGCTAGAAACAGGGACTTCGTCACGGTAAAAGATTTATCTTATCCTGTGATTTCACCTTAAAACTAGCATATGATTGCCCTGTTTCATTAGCTCTAGCAGTATTTATCTTTTGTTAACTTTATCTTCAAAAACACACCCATTATCTTCATTAGCTCTAGCAGTATCTATCGATGCGGTTTAAACTGGTTAAAAGATTTATTGCTTAGATCCACGGATTTACTTTTTTTAGATCTCTACGGACCTGTTTCTTCGGTGGGTTTTCGTACATTTTCAAAGGATCTACGTGCATCTTCCAAGGGATCTTCACGCGTTTTCATGTATTTTCAATGAGTCCGCACTTTTAGTAGACCTTAACCCATGTATTTTAACTCATATGTTTTAATCAAATGAGCCTCCCTAAAGTTTTCTCTGTGGCCCTCGGGCAGTTTCTCCCCATCTTGGAATAGGGTATTTCGAAAATTAACCCGATCCGCACGGACATTTCTGTTTCTCGCTGTTTGAAATTCCCTTGTGCAGAAAGAAAGCAACAAAAGGACCCAAGATGGAAAAGACGCAGGAGGCAGGAAAATCCAAAGCCTCGTCAAAGGAAGCACCAAGGACAACCCCGGTCATCACCCGAAGCAAGCAGAAAGGAGACAAAGCCAAAATGACTAGTCAGAGGCAGGATACTGCGGAAATCACTTCGCCTATGAACGCTAACTCCGTTGCAGCCGCGGCTCTCAGAGCAGCGGCTACAAAGTACAGTACGGCTGCGGCAGCCCCGAAGGCTGCAGAAACCAGCAAAACTTTTGCTACGAATCAATTCCATCAACCAAAAGAAAGGGTGGCTGAATCCAGAACACATCAACCCGCGCAACCGCCAACCTTCAGAATGCTATCAACAAACGATCAGAATCAAACTGTGCCGGCGGTTCTAACACCGCAGATGGGCACTCAGCCTGAAAGACCAAATTTGGAAAAACCAACAATCGAAGCTGATCCTCTACCACCTTTAGTGCAAACCGCAGAAGAAGGCGGCACCATGGACGTAGTAGCACGAGCTGGGACTCCTAATCAGGGGTCAAACCAATCACATCGACTGATGGCTGAGCTTGAAGAATTGAAGAAGAGCCAGCAGGTTTACGCAGATGTCGTAGCTTTGCTGGCCAGAGAAAATCAAGATTTAACATACCGGATTGCCCTAAGAACGAAGACCAGCCAACAACTTGATGAAGCAAATTCAAAGGCACCAGAACCTAATCGGGACCGAAGAGTCATCGTAGCAGACGCGGCTAGGGGAAGTAGCGCATCCGACCCGGATTATAATGACGAAGAGTCAGACTATCACGAGCAGGAGAGCGTAGGGCACCACCGCGCGATGGAAGAGCTGCGTGATGAAATGATGGCTGAGATCAGGCAGTTAAAAACTAGACAAGGCGGGGGAAGGTTAGAAGAGGTCATGAGAGAGGCTAACTCCACGCCCCTAACTCATCGCCTGGCCAACACCCCTATTCCGCTGAAGTGCCCTGTCCCGACCTTCGAATGCTATGACGGATCCAGTGATCCCGCTGCACATATTCGGTATTATAACCGTGTCTTAGCCAGATGGAGTCAGAACGACGCCGTACTCTGTAGATACTTCCCATCAAGCCTGAAGGGATCGGCATTGTCTTGGTTTGATAATTTGCCGCCTGACTCCATCCACTCCTACGATCAACTCGCAGAAAAGTTCTTAAGAACTTACATAACAAGGCTGTTAACACCGGAATGGATAAGCTCTTTTCGCTGGCAATTGGCTACAAGGAAAACACGAGGGAATACACTAACAGATGGCACAAGATCTCCAAGCCATAGGAAGTGTGGACCCAGTAGTAAGTATCAACTGCTACAAGTGGGGATTAGACCGAATGAGTCCACTATTTGTTGAGATTCATGGAAGCGTGCCTAAGACAGAAGGAGATCTTCGAATAATTATTGAAAAGCACGCTCGTCTTGAAGAAATCCCAGCGTGAACCCGAGGGCATACCCGCAGAGGTCTCACCGTACCAATTCCGCAGAACAAACCAATGGGGCCAAAAGAAATAGCTCAGTGGAACGGCCTCACGAAGATAGGAAGGAACGAAGGATGAACGACGAAAAGACGATCGAAAATTCGAAGATCAAGTTTACACGAAGCTCAATGCTAGCTATGCTCGGATCTTGCGAGAGATCAAAGGAAGGGAAAATTTGGAGTGGCCGTGGTCTAAGGGAAAACAGCCCCCAAGAACCGAGAAGTCTAAAGATTACTGTGAATATCACTGCTTCAATGGACACCAGACCGAGAAATGCAAAAACCTCAAAATAATGATCCAAAAACTGATTGATGCTGGCGAACTCCAACATTACATACGAAAGGAGGTCGCCGAGGATAGATCCAAACGGACCAAGCCAGTCCAACTTCCAGAGGGAAACCGCACAATCAACACCATCTCGTGTTCGAAGCCGGGGCCCTCCTTACACGCAGATAGGAAAGAGGCTACGGAAGCAGTTCGAGGACCACTGCGAATTATATAAGATTGATGGTGTAGAGGTGGACGAGCACGAAGAGTGGATGGACTCACCTATTATCTTCGATGCTGAAGATATCGAAGAAGATATGGAAGATCATAACGATCCCTTGGTCCTAACACTACCAGTGGCTGGATGTAACCTCAAAAAGATCCTCATAGACGGGGGAAGCTCAGTAAACGTTCTATTCTACGACGCATTCAAACGAATGAAGCTCCATGAAGAACAGCTAATGACCTCTTATTACACCATCTACGGATTCAATGGAGCACCCACGAAGCCATTGGGAGACATCGTGTTGCAGGTTAACGCCGGACCCATGAAAGTAGAAACACGATTCAGCGTGGTTGACGCCCCATCCCCCTATAACGCCATTATTGGACGAAAGTGGTTACATAAACTCAAGGAGTGGCGGAAACTTACTACCAATATCTCAGATTCCCTACACCTGAGGGAGTGATGGAAATCAAGGGAGATCGGGTCTCTGCAAAGAGTGCCAAACCACTCAGGATCGTATCAACAACGAACAAGAAGAGCAGCGAAAAACCCGAAGAATTAAAAATAAAGAAGCCGCGAAAGAAAAGGCCATAGACCTGTTCCTCAAGGAAACCACAGGGAGGGGTTTGACAAAGATGATAATGTCCTAAACACAGAAACAGGTACTTCAACAGCCAACGAAGGACAGAAACATACCAAATAGCAATCAAAGAACGTCCCAGTCCTCGGGGATCCGAAGCCGGTGTTCACACCAGTAGAGCCCGTAAAAGAAATCAACATAGGAACGGAAGAAAACCCGAAGATGATCAAAGTAGGGACCATAATGGACGAAAGAAGAGAAGATTCCTTAACCAAATTACGTAAAGAATACGCGGATGTATTCGCCTGGAAGCTAGGAGATATGCCGGGGATTGACCCGAAAATAATCCAACACGAGCTGCGCATCAAATCAGGCAGAAAATAAGAAAAGTTGCACCAGAGTATCATAAGGCAGTGGAAAAAGAACTTCGGAAACTACTAGAAGCAGGGTTCATCAAGGAAGTCAAGTACCCTACATGGATCTCCAACATGGTTTTCGTTCCTAAGAAAAATGGAGGGGTTAGGATATGCATCGATTTTACTAACCTCAACAAGGCATGTCCAAAGGACAGCTATCCCCTGCCAAGCATAGATCAGCTGGTTGAAGCAGTAGAAGGATACGAAGAGCTGTCATTCATGGATGGATATTCTGGCTACAACCGAGTAGCCCTGGAAGAAGAAGATCAACTACACACAGCATTCTACACCCCACATGACCTTTATTGCTACACTAGAATGCCCTTTGGACTTAGAAACGCAGGGGCAACGTACCAAAGAATGGTCGATGCTATCTTCAGGCCATGGATTGGTAGTACCTTAGAAGTCTACGTTGATGACATGCTCGTCAAAAGTAAGCTGCGCAAAATTCACCACCAGGATCTGAGAGATATCTTCGAAGCAATGAGGAAACATCACATGAAAGTAAATCCAGAAAAATGCACTTTCGGTGTCACCTCAGGGAAATTCCTCGGATATCTGGTAACAAAAAGGGGCATTGAGGTAGACCCAGCGAAGATTCAGGCCATAGTAGAAATGCCATCCCCGAAGAATTTAAAAGAAGTGCAGAAGCTCAATGGGTCCATAGCAGCCTTGGGCAGATTTATTGCCCGATCCTCGGACAAATGCAAACATTTTTTCAATATTCTCAAAAAAGGGAGTAAGTTTGAATGGACCGCAGAATGCGAAGAAGCCTTCCAAAAAATCAAAGAACACCTGGCTTCAATTCCAATCCTGCAGAAGCCTGATCCTGATGAGGTTTTGGCATTGTACATAGCAGCGACAGAAGACGCAGTTAGCGCAGTGTTGGTCAAAACCAATACGAAGATAGAAACCTATCTATTATGTCAGTAAGACCCTCAATTCTGCGGAAAGGAACTACACGAAGATCGAACAACTTATCCTGGCATTGGTATGGGCTACTCAAAAGCTGAGAACCTATTTCCTAACTCACTTCATCCGCGTCCCATGCAAAGCACCACTGGAAGCAGTCCTCAAAAGCGCGGGAAAAGTAGGCAGAATAGCCAAGTGGAACACCCACCTGGACCAATTCAACATCATTCATGAAATTCAACATTCCCAAAAATCCCAAGTTTTGGCGGATTTCTTAGCAGACCTCCCCCTGGACAACGACGAAGAGATTAAGGGAATACCAGAAGCCGAGAGAAGAAAGCAAGGATCCAATGGATATCCTCGAACCCGCGAGTCAAAGACAATGGGAAGTCTTCGTCGATGGTTCCAAAATAAGGAAGGGGGGAATAGGCATTGTCATCACCACCCCAACTGGAGAAAGGATCGTACAGGCACTCAGGTTAGAATTCAAAGAGCATACTAACAACATCGTCGAATACGAGGCAGTCGTACATGCCCTCCGCTTAATAATAGAGATGGGGGTAACCGATGTAAGACTGACAAGTGATTCGCAGCTTGTCATACGGCAAATAGGGCTCGAGTACAATGTGTACGACGACACCCTCTCAGCTTACATGGCCTTGGTCCAAACATTGGCATCACAAATTCCGAACATCAAGTTCCGGCACTTATGCAGAAGGGATCTCAGGCACGCGGATGCCCTAGCATATATATCATCCATGCTGAAGGACAAAAGTCGAAGCTATTAAAATAACAAGGGTATACGAGCCTTCAATTGCATCGCAATTCTCCTTCGCTACCAATCAAGATACAGTGGAAGAAAATATCGAAGACCAGGTAGGAGAAGACATCCATAACGATTTTGACGAAGAAGATATCCTGTCAAGAGCAAATCAAGACGAAGATTTCAGCAACGAAGATGATTGGAGAATGGTGATCCATGCGTTTCTCGAAGAGGAACCTTACCCGCGGATCATAAACAAGCCAGGAAAATACTCTCCAAAGTAGGAAGATATGATCTTCGGGATGGGGTCCTGTACAAGAAATCCTTCCTCGGACCGTTACTACGTTGCTTGTCCAGAAAAGAGGGGCATCGAATTCTAAACGACATCCATTATGGTGACGCAGGGAATCATAGCGGCATGAGATCACTAGCCGACAAAGCAAAAATGCAAGGATATTACTGGCCCACAATGATACAGGATGCCGCAAGAATGTCCCGACGATGTGAAGAATGTCAGCGTTTCGCCAAAAAGATACACGCGCCAGCAACAACGTTAAATTCTGTAGATAGCCCGTGGCCATTTGCAAAATGGGGCATAGATATCGTCGGGCCTTTCATCGAAGGATCAGGGAAAAGACGATTTTTGATAGTAGCCACGGACTACTTCAGTAAATGGGTGGAAGCTAAAGCCTTAGCCAGGATCAGAGACGTGGATGTGTTTACTTTCATATTCCAAACATCATTTGCAGGTTCGGCATACCAGCGGAAATCGTGTCCGATAATGGTAAGCAATTACAGGGGAAAAATATAGACATGCTCTTCGATACTTTCAAAATAAGGAAGAACAAATCCACCCCCATATACCCTCAAAGCAACGGACAAGCGGAAGCCACTAACAAGACCCTCGCCCTTATCCTCAAAAAGCAATTAGACGAACATAAGGGGCGATGGTGTGAACAGCTGCACAATGTGTTATGGGCATACAGGACAACACGAAGATCTGCCACTGGGGAATCCCCGTTTCTCCTCACTTATGGAGCTGAAGCAGTCATCCCAACAGAGATCCTCATGCCAACCACAAAGACCGAAGCATGGGAGAAAAATCTCACAACAGACATGATGTTAGAGAGATTGGACGACCTGGAAGGAGGGAAGCAGCATTGCAGAAGATGGAAAATTATCAACGAAGACTAGCGGAGTACAACAAAAAGGTAAAGCTTCGAAATTTTGTAGAGGGGCAGTATGTGCTAAGAACAATCCCACAGTATCAACGAGAGAAATGGGGAAAGTTAGCACCTACATGGGGAGGACCTTTTATAATACACGACATTGCGGGAAACGGTTCCTACTATCTTCGCAATCTGAAAGGCGAGGTCCTCCGGCATCCTTGGAATGCTAAGTGGCTCAAACCGTACTACCCATAGGAGCAACGCAGCTTTGCATCTGCGTGAAGAATACCAGAAGAAGAAGGCAGCGTAACCGCTTTACATGTTTCTATCTCTGGACGAGGAGTAGCAGGCCTCAACCTATCAATCAAACAAGCTTTTGAAACCTTCAAGTAAACAAAACTTATAACAATATTGGGGAAAGTAGTTAATCTACAATCTCTCAGGGCTCCCCCATCAGTGTCTATGAGTGTAAGACCAGGGGGAAGGCACCCAGCAGAAAGAGATACCCAATCTTAAGGCAACGGGTCGACGGAATGGGTGTATGTAAATATTTTAACCCCATATCCTAGAACGTTGCCTCGGCCCCCACCGTCTGGGAATCCTCTGGCCCAGGGTTCGCCAGCGGGGTGACAGGTCTCAAGACGATCACGAAGGTACCTCCCTTCGGTATCGCACCCAAACACTTAAAACATTCTTCTTTTGTTTTTAATGTCCTTCCTCACAATGCTTAAAATAAAAAACAAACTGATACTGCAGGTATACCAAAAGAAGGATCCATTTCATAAGGGTTGGTTACAAAGAGCGGCAAGGCCAATTCAAGGAAAAAAACACATCAAAAACATTCTATTTACAAAATACTAGCAAAATCTAACTGAAGGCTAATGTCGTGGTTTCTACTTGGAAGATGCCGCCCCATCAGCAGGGTTGTTCCGAAGAGTTGAAGGGACGCTCCCACCAGAAGAGGGTCCCGAGGAGCCAGGCAAGGAGGCAGGTACAGGACGACGCGGATAGCTCTTGACGAGGCCATGATCGGTCTTAAGGCCAAGCTCAATCTTCTCCAGCATCTTGTTTGTCTCCTCCGCCAATTGACACCGAGCCTTATGCATAATAACTGTCGTTCGCTGGTGGGCTTGAGATAACAACGAGGACAGACGATTCACTTCTTTAGAAGCAGCACCAACGGCCTCCTCGCGGGATGCCACCAGACTCTTAAAATAATTAGTCTGTCCTTCCTGCTGCACTAAGGAAGATTGAGCCTTTTCAAATTTTTCATTTGCAGCGCGGAGTTGTCCCTCGAGCTCTGAAAAAGACAACACAAGGGAGTTAGCACAGAAAAGACAATCACACTCGATGAAATGAGGTTATACCTTCGACACAAGCCGAAGCCTCTTCATACTCATTAACAACCGTCTCGCGCTTCGTCAAGATAGTCATATTCCTCGGATAGTTTCTATAATCTAGTTGAAGGTTGGTGAGAGTAAATTGACTTGCATCTAATTCTACCTGCTTCATCGAATCCATGTGACGAAGATGGTTGACTTCGTTGTTTATCTCTGTTACCCCTTTGTTAAGTCTGTACATGCATACTTCGAGATTTCTCTCAGACTCAGCCTGGCGGGCTATTTCAGCGCGAGACGCAGCAAGGGCTTTGCTGAGAGCCCCAACCTCGGCTCTGGCATCGTCCCTTTCTCTGGTAAGACACACATACTCTCCCTAATTCCCGGAAAACGGAAGGGAGCGAGCCTTTCGTAATTCCTCTTCCAGAAGATGTATTCTAGCCTCTAAAACGAAGTACGCTCACGGGATTCCCGCAGATTCTCACGTGTCCACAGCAGCGTACCATTGAACAAAATACGGTCATGGTTATACAGATTCTGCATATCAACCATCTGAACATGCCTTGCGCGCCATCCCTCAGCCCGAGCGTCCCACTTTTTGGCTTCGCTCTTAATTTTTTCGACCAACTCTTTGATACGAGATTTTTGTCGTGCCCTTTCATTCCGAAGCCATATCATCTCGGGGACTCCACCCACTGAAGATAGGGTGGGGAGACTCAGACAGAACAACAAAGTAGTAGAAAGGAATTACGAGGGATAAAAGATGGAGAAGAACTAAACCTGTGAAAGCTGAAACTTTGCCGCGAGTTTGCTCTAACTCAGCGGAACGGTGGCAAGCTCTGAACGAAGACCAGCCTCCGCTTCACCCAGCCTTTCTTTCTCTTTAAGGCTATTCTTCAGTTCTTCTATCTCCACCTCAGCCGCAGATAATGCCTTTTCCCTGTGACGAAGCTTAGCCTCCAGCTTCAAAGATTTCGCTTTAAAGAATTGATACAACACATGGTTACAATGCTCACTCCTCATCATCTACACATCAAACGGCAAACATTATTACACCGAAGGATTCGAGTGTCACGAAGAGATATGTACGAGGACTTACCTCCAAGACACGCTGCTGGGGAAAACCATATTGGTACCCATCGGCTATGGCCATCATTTCAGCAACAGAAGATGGAGGGTCCGCTACGAGGGTAGCCTCTGGAACACTCAAGCTTTTCCCCCACATCTCGGCAACACGCGCCTCGGAAGATAGTTCCATCATCCGACGAGTATAAGCATCAGAATCTTTCTCGCCAGCAACCACCGGGGCAGGATGGGGAACAAACAACATCTTTTTCTTGAGCCAATCCATTATGGCATCCTCACCCTCAAACATCAGCGAGTGAGGGAAATCCTCGGAAGGTGAGTCAACCACAGACTTCCCCTTTGCTGTCATTTCCCCATCAGCACAAGTCTCGGCATCACCACGCGCAATGTGATCATCCGCGCCCTCATTCTGAACAACAGCATTTTCCTTACCAAAATCCCCGAGCACATCCCAATCATCATTGGGGGAAAGCAAAGAAAATCTTCGGGAAAACCGAGGGCATCATCAAAGAGTTCCCTTGCGGAATATCCTGTCAAAGGAGAACTCTTGAGAAATGGTGGGGAGAGTTTCCGCAGCCTCACCCCCTCCGATAAATTCCGGACCACCAGGGTTATCACCAGCAGGAGCAGACATTTCCGCGGTAACACTTCCCTCGGCCACCGCGGTATTATTTCCCATCAACACCCCAACCCGCACCAACCTCTTCCTCGACATCAGGAGGGGAAGTATCAGTGCGTTCTTCCCCATCAGACATTTCCTCATCCTCGGCAAACTCTTCGTTCACGGACTGGTAACTTCTTCATGAACCTCAGCCTCACCCGTCACAATGGTAGAAGACTGCTTGGGCCCAATCTTTTTCTTTTTCGACACCTGCAAACCAATACACGTTCCACAAAAAGAGTTATTTCCTCATACACAGTTTGATTTTCAAAAAAGGAGGGGCGCGGCCAGAATCTGCAATAACCATACCTTGGTAGTAGCGGCACTCTTCGGTGGAAGTATAGCACCAGAACCCTCTTCCTCGTCTCCATCAACAACGTCGAGAGCATAAGGAAAGTTCATGCCCTCGAAATTTAAACGCCAGGGACAGAAATCTCCATAACGAGCAGGAGGAGATTCACGAGGCCTGCTACTCTCAGAAGGACGCCAACCGCGCGGACCGGGAATCCAACCATACGCCCAAGGACCAACAATTTCAATAACAGTGGCATGCCACTCATAATCATGGTCACGCTTGATCCTTTCACGAGCAGGAAAAAGTTTCCGCTGAGCCGACCCCTCGGTGCCTGGAACGTATTTCAGTTTGGCATCGCTCACCTCACTTAAGAGACGAATTTCGCCCCGAGGAGCAGCGAGGTTACGAAGACTAACACTCCACGGTTTACGGTTCCTACTATTGACATAATCCCCAAAGGAGCTGTTGAAGTTTTCAGGAGTATACCACTCCCTCTCAGCGGGATTTGGAACGTAACATGTCATCGTCGTCTCCCCCTTACTCCGCAGATAACATTCCCTCAGTGCACGGAGATAGTTCCCCGATAATTGCGACACGGAACGACTATGAGTATTTTTGGAAGAGCCTTCGCGACCAGCCAGCACATCATAATAAAAGGAATCACCAGACTTATACAACAGCAGCATAAGACCCGCCTCGAAGGCTCCAACCGTAGTCAACAGATGAAACTCATCAAACTGATACTTCGAGATGAGCTCGTAAGTAATATCATCCTCAGGGGCATAGAAACGAACCTTGAAGGCTTGGAGCTCATGCTTTTCCTTGAAAACTTCAAGGTCAATGTGCTTAAACGTGACTTTATTCTTGCTAACCGAAACGCTGCGTATCACCGGGACAACCTCCTCTTCTTCCGCGAGATCGGACGAACCAACAAAAGCTTCGGAAGCTTTTCTTTTGAGAGGAGGATTTTTAGATGATTCAGCTCTCGGCACAGCACCTTTGGAGTTCTTCCCTTTGAAAGAAAGTACTGGAGGCGGTGGCAGAGGGTTCTGCACGGGCACTATAGAACGAAGAGGGGGAATATCGAAGGTGTCACCGCGAGGAGGTGTCTGCGTACACCTGGAGTCATCACGAGGACGAGAAGGAGCACGGCTGGCAGCGTATCGAGACCCGGAAGGGCCCTTTGATGGATCCCCCTTCCTAGGAGGTGAAGCATTCGTCCCACAAGAAGACGAAACTCTATTACCGCGGGGATCCATCTGCGACAATTTAGAGAGATCTCCCCCATGTGGAGATGTATCAGACTCTCTACGCGGAGGGGATCTCGGCAGACTGGAAGGCAGAGTTTGATAAGGAAGTCGCGGACGGTCAGACATGGCTGCGAGGAGGTACAAAAAACAAGTTAGAAGCAAACACGAGGGCATCACCAAAGATCAAAAAACCACAAAATTAACAGTTCATCTCAGCATAGCCCAGAAACCCTAAAACTAAAAAAAAATAATAATAAAAAAATCAATCAATAAAATTGAAACACTGGCCTCCTCGACTTGAGAAGAAGATCAGGGACAAACTAGCATACATGCATCGAAAGATGTTCTTCATCACAAACAAGGTACAACAACAGCAGGAAATTTACAATCAACACAAAATTTAAAACAACAGAAACGAAGAAAAGAAACCTTACCACCACAAACAAAATCCCAAAAGAAGACAAATGAGAGAACAAACCAGAAACAAAGAAGAAACGAGCGTGATTAATGCTAGGGCAGAGAGAATTTAATGGTTGAAGAACAAAGGATGAAGTCTGACAGGGAGAATGAAATTAATTTTCAAGGAGAATGAAATTAATTTTTTCTCCTCTCCTTTATATACTCGAAAGAAAGAGAAGGAAGTTAATGGAGAAATGGGAAACGTGCCCATTAAATGAGCAGTTAATGCACGAGTGAGAAACGTACCCAAGTATCTAGGAGAAGTTATTAGGAGAGAGGAGGAATATGTAACGTCTGTTTTCTTCAATGCTCCCACTAGACACTCAAGCCCGAAGAAAAGGGGCAAATTGTGTGTACATATTTCATCATCAAACACGTGTATGTGAGAAGACACGTGGAGAGCATGCAGACCAAGTCATCAAAACATGATGACACACGCCCACAGCCAAGAAGCGCATCCCGTCGACGTCGGATCTTCGCCCGAACAAATCCAAGGGCAGAAGTTAAAGGATGTACCAAAAGCACGGTGTACTGCGGAGCACCAAATAACTCCCGAAGAGTTGCTTTATCTCATCCCCAAAAGAAGCCAAGATCAACGGTGAAGAGAAGGTTGACTGACATGGACGTGACAGGGGCAGAAGACACTTGTCTGACACGAGCATGCGTCTCAACTACCCGCATTAAACACTCTGAGCAGTGTACGTGTCGATCAACCCGTGGAACGAACGAGGATGACTCTGCGTGATCAAGCAATGAACGAAGACCTCTGCGTGATCAAGCAGTGAACGAAGACCTCTGCGTGATGGACACAAAGCACAAGAACATAAGGTTCCAACGGTTCTCAGAAACGGGTCCCACACTCTAACCCTATAAATACCCCCTCTCCACCAAGAGAGGGGGGATCGAAAAAGGGAGAGAGGTTTAGAGAGAAGTCGAGAGAGAAGAATTGTTAGTGTAAGTTTACCTTTTAAAATTCGCAGACCTATGTAAACTCCAAAGTCATTCGACTACCTCTGTAATCATCAAATGCATAGTGAAAACGACAACCCCGTGGATGTAGGCCTTAGTGCTGAACCACGTAAATCCCAGTCTTATTTACATTTCAGCATTTTACATCCATTTCATACTCCACGAGTATTACTTTTACACTTCGTTTTCTTTATCTTCCTCTATGTGAACGCCTCTGGTGATGATATTAGACGAGGCAATGATAAACCCGAAGGTTTTGAGCCAAGGAATCAATACAATCGTCTCATCAGTGCGAGCATGTGTATAGAATGCGAACATTGTTTGTGAACATATAGATGCCTTCGTGATTTACGTGTTCACAACTGTGTTTGCCTTTTTGTTCTTGCTTGCTTTTGCTTTTCTGAGATTACAGCCCATTAATGACAGAGTTTATTTCCCGAAATGGTATCTTACTGGAGGAAGAACTAGTCCTAGAAACCGCGGGAATTTTGTGGATAAATTCGTTAATCTCAATTTCAAAACATATCTTACTTTTCTCAATTGGATGCCTCAAGCACTTCGTATGTCTGAAGATGAGATTATCACCCATGCTGGGCTTGATTCTGCTATTTTTCTCAGGATTTATGTACTTGGGTAATTTCCTTTATTACTCTCTTTCACAATTTTTTGTTTATGTTTTCTAGTTTTGAGATATGTGTTTTATATGTTAGCAAGAATTCTCTTTGGGTACTGTATTCTCAGTATCCAAGGTCAGTGGTTGTAGCCCTTTAAAAGTTCAAGATGCCGTTTTGTCACTTGATGGTTCCAAATGTGATTGATTAAATCTTTTCTAGTTTTACCAAGGAATCCCCTTCGATTGGGTTTCAACTGTTTTCTTTTCTTTTCTTTTTTTCTTTTTTGGGTGGGTGTAGCAATTAGATTGATTGGAAAACCCTATCTAAATGGGCACACAGCTTCTGCGATTATGCTACTTTGTTGTTCTAATTAGGTTTTCAGGTGTGTGTGTGTGTGTGTTTTGTGCTAAATTTTTCTAGAGGTATCCCGAACTTTTTTCTGGGGTTATTAGTGTATCAAACAAAAGCGATGCAAAGAAACGTGAGAAAATGAAAACCAATGGTGGTATTTGGTCTTGTATTTAGACTTAGTAGAGATAGGTATGTGTTTGGCTGGTATATGAACTTCATGTACGCAGTCATTGATGTATCTCAATTTGTCTAGTGGCGCTTTCTGTTCATGTTCATACATGTTGGTTCTGGCTCTGACCTTTTGTTTTTGTCTTTCTGGTTTCATCGACAGGTTGAAGATTTTCATACCGATAACCATACTTGCATTGGTAGTTCTTTTACCTATCAATGTATCAGGTGGAACACTTTTTTTTCTAAGGAAGGAATTGGTCATCAGCGACATTGATAAACTGTCAATATCAAATGTTAGTCCTAAATCCGAAAAGTAAGTTGTTTTTTTCTCTCCAATACTGCGGACTGTGTAATTCGTAGGCCTAGGAAGTAGGAACTAATCATATACAGATATACTCGTACATTTGAATAAATTGAAATGTTAAACTTTTGATGTTCTAACTGTGGATTATGTGGTTTATCTATCACAGTTTAATATCACTTTTGGTTTTGGAATTTTGTACTGTTATAAAATGACCTATGCTGATATTTTTCTCCAAAATTTTGGTTCAACTTCAGGTTTTGGGCTCATATTGGAATGGCATATGTATTCACGTTCTGGGTCTGCTATATACTATATAAGGAATATGATAGAGTCGCATTCATGAGGTTGCATTTTTTGGCATCACAAAGTCGACGTGTAGATCAGTTTACGGTGAGTGTTAAGTGGCCTACTAAATTTGGTGTGGAGATTAGAACAGGTTACCTAGATTCTTTTATGTTGATAGATTCTTGACTTACTGAATGATCCACTGAGTTTACTGATGAACTTATTATGATGTCATGTTAAATGTTTGATGTTTATTATTGAAGCGCATGAAGTGTGGTGTTTTCAGGTAGTAGTTAGAAATATCCCACATGTCGCTGGTCACTCGACATCAGAAAGCGTGGATCACTTTTTCCAGAATAACCATTCGGACCACTATATCGGTCATCAAGTAATATTTCCATTCATGATACTTATAGTTCGTCTGATTTCTAGCAGTTGTTATTTGCTTGCCATGATTATCATGTTTAACCTAATAATAACGTCTTGTGGGAAATTTAGTAGTTTTTAGTGCTACTGCTATTTGAATTAATTGTTACACTTGACTTGCAGGCTGTTTACAATGCAAACAAATTTGCTAAACTTGTAAGACGAAGAGACAGACTCCAACAGTTGCTGGATTATAACCAGCTGAAGTTCGAAAGACATCCAGCCGGGAAAAGGCCAAGTAAAAAGGTAAGTCATTACCTTGTACATTTTTCTAAAGATGGTACCAAACACAAAGTACTTCGATGGCATAATCAAACCTAACGTCAATTTGACAATACACTGAGTATTTTGTACTTCAATTTTGAAAGTTAATTACTTAATGTTTCAGAGTGGATTTTGTGGGCTGTGGGGAAAAAGAGTAGATTCTATTGAGTTCTACCAACACCAGATGAAAGAGCTTGAGAAAATGGTATGTATTGATCAATGTCGGTTGCCAGCATCAAGCTGTTCCTTGTCATTTTTGTTTTCAGATTGTTTTTCATTAAAAAAACAATAAATAGCTTCATCGTTTCAATATTTACATAAGTCATCGGTCATTGATCATCATCCCCAAAATCTAAAAATCAAGATATAATTCATTGTTTTCTAAAACAAGGATCTAAAAGATACTGGTATGTTGGTTTGCTGAATGAGTATGGATGTAATCCTGGTAATATCCCAAAAATCTAAAAATCAAAAGGAAGAGAAGGATACAGTCATCTGCTGTGGCAATCTGGAAACAATTTTAGAAATTTTATAGGAAAAGTGGGCTCCGATAATTTCGTTGGCCTATCCATGTTCTCAGACACCTTGATCAGTGACTTGAAACGATAACTTAAGATGTCTCTTCTTTCTAAGAGTTTGAGGTGTTAAAATATACTGTTCTGCTCTTATTTTGTCCAGATGGCGTCTGAGCGGCAAAGGATACTTAAGGATCCAAAGTCTATTATGCCAGTATCTTTTGTTTCATTTGATTCTCGTTGGGCTGCTGCTGTATGTGCGCAAACACAACAGAGCAAGAATCCTACATGGTGGTTAACCTATTGGGCCCCTGAACCACGTGATGTTTACTGGCGGAATCTAGCTATACCATTTGTTTCTCTAAGCATCCGAAAACTTATAATAGCAATCACAGTATTTGCTTTGGTGTTCTTTTACATGATACCAATTGCTTTTGTACAATCACTTGCGAATCTTGAGGGTCTCAAAAAAGATACACCTTTCCTTAGGCCAGTGATAGAACTGTAAGTATTTTCTTGTCCATAAACTTTATTTTCTAGGATTTTGTCGTTGTCACTTTGACTTATCCACATCTAATACTGTGCAGGGGAGTGATTAAGTCATTTCTTCAAGGTTTCCTTCCAGGTTTAGCACTTAAAACATTCATGTATATTCTTCCTACGGTTTTGATGATTATGTCAAAGGTTGAGGGCCATTTGGCAATATCCGTACTTGAAAGGAAAGCAGCAGCAAAATATTACTATTTTATGTTGGTGAATGTGTTCTTGGGAAGTATAGTGACTGGGACAGCTTTTGAGCAACTCGATGCTTTCCTTCATCAATCGCCTACTCAGTAATAATCTGTCCCTTTTAGTAAATCTATATTTCTGCTTTCTGTTTCTACTTTCTACCGATACATTGAGGCCATGCTATCATTTATAAAGACATAAATGATACTTTTATACTGTCATGGAAATTTTCATGTACCAAATTCTTTCCACTCACGGTGAGGGCCTCATCTGCCTCTTTGTTAGTAATGAATTTTATCCTTGCGGCAAAAAAAAAAAACTACATATATGTCTCAACAAAACAGTGTCCAATCACTCAGGTCGAGGTTATCAACAGCCTATTGCTATACCACTCTACTAGAGACACATCTGTACAATCCTTTATGTCTTTATAAACTGTCAGTAATAGAATGTTACAGGAATAGTCAAATAATTTATTTTTCTTAATTACAGGATTCCTAGGAACATTGGAGTTTCAATACCAATGAAGGCTACTTTCTTTATCACATATATCATGGTCGACGGGTGGGCAGGCATTGCGAGTGAGATTCTTCGGCTGAAGCCTTTGGTGATATATCACTTAAAAAACGTGTTCTTAGTGAAAACAGAAAGAGACCGAGTGAAAGCAATGGACCCTGGAAGCGTTCAATTAGCAGAGACTCTTCCATCACTTCAGTTTTACTTCCTTCTTGGGATTGTGTATGCCGTGATCACTCCAATCCTTCTTCCTTTCAATCTTGTCTTCTTTGGCTTCGCATATCTCGTTTACCGTCATCAGGTTTGTACTTCTGATTCCAAAATTTCCTTCTGTCATATCATATGGTGTTCTTTAACTCAACAAATTTCCCAAAGAGAGAGACAACAAGAAAATCGAGTTGAGTCCTTTGATCGCATACTAGCAGGGTCAAGCTAGTTGATACTTATTTTACTTTTGAACAAATCATGCATAATATCCCTTCTTGATTTAAAAACGGTCACCAAGAGACTTAATGGCGCGACTGAAAATTTAGGCAGGGTTAAGCTGGTTGGCAATTGCCAAGTTTTTGTGGTTCCTCATTTTAAGAAATTCTCGTTGCTTTCTAGAAAGTTTGTCACATTTCAATTCTGAATTTAGGTAAGAAAATGAAAGGAATATTAACTATTCGCAACCCCTGTATTTATTTATGATCGCCATTCGCAGATAATCAATGTTTACAACCAACAATACGAGAGTGTTGCTGCATTTTGGCCACATGTTCATAGCCGTATTATTGGAAGCTTGTTGATATCTCACCTTCTTTTGTTCGGACTGCTCAGCACAAAGAAAGCTGCTCATTCTACACCATTTCTTATTTTATTACCAATTTTAACAATTTGGTTCCAAAAGTACTGCAAGAGTCGCTTCGAACCTGCATTCAGAAAGTATCCACTAGAGGTAAAATGTTTGATCCATAAAATTGGTATTCATGGGATGTTTGTTCTTTTATGCCACTGAGTCTGGCTCATTTGCATCAAATGTGCATTAGGATTCATTTGTTACGTAATGTGTCTGGAGTTAGATGAATGTTTATGTCCCACTAGGCGACCCTTCGAAATAAATTTGGTCTCATGTTGGACTCGACCCCAGTCAGACCTGACGGAAGTGGCAGATACCTAGTGAGCAAAAGCCTCACTCCAGTTCCTCGCAATTGAATTTTCTTTCTTACCTGTCTTACTGGAAGTGCTCACAGTTACTTGGTTGTTTTTGAAATATTTCAGGAAGCCGTGGAAAAAGATAGAATAGAGAGAACTGCAGAGCCAAACTTAAACCTGAAAGCTTACTTGGCTGATGCATACTTGCACCCAATTTTCAGGTCATTTGAAGAGGTAGAAGAGGTGGTAGAGATGACGGAAGTTAGAGTCGACAAGAGACAATCTCACTACATGAACCATACCTCAACGAATGAAGTCAATTCTCCTTCACCACCACAGTCACCGCCATCGCCATATGTCTATCACTATGATGTTGAACCTGGAATTAGGACTGGTTGGTGAGCTAAACAAGTTACTACCATGGTTGCTATAGACGGTTTATAGGGATTCGGTTTAACCTAGTATTTGTTAGTCCCCCATAACTTCTTCATGTAAATGATATTAACGGGTTACTTATTATGCTTGAAATATGGACACAACATTCATTGCTTGTAACATCTTTTAGTGATAAAAAAACAACACTACTAATCTATTGTTTATCTTCTAATGATGTAAAATTTAAGTCCGTGTAGAGTGGTTTTTTCTGGTAACTATAGTGGCCTCAGGCGGAGATCACCTAGAGAATATTTCAGAGATGTAAGAAGAAAGAGGAGTAGAAGAGCCAATGGGGATTGGAGCAATGGAGTACTGGTAAAAGAATTGCATACTCCAGTGTTAGCTGGATAGAGTAAAGACGGCTAGTCCTCTATAATTTTCTTTTAAAATTGGCAACTTCCAAATCAGTAGTCCGCAGTATATATCCCTCGACCCGAAGGAGTTCTCGTCTAGTGCCATTAGAACTAACTGGATAGTGCCAATCTATTTCGAAGTGTCATGTTGCGCAAGAGCCAACTGAGCCTATATTCCAAGTTGGTTGCACGCCGCCCAGAAAACTAGGTATATACGGGCATCCTCCTCGAATTTCAAACACCTCTATATTTACAGCTCTGGTAGAAAGAGGGTTTTGGCGGGGTTTAGAAATCGAGCCATCACAACTCATTAGTGATATCAATGGCTGGTGCACCGGCATCTTCTTCTGTTAACAACTCTTCCTCTTCTTTGTCGTCGTCTTTAGCTCCAAAAATCCTATTAGCTAAACCTAATTTGACTACTTCAACTGACCCATCCTTATCATCTTCGTCTCTTCGATCTCGTTTACCTTCTACTGGATCCCTAAATCTTCTTTCTGATTCTTGGGATCTCCATGCTGATCGAGTTCTTCCGGTAACTTCCTCCTTCACTCACCCTTAAATTTTATCTTTTTTTTTTTTAGTCTTTTTAAACAAAATATTCTTCTTCTGCAGTTTCTGACGGAAAACACTGATTTCACTGTAATTGGTGTAATTGGACCTCCTGGTGTTGGAAAATCGACGATTCTGAATGAAATCTATGGATCTGATGGGAGTTCATCTGGTAAGTTTTATCTCAATTCATATTTACAGGGCGTTTTTGATGTACTCGTGTGATTCAGTAACAATCCAGTGCAAGCATTTTTAGTGTACAAGTGTGAAACCAAACGAGTCGAATCAGTAATAATCGAGTTTATTTTGTCTGGGTTAGTATTAGTTTGCCTGTAATCTGGTATTTAGGTATATGGATTTACTTAGGCAGTGCAGTTCAATCTAGATTGTAGTAACTAGAGCTGCATTGATTTCCATGAATGCTCCCACCTTTCATGACGCAATCGGAAGAGATTAGAGCTATGGCAAAGCATTGTTCTGTGGGTATTGAACTTAGGGTTTCTTCTGAGAGGCTAATACTTCTTGATACCCAGGTAACCCTTTTCATATACATCATCTGCTCATTACATTCTCTGTCTTTAATATTGTTTGGCATAAAATACTAATATGGTAACCACTATGAACATACTATACTGTATATACCAGTGAAATTATTCATTAGCAGTATCCTATCTTGAACTCTATCCACTGTATTACTTCCCTAAGTTCGGGAACATGCTTAAAAGTTCAGAGTTGGCAGGTTTTTCCCAATGGATATTTGTAACTGAAATGATTAAATAATATGCAAAGGAATGTTCGGACATTCAATCAAACAAATATCTTCAGCTATGTACAACTCGGTTAACTATGACAATAAAAGATAGTGGGATGCATGAAAGATGTATATGTTGTGAAAAAATTAGTTGATGCTATTTATCTTGTATTCATCTTGTCGTCTTTCGTGTTGTACGTATAACCGATATTAGAGATGTTATTTTATCATGGGCTTGTTTTCTTTATAAATATATTATCCTATGCAGCCTATATTCAGTCCTTCTGTTTTAGCTGAGCTAATGCGGCCTGATGGATCATCAACAATTGCTTTAACTAATGGAGAGACTCTGTCTGCTGACCTAGCTCATGAGATGATGGGTATTCAGGTAGCTGTTGATATAAACAAATTTCTTTTACTTAGTTTTGTTTCGTTAATAGGAACAAATGTCAATATTTGTATATGGATAATTCTGTAAGTACGTGACCATATCTAACGGTGTTATGGTTTCTCTGTGATGCTGCAAGGAACCATTCTAGCTTGGTGTTTTTCTGGCATCCATTTGTCATGTGCTGCTAGTTGTGTCTGAGGGAGCTCATGATATTAACATGTGGCATCTGATGCTGACGGTATGCCATCTTTCTTTACATACTAGGATGCTACACTATCTATGAAGAAATTAGATGTTTTCCTTATCTTTAGGTTTCAGAAAAGGAAAGTGCAAATATCAGTTTCTCACTACAGCAACTTAAATGAAGCTTATAGATGAAGTTCTCAAACAGATACGGTCAAACTGATGACAGAAAATGCTAATGCTCTAATGAGAAAGCTTTGTCGTTCCTTTTTCATATCTTTTGATCGGTTACCCCATTGTTAAACGTAAAAGCTGACTCGTTTTGAATGTACTCTCACTGATAGGATAAAAGTGAAAACAGTACGTTTGATTTGGTAAACTAAAATTTGAGGTGTGTTGGTGCACTGATGCTGTCAAAATCATCTAATAACTTCTTCTTTTTCGCATATGCAGGTTGACCTGCTGAAGCATGGCATACCGGATCCTTCTTCATTAACGCCTTCTTATTCTCAAACCCCCAACATGGGATCCGAGAAGGAACCCAAAGATAACATGCAGGAAGCTGTTATAGAGTATTTGGCTGCTCCCGTTTTTGTTCATACAAAGTAGGTATCGTGCTTTCGCCTTATTATTGAAACTACAGATTGTGTTTCTTGATTTTGAAATTTATCTTGTTTATGCGAATACCTCAGGCAAGACAATAACAAGATTTGGCAAATTAGATTGGCCTTTTGTTAAATAAAAATGGAAGTAGTATTAATAACTACTGAGCACTCTCTGGGTTATATGAGCAATGCCATTTTGCTGGATCTCATTTGTTTGATTTTTGTAACTCTTCATGGTTCCAATGTAATTTAGCTCATGTTCCTTTCTGGAAACGAATTTGTTGATGGACTGTCAGTTAAATGGAGTGCCTAACATAGAAATGAATAAACAAACTGATCAAGTATATCATACTGTGTATCAAAATCCAAAGCAAAAAAGTACGTTGTATTGCATTGAAAATTTACTTCCACATCATGCCTTGTACATTATATTGAACTGATAAAACTATGATAGCCTATGTTTTTTTCGGTAAGGCCTTAAGAGTCAAATTGGAGGAAAACCTGATCCATATAATATTGGTGCTAATAATGTTTCATGTCTCTAGGTTGTGGGATGAAGACCTATCTCCTGATAAAGCTACTTGGATGAGGAAGAGACTGTCACACTATTTCAGTTCTTCATCTTTCAAAGGCACAAAATCTGAGACCACGGCTGAGGAGCAAAATGATTATGTTGAACCTCATGTTATCAATACTGATAACTTAAGTTCAATGGGGATGAATTTAGTTGTACTCCCACACAGAAACCAAGATGACTCCGTAACAGCTCAATATGAAAGTTACGTAACCTTAATAGAGAAGCTGCGAGATCAGGTGCGTCCCTCTCTCCTTAAGACTTCCGACTATTTTGGCTTTATTTCATAGTACTTTTTAATAGAAAAAACAAGAACATATCAATAGCTGCATGTAAAACAAGAAGGGCGTAGCTTTATATGAGTTTTGACCATAGGGAATACTATTTTGCTGCAGGTGTTGTCAATGAACTGTCGACCCTTTGCAAAGACGGTATCCGAACGTGAATGGTTGAAGAACTCTGCTCGAATATGGGAACGGTAAAAAATTCTGCAATTATTGCATAGTACTGTAAGACTCTTCAAGGTTCAGGTATGTTTAGGAAGTGAAAGCAACTCTCGTACCCATCTTTCCCATGAAAGCAAAACTCGCAACTTCATTTGTCAAGTTAGAATGAAGTCATTCCTAAACGTAATTAGCTTGATTATTGACAGCCTTGTAACTTGCAAGTCCAGCGAATGCAAAGAAAATTGGTAATTTTTATTCTTAACTGAGTCTCTTCCTTTTCCCGTATCACATTTATTTCCTCTGTTAAACACGCCAAATAGGATATTGTTAATTTGACTGTAAATTCCATCCAAGGATTTTGATCAGTTCAAAAAGATGATCATAATTATGTATGCTGGCCACATGGTTGAAATGAATATGAACAGTTGTGGGGGTGGGAGTTGGTGTTAGCAAGTGTGAGAATGGATTAGTATAGAGTTTCTTCTTAGAGCAACTCCAATGGGACTAGCCTAATTTGATAGTTTGCCATGCCAAGTGGATGGACAAACTTACTTTTGGGCAGTGGGAAAACTGGTTACCGAGACAAACAGATATGACCGTTGCATATTGGTGCGGTCGTACCAGATTGAGCCGAGTATACCAAGTTGCCGCTGATGCGGCAACGTCATTGTTTAACAACCAAATAACGGTCATATTTTCCCTCCCTATAAATTCAACACTGATTCAATCTTCTCTACTCATAACAGCTTCATTCTTCTCTATATATTTTCAACACAAATTCAATCTTCTCTAAATATTTTCATCCCAATTCAACACTCGTATAGCTAGAATGTCTCAATCTAAAGATATTAGTTAAAAAGAAATAGAAAACCACCTAGAAGTCAACACAGTCAAGCTCTATCGAGGAGAAGAAGATTCGGATGGAGAGACCAATTCCACTCCACCTAGAAGTCAACACAGTCAAGCTCTATCGAGGAGAAGAAGATTCAGATGGAGAGACCAATTCCACTGTACTTTCCTGTCGAGAATTAGAGCGGGATAGTTCTCATCAAAAACCAAGAGGTGGTTGGTACGGAGTGAGCAAAGTTTATGCAAAACTTCATCGCGGTGCCTTTGGTGCCAAGGTGTGGCTGGCATGGCATGCCATTGGCACTATGGTGCGGCTGTCATGGTTGGTATGCCTTTGGCGCGGGGATATGGCTGGAATGGCATGTCATTGGCACAGTGGTGTGGCTGGCATGGTTGGCATGCCTTTGGCGTGGAGATGTGGCTGGCATGACATGCCATTGGCACGGTGGTGCGGCTGGCATGGTTGGCATGCCTTTGGCGCGGAGATGTGGCTGGCATGGCATGCCATTGGCACTATGGTGCGGCTGGCATGGTTGGTATTCCTTTGGCGCGGAGATGTGGCTGGCATGGCATGCCATTGGCACAATGGTGCGGCTGGCATGGTTGGCATGCCTTTGGCGGAGATGTGGCTGGCATGGCATGCCCTTGGCACGGTGGTGCGGCTGGCATGCCTTTGGCGCGAAGATGTGGCTGGCATGGCATGCCATTGGCACGGCGGTGCGGCTGGCATGGTTGGCATGCCTTTGGCGCGGAGATATGGCTATTAGGGTTTAGCGTGTCGAAACCCTAGTTTAAAATATGTGGCACGCGTGATTGGCACGTTCGGCTAGCATGCGCGACTGGCATGTGTAGAGATGATGCTAGTCAGTACCGAGGGCTCTGCCGTGGAGCATGTCATTTACATAAAAAAAGGTATCCCGGTAATTTTACGCAGACATGTTGAATGGTTTAATAAATGTGCTAGTGACGACATTATTACTCAAGTGTGACGTCACTGTCTGACTAAGGTTTTACGTTTTTAACCCTAAGATAAAAACCACCATCAACACCTGGTTAATAGAGTAAGAGATTAGAGAAACAATAATTGAGTTTACCTTGTCGGAACAAAATGTTCAAAGAGATTTTTCTTAGAGATTTAGGAAGATGAACTCGATTGATTAACTCTACTGATTGCGCAGAGGTTTTTCCCCCAGTGTCCTAACACCAATAAAAGATTGGATTTCTTTGTTATCAAGAGCAACGAAAACTCGTATCTGCAAAATAGACCAAAAGTGTTAGGGTTCATTGATTCAGAAAGAAAAAAAAAGTAAGAGAAAAGGGGTAGGGTTTATGGTATAAGATTTGATCTACAAAACAAAACCAAAATACAGTAATTAGAAAAACAAAGGAATCCGCAAAACAAAACAAAATAAATCATTAGAACAAAATACAATCAAGATGAAACGACGACTAAAAAAGAAAGAATCTTGGATTGTAATTGGTTAGTATACCTGCAGGAATCAATATTTTTATTGATTTTCTCCTTCGCTAATAGCTTCCTTTTAGATGATTTCAAATCTGCAAAATAAAAAGAGAGAATGGAGAAGTAACGGTGAGGGGAAGAAAGAGCGAGGAATAGAGAGGAGGCGAAAGAGAAAATTAGAATAGGTGGTGTTTCTGGATGATTGTGTTTTCGGACGTAGTTTCTGTGGGGTGAAATAACAGGACAATCGTATTGGCTGAAATATACCCCGGTGGGGCCAGAAGCTCTCAGAAAAGAGCTTTGTTCAGCTTTGAACTACAACAGAGAAAAGTCACCTGAAATCATATTATTAATCTGTCATTTGAACATTCTAGACAATGAGGTATGAGGTGGATGCATAGTCATCTCCTTGTAGGGAGAACATTATACGTGCGCATGATTTCAGTCGTACTTTAAATCACTATATAATATCTGTCATTTGAACAGTCTAGACAATGAAAGTTTTCCCTCTCATAGTGATATAATATCCAACCTTTTTAATACTATATAATATCCAAGTCTAAACAGCCTTTTAATATTTTTTCGTAGTGATCTCTCTCTTTTCTCTCCCGTAACCGTTTTTTTCCAAAAAATTCTCTACAACAAATCTTCCTAAATCTTTGTTTCTCTAAAATTATACTCCAAATCTGTTGGATATTTTTCCAATCAGATTTGGATATAATAGGTAAATATTTTCTATTAGTATTATGTTAAATAAAACATCGTTATTCAATGCGATTTTTAGGTTTTTCCTATTTCAATTTCATTATTGCTCTTATGGTGTTATCAAACCCATCAGAGATTTCTCATAGCCTTATAGGCATTTCAAACGATTGTTACAATTGTTTCAAGTACATTAAGGACGATTTCTTCCGGCATGGCGTAATTCTACATTCTCATGAAGAACAACGGCTATCGGATTTGATTGTGATAACGGTGTTTTGTGCTTATTACTCCCATATGGGACAGTTCCATCTTAATAAAGAAGATAATGATGAAGAAGACAAATTCTTCAAATCCAAATGGCAGAATTTTAATTCAAGTGTCGTCCCTCAAGTATCATCAATTTCCTTGAAATTCATGTATTTAGTACATTTGTATTATAATTTATTTACTATTGTGATACAAAGAATTTGTATTTTATTATGTTTTTTAACGATGTATCTTGAAATGATGTATACAATCTTTCTATATCAATGAAATTGAGAGGATCACCTCTTTCCTTCAAAAAAAAAAAAAAACTTTTTCGTAGTCATGGACGTGGCTCCATTAAAACTCCATAAAAAACGGGAGCAACTACATATTTAAAATTTTACGAGGTCTCAGAAATGGTTCGTGGCATCCCCACAATCGTAATAGTTTTTTGCGAAATTAGTACACTTAGTGAAACAATCATTTTTTGTTTTTTTGGCTCTATTGAAAAAACATAGTAGCTAGATTGAATGGGGATGACATTATATCAAAAACCCATACAAGCGTACATATGTAACACCGCCTGGTATCTGGCGAAGACAATACCCACGCCTAGTGGGGCGGAGTTTATATGTTTGCCTGTTCTGAGTGGAGTTTACATGTTCGCTTGCTCATCAGATGATTATTATAACAATGTCCCATGTTATTATACTCGCGTCTGCTATGAGACGCAATCTTAATTTCCGTTTGACCATATATAGTTTTGCATCCGGTTTCAGACCAAATATACTCCCGAACCCTAGAAAACTCAACCATATTTGATTATACTCCGCTCGACTGTGATTGTTTTTTTTTATTAAATTTGGTTTTGCTCCATTTTTTGCCCGTCGATTATGGATGCTCTTGGGGGATCAAATCAAAAAATTACCCCTAAGAGCAAGGGTTATGGAATGAGTGTTTTTAACATTTATTCACTGCCAAATTGAGTGAGTGATTAGCTTGAAGAGTGAATTTCTGACGTAAGCAAGTTGATAGACTAAGGGTCTAAATATGTGCCTCCTATGCTTATCTTTTATTTTTTAATAATAAAATTACTGTGGGAGCCGCGGAATAAGAGTTTAAAACAAATAAAAAAAACTAGAAAAAAAAAGTAGGAGGCTGAACATCTGCCGTTTAAGGAGTTTTTTTCATGAGCGGCTGAAGATCATACTCTTAGTCTCGATCGTTGGAGACTCATTTAATCGAAAAAGTGTCATATCAATAAATTCAAGATGATTGAAGACACGGATCCTTACCCGAGCTGACTCATCAGAAGCTTTACGTTTAATAACATGGAGTGGTGGTCTCAATTTGGGGTAATTTTTCAAGATTTGGGAAGTGGGCTTATCACGTGGTACTGTCACAATTACAAATTGATGAAGACCAAATGGTTCATTCTGCCAGAACTCTTTATATTTAGAAGTCATCACTGGTATTCTACCTGTGAGCAAGAATGAAAGACTCTTCTCTTATGTGTGAGCACTCGTGTCTAGTACATGTTTCAGATTATTTACAAAGGGTTTTGGTGGATGAGGAGGAATTACCTGGTCAAAACCCATGTGACGAGCACCCCTGTCAACATTATAAGATTCCACAGTATAAGGTCTCATGAAAAAAGATAGAACATACCCAGGTGTGCAGCTCCGCATGAAGAAAGCTTCTCTGATGCTCATATTTTCTCCATTTGAATGCAGCACCAAACCAGAAACATAAGCAAAAATGTCTGGTTGAACTACAGACGGGTAAATCGACGTCCCATGATGAAATTTCATCATGTGTGTCTTGTGATAGGTGCAATATTTGCACTAGTTAGGTACTCAAATGCTTTTCCTTCTTGATAGTTTTGTATCATTATGCTTTGATTTTGTTTGTTTTTGAGTTTCTTAGGTGTTTGAGGTCGTCTTAACCAAAAAGAAGCGGAACTAGCTCAATCCGAGATTTCTTTACATCATCTTGAAGAGGAAGAAAAGAAGAACAGAACGGCGAAAGAATGGAGTGATTCCGACGTCGCATGAGGAAGTTAGGAGCATTTGAAGCGAGTCGAAGTTGCGACAAACTGAGATGTAGAAAATTGATACACGCACCCCTGCATTTACTCGATGCACCCAATTGTTATAAACTGAACTATCAGTCTTCTGTGACTGATAGTTGAATGAGGATAAAGACACCAGTTTGTTACGGGGACCACCATCGTCTTCTTCTTCACGTCTTTACGTGACTAGCAATGATGGATTCAGTTAGCTGCAGAAAAGATGTTGACCTGTGTTGCTGCTTGCGTCTGTGATGGAGCTCGACAGTAGAGTTTTGGTTTGTGCTGATATGATGAATAGCTCTTGGTGGTTAGAATATATGGAAGGTGGTGTTAAGTTGGCAGTGGCAACAAGAAGAATATGAGATCCCAATGCCGAGAGATGAGAAGCTGAATTCTAAAAAATGTCATTCTTGGAAATGTGTTTCCAAAAGTGCCACCCTAACTCCAAATCTACCAAAAATGTCACTATATGACATTTGTGCGCCTGATATTAGAGGATCCTTAATTGTTTAATATTATTTCCAACTTTCAAAACTTAAAGTAAGTGTTTTTCTGTGTGGTTTTCAGTGTAAAGGTCCTGATGAAAAGGTCAGGACACTCTACTGGACCCTAACATATTTTTAAAAAATCTTATTTTTTTGAATTGAAAATTTGGAAATCACATTTTTTTTAATGGTATTTAAGTGTTTAGGGTCCCTAGACAGGGTCTGGACTCCGGACATGACCTTTTTGGATCCACTCTAGTTTTCTAATAGAAAAAAATATTAAAATAAGATAACTTTTGTTAATATTTTGTTATCAAGTTCCAGGACCCTTTAACTGGACCCTATACTGGATTCTTGGATTATTAATAAAATAATATTGTTAATGGAAGTAAATAAGATTTGAAAGGTCTGGACCCTTAGAAGTAGGTCAGGACCTTAGTTTAAGGACCTTTTAACTTGGCCACCTAGGCGCCATGTAGATGACAAGTAGAACGAACGAGGTGAGGACATTTTTACTTATAAGTCGGGACCCTACCTAAAGACCTTTCTCAACTCGACCACGTAGGTGACAACGGTGATGAACGAAGTGATAACATTTTTACTAGGTCAAGACCCTCTAAGTCGGGACCCTACCGTTTGACGGGACCCTAACGCTTCACCTTCCTTACACCCCCGTTACACCCCTCTTTTCCTTACATAACCCACCCATCTTCTTCTTCTTCTTCCTTCTTCTTCTTCTTCTTCTTTCATCCTTTTTTTCTTTTTCATGGCAGCTGCTACACCATGAAAGCTAATCATCCAACTGAGATAGAGAAGGAAGGATCTATAGGTGAGCTTAACTTTTAGCTCTTTCAAATTCAAACTCAAAGTTAGGGTTAATTAAATTTGGGTTAATTTCAATTTCAAACTCAAAGTTAGGGTTCTTAAATATGTATTGGGGATTCGAATCCATGTTTATTTATATAGTTTACAGTGAAATAAGGTATGAGTTATCTTTAATTTTTTGGTTGTGTTACTTAATTTATGTAGGGTTCATGATACAGGATGATCTTATAACTGATAGTATGTTATGTTTTGTGAAATGCAGTTGCAAATTTGTCGTCGCCATAATGATAAGCAAAGCTGTTCTCATCCACTACGATGGAGAATGGGTGCACAAAGAAGGTAATGATAACTACAAAGGTATGACACATCTTGCAGGGGTACCTGATAAGTACACTTTTGAGGATGTGAAGAAGGCATCAATGGATGTTCTAGGTTTCTTGCACCAACCTTGTTTTGATGTGTATGGCCTCATAGATGTCCCGGAAACCGTATTTAAGCAAAGGATTAAGATTGTTAGCGAAGAAATTTTGATTTTTTATGTTGGCCAGACATGTGGAGTCCCAAGCTTTTACACAATCAAATATGGAGAAGAAGTAAAAGTAGATATTTCTCCCGTAACTCCCAAAACAACTACTGGAGATGACAGCGGATCCAAGATGCTTCCCCACACTCCCTTGACCCCTCTTAACAATCTGACGTCGAGTTCCAGTGAGGATTATCAGTCCAAGAATGAAACCGCCAAGGGAGATGGTGGTGTTAAAGGTACGTTAATTTGTCCCTCTTAGTATTGTACTTTTTTTATTATGTTTGTCCTGACCAAATTGTCACACTAATGTTGAATGTTTTGTTTTATCAGCGCGTACTAGTGGTCCAAAGGCTAGGAGATGTCTTGAACCAGTAATGGCTTCATCATCCAAGAAACTCCGCTGTCTTCATGATGCGCCATCAACTCCAGCGCCAATACTAGATATTCATGAACTCCCAAAGGAAATGAAGTATAGTGATCTACGTGTGGGTAACACTTTCAAAAGCAAGGGGGTGCTGAAACTTATTCTTGCAATAGCCAAAGTAGAAAGAAATTTTGAGTACAAAGCTTCTAAATCCGACATCCAAAGGTTTATTGCCAAATGCAAAGACAAGACATGCCAGTGGCGTCTTCGAGCAGTTCCCTTAGATTCTTGTGGGTGGTGGAAACTCACAGTTGCGAACGATGTACATACTTGTGAAAGCAACAAAAGGACTGACCCTGAATTGAGAACCAAAGCGGCCGCTGCTGGAATTGCAGAGCTTTTCAAGCACAAATTCAAAGAACTAGATGCGGCCTATACACCAAAACAACTGATTAAGGACTTAAAAAGGGAACATGGAGTGGTTATCAATTACCGGCAGGCATACAACGCTTGCAAGCGCGGTATGGATCTGATCAAAGGTAGCCCCGATGAATCGTACCAACACCTCGTTGGTTATAGTCACATGCTTGGTTTTCGTAACAAGGGTACTGTTACCGAGATTGTAACTGATTCAGATGATTCTTTTCTATATTATTTCTTTGCTTTTGGAGTATGTATTGAAGGATTCAAAAACTATTTCAGACCCGCATTTGCGGTTGATGGTACACATCTTACAGGGCCACGCCAAGGAGTTTTACTGTCAGCCGTTGGAATGGATCCCGACGAGTCGATCTATCCTATGGATTTTGTTGTTGTTGATTCAGAGAATAATGAATCTTGGGAATGGTTTATGACAAAGTTATCCGAAGTACTTGGCGATAAGTATGCTATGAATGAAGATGTTGTTGTGGCAACAGACATGCATCAATCGATCGGTAGATCCATAAGGTTGGCATTTCCTTGTGCTAATCAAGTATACTGCATCCACCACCTTTCAGGTATTTAACAAGACTTTATATACTATAAATTCACCCCATTTGTGTTTAAATAGATTTGGTGTTAGTTATCTGAATGGATATAACGTTAACCTTGATTTGTATTTAGTGTTGCTTATCAGACCGTAGCTCTTTATATGTACGTATCTAGACAGAGTTATGAAGTTAGTTTGTCCCTTGTATCATTAGATACGTAGTTCAGATCAATGACAATAGCATCTGGTCCCTTGTATCATTAGATACGTAGTTCAGATTAATGAAAATAGCATCATATTTCATATAATGTACTAGAGTAGTACCATATAAGATATATGCACACAATAGTGGTCACATATATATGTACAGTCCAAACAAGTTTTGTTGTCCACCCTTCTGTATGATACATTTCAGACATATATATATGCATGCTTCATGTTGTACTTATAGGTCAGTCTTGTAATGTTTGACCTTGCAGAATACATCAAACAAACCTACCACAGCGCCGCGGCTTCGGTGGCATTTACAAGAGCTGCAAAAGCATTTAGCAATGATGAGTATGAACTTGCTATGAGAGACCTAGGTTTAGCGAGCCCCGCTGCTTTAAAATGTGTAGTGGATCTTGGACCGGAAATGTGGGCCAGGGTAAAGGCTAGAACATGTCGTTTTACTCTCATGACTACAAACGCCTGTGAAACTTTCAATTCAAGAATAGCTGATGTTAAAGGTCTTCCAATCTGCCATTTAGTCGATTACATTCGAAGGCTCCTTATAGAATGGTTCTGCCAACATAGACAACTAGCTCTTGATCGGCAAGATCCTTTGAGTAAACATGCACGGGATATAATCAAAGAACGGTGGGCTATGGAAAAAAGGTTTGTGGCTTGCCATGTCGATGAGGACGAATATGAAGTTGACGAGGGTGACTATGAAGATCAGCACATCGTCTATCTTGACCGAAGGTCTTGCACGTGCAAAATGTTTGACTATCAACATCTTCCATGTCCCCACGTACTTGCAGTGTGTGAGACATATAAAATAAAAGAAGAAGGCCTTTGTGGGAAATATTATAAAACATCTGTTTGGAGATCTATGTATGAACCTAAAATCGATGGTGTGCTGAGCCCAGAAACTTGGGATGTCCCAACGGAGGTGGCAGAGCGGGTGGTGCTTCCTCCAAAAATTACATCGGAAGTTGGTCGTCGGAGCATCAAGAGGAAAAGGGCTGCCATTGAAAAACCTAGAAAGAAAAGAGGTTGTTCAAGGTGTCACCAGACGGGGCATTATGCTAACAGCAAACGTTGTCTCAAGGCTTAGAAATAGAGTGATTTTGGTTGCTAACATTGCTTACCTTGTTATGTTTGTTTGAAATAGTTTAGGCGGAATCATTAGTTTAGTGGTTTTAGTCATGTTTTCGTCCTCAGGGTAAAAAACACTTCTATCATACCTAATAAAAAACACTTTCAATATAAAATAATAAACTAGTCAGACATTTGCTTAGACCATTCTTCATCACTTCTCTTTTCAAGTTCTGCGTCCTTGTGCCTTCGGATATCGTCCCTCATTGCACCATTCATCAGCTCAATAAGGGAGAGAGCTTCAAACAAACTCTTTCAAAAATTCTCCTCCTTGATCCATATGCCGCTGCCATGGAAAGGAATGACACATGATGCCGGGGCTGAGATCCCTAAGCTCTTGCGTTCTTCGTGTAACCGGCGATCCTCCTCTACTAACTCAAACCACTCGTTACAAAATTAGCTGCCATTTTTTGTTATGTAGAAATTAGTTGCTACATGCTTAGCAAAAGGTTTTTTACGGCCAACAAACTCAACACCATCCGCCTTAACACCATTCCTCTCATATATGGTAGTATATTGATTTCTTGTTCGGGCAGTTGAGTTAAGTGAAGTTACGTCGGACTGCTGAGATGATCCTGCCATTTTTCGGATGGTTTGAGATATTTATTAACCAAAAGTACCTAATAACAGTGATTTTCTTTACCCTAAGCACAAACGAAGATGAAAATGTTGTCCATTTATACTTATGTTGGCAAACATATATAGAATTTAATGTCAACTAAATATAGTTGGCGCCTCCCATGTTCACCTCTCATCTCATGTTTAACCGAAAACAAAAAATAATTCATTTTCCTGCTTTTGACTAATTGTAATTAGTCAAAAAGTCTTCTTGTCCTATTCTTGGGAATTACCCTCTGCATAGGAGTTTTCATATTTTCCAATTAATAGTAATTTTCTTGCCGCTGCTTTCGACTAATTGTAATTAGTCAAAAAGTATTCTTGTCCTAATATTCTTGGGAATTACCCTTTGCAAAGGAATCCCTTATTACTGGCATGTTTCCATGTTTACACACATTGACCACATTCCCTTCAAATCCTCTCATTTGTACCTGAAAAGTGAAAACCAATTTCTTTATAAGGGGACAAAGCAAGCCTCTCTCACTATTAAAAATTATGCAGAAAAATGATCCAGTAAGGGACAAATTATTTCCTCTCTGACTAAAATAGAGTGCAGAAAAAGATCCAATAAGGGACAAATTGTTGCCTCTTTTGGGAAGTAAATACTTATTCAAAATTCAAAGCAAATTGGTGAGTAGTTTATCAAAACAAAGAAAAATAAAATTATAAACAAATTCAAAATCAAAGCAAATGAGTGGGGTAAGAAGATGCTTAACCCAGTCTACAATTCCATATATATATATATAGAAACCAATAAACCTACCAAAATCATCTAATGAGGATTCATCAAGTATGTCTTTAACAAATATGGATACTTCTGCCAATGGAGTTTCGGAAAAATGTTTTTCTAAAATTCCTTCAAAAAGAAGCCGTCGAAGCAACCAACAAAGCAACAACCTACCAAAACCAGCGGATGAGGGCTCTTCAAGTATGTCTTTAACAAATCTGGATACTTCTACTAATGGAGTTATGTCGTATGAGGAATGGTATGAAGCGATTGAAGAAGGTCGTAGATTAAGAAAGGAAACAGCTGAGTTGGGTTTTCCAGTTACGCCGTTGCCACCTCTTGGAGATCTATTACACCATACATAGAATGATCTGGTCAAATGTGTTAATTCTATAAGAGCTGAGAATAACGCACTTAATAGGAGATTGATTAATCAGAAGAAGTATTCTGCTCTACAGGGGAATAATATGTAACTGGAGTGGTTGTAAAATCAATCATTTTCTCTTGCAGTATTATGGTTAAAAAAAAATATTTAGAGCAATGCTATGTATGAGTGGAAATGTAGTATACCTTTTATCTTCTGTCCAGTTTACTTGGTAGTAACTGAAGTTTTTGCGCAACACTGATGGGGTCGTTTAACCCCTAAATGGAGTTCAGGATCACCAGGCAAACTATAGACGGAGAGCATAACAACTAACTTTTCTATACTAACACAAAAGCTAGTAACTTGCCTGCACCCTTCACGGCATCGATCAAAGCCTTCTTTTTAGGGATTCTGCCAATGTCAATTTTGATATCTGTCAAGGAGAGGCTTTTGAAGTTCATTTGGCTTCTCTCCATATCAGGGGAATCAGCCAAAGCCTGCAAGGTTTTGCAGTAAAAAGGGAGTCACTATACGCGTCTAAGGTTCAGGAGTGTAACCTAACAAATTTGTAGACACATAACATGCTCATTGTAACAAGGAAAATAAAATTCATGACATTTTGACTTTGAGTGCAAGTAGCATCAGAGAGACAAATTGTGTACCAAATAGAAAAATCTGAAAGGGATACATTTACAACGGCTATGAAAATGGACAAAAGTAGTTACCTGCACAAGATAGTAGTCGCAGAACTTATTGTCTTATATCATGATGCATATACATAGTAGGAGAGGCAGAAAATATTAAAGACGATACAAATACAGGGCCTTCGACGAGGAAAATAAAAAGATGATTAGAAGTTGATAAAAACCTGAACAACGAACATGGCCTTTGGAGGGATCTTCATGTAATGACCAAGTTTGAAATCTACAAGAAAATCTAAGGCTTGAGTCATACTGATATAATCATAGGTCTTAAAAATAGAGCTAATGCACAAGCAAGTAGAATTCCCCAATACGGAAGTTGCTCTCCAATGTTATCATGAACCGCTGCTCGGGTTTGTCTCCACATTTTTGCAATAGCCCCGTACATTATGATTAAGAAACACATGAATACAAAGTAAACATGTGCATAGAAGAGTGCCAAGCACATGTGAGAAATGAAATGTACGTACTTTCCATGGAAGAGTGCAACATGTGAGAGGGTTGCTGTAAGAGTTGCGAAGCTTAACCTGTATGCGAAAGCAAAGAAAATGCTTAAATAAACTAGGATGTAAGCTTAACCAATTTGTTGAGCTGTGACTGAGTCTTTCCATATCCATCAAACCAAGGATAAAGATGTAATCGAAGGAAAGAAATAACCTAGGATTACATAGTATCAAAAAATTGCTACTAAGACAGCCAAAAAGAACTGTAATCTTGTTAGACCTCCTTTAGGTCTCCTCTCTACTTCATGCAATTCTCTACAAACGATCAAGCATAAGAAACGAAAAAAAAAACCGTATAATGTGCCAAACGCCGATTATAACTAAAACCAAATTGAATATTTAACGGCCACCACATATATGGAGAATCCACAAGATATTTTCTAAATAAACCAGCCCAGCCATAAGACAAAGATTGTAATTAATCATAACTAAAATCAAACCTCTTTAGTTGGCAAATTAAATTCTACATTCCATCTCCTCCTCATTCATTTGAATATTGGTCACAATTTCCTTCTTGGCATCAACTTGGTATTTTTCTCTGACCTACAAAATCCAAAAACCCAAGAAATCAAATTACAAAAATGAAGAAGAAAAATTGAAATTGAAACTACAAATTGAATATAGTTTGTTACCAGATACCAAAATCACCAGTAGCAAAGAGTTTAATCCAAATCCCCAATGATATTGTGATGAAACTAAAGGGATACTAGATTTAATTGAGCTTTAAATCAGAAGTTGCAAATGGACAGAAAAATTCCCTAGAAAACATCGAAAATTATACCAACATAAACACGAACTAAAACCCACAGAGAATGTTCAAAAACTAAAGATTAGATACAACATTATCACCAAGAACAACACAAGATCTCCATAGTCATCAATCTTACAAAAACCCCTTAAAAATCTTGTTTCAGAACTCTAAAACTATTGAGAAAATAAAGATAGAAAGAATACAGGAACCCTATGCAAAAGAAACGATTGTAATAACGGAAATACATGAGAAGAAAGAGCAAGGAAAATCATCCTTCAACTCAAGAATCACTATCACAGTTGAAGGCTTCAATGAAACATAACACCCAATTGAACAGATCGAAATCCATTGAGTATACCTAATTGAACAGATATAGCTCCAACTGATTAGATCGTCTTCTTCTTGTTCAGAAGAATTTGCAGCTTAGGGTTTTAGTGGAGGCGGAGCTGGAGATAAGAACCGACCGAGAAAAAGAAAGAGAAAAAGGAAAGTGAGGGGAGAAAACATCTTTAGGTTTTTGTATAAAAAAAATTGAACGGTAAAGATTTAGTTAAGAAATCTGATATGGATTAGGGATATCTTTGGACGGTAGGGGTTTCATTAAAGATTGTCATGCGGATCAAGGCAAATGTGTTTTCTTTGTGTTTTCTCTTTGTATTTCCGGTTTAAATTTCGACTAGTCACATAAGTCATAAAGTAATTTTAACAAGTCATACAAGTCATGAAGTAGCTTTAGTTCACAGTAGTAGACTCAAGAAGCATACAAATTATGAAGCTCAGTGTTGATTCGAAATTCAAATATGAACCAAGAAGCATAAAAACTTTGCATGATACATCATCAAAATCGATATAAATGAAGCTTTAGGAGGGTTCTGACTTCAAACTTAGCATGATCAATCATTGAAATCGATAAATATGAAGCTCAATGTTGATTCGAAATTCAAATATGGTATAACGACATACAAACTATGAACCACAAAGCTCCGGGAGGGTTCTAACTTCAAACTTAGCATGATACATCATCAAAATAGATAAATATGAAGATCAGTGTTGATTCGAACTTCAAATGTGGTATAACATCACACAAACTATGAACCAAGAAGGTTCGGGAGGGTTCCGACTTCAAACTTTGCATGATACATCATCAAATTCGATAAAAATGAAGCTCGGGGTCGATTCGAACTTCAAATGTGGTATATCGGCATACAAACTATGAACCAAGAAGTTTCGGGAGGTTTATGACTTCAAACTTAGCACGATACATCATAAAAATCCATAAATATGAAGCTTAGTGTCTATTCGAAATTCAAATGTGGTATAGCGACATACAAACTATGAACCAAGAAGCTTCGGGAGGGTTCTGACTTCAAACTTAGCATGATACATCATCAAAATCGATAAATATGAAGCTCAGTGTCGATTCGAAATTCAAATGTGGTATAACGGCGTACAAACTATAAACCAAGAAGCTTCAGGAGGGTTCTGAGTTAAAACTTAGCATGATCAATCATTGAAATCGATAAATATGAAGCTCAGTGTTGATTCGAAATTCAAATATGGTATAACGACATACAAACTATGAACCACAAAGCTCCGGGAGGGTTCTAACTTCCAACTTAGCATGATACATCATCAAAATCGATAAATATGAAGATCAGTGTTGATTCGAACTTCAAATGTGGTATAACATCATACAAACTATGAACCAAGAAGCTTCGGGAGGGTTCTGACTTCAAACTTTGCATGATACATCATCAAAATCGATAAAAATGAAGCTCGGGGTCGATTCGAACTTCAAATGTGGTATATCGACATACAAACTATGAACCAAGAAGTTTCGGGAGGTTTATTACTTCAAACTTAGCATGATACATCATCAAAATCCATAAATATGAAGCTTAGTGTCAATTCGAAATTCAAATATGGTATAATGGCATACAAACTATGAACCAAGAAGCTCCGGGAGGGTTCTGCTTCAAACTTAGCATGATACATCATCAAAATCGATAAATATGAAGATCAGTGTTGATTCGAACTTCAAATGTGGTATAACATCATACAAACTATGAACCAAGAAGCTCCGGGAGGGTTCTGACTTCAAACTTAGCATGATACATCATCGAAATCGATAAATATGAAGCTCGGTGTTGATTCGAAATTCAAATATGGTATAACGACATACAAACTATGAACTACGAAGCTCTGAGAGGGTTCTGCTTCAAACTTATCATGATACATCGTCAAAATCGATAAATATGAAGATCAATGTCGATCCGAAATTCAAATATGGTATAACGACATACAAACTATGAACCACAAAGCTCCGGGAGGGTTCTAACTTCAAACTTAGCATGATACATCATCAAAATCGATAAATATGAAGATCAGTGTTTATTCGAACTTCAAATGTGGTATAACATCATACAAACTATGAACTACGAAGCTCTAAGAGGGTTCTGCTTCAAACTTATCATGATACATCGTCAAAATCGATAAATATGAAGATCAGTGTTGATCCAAAATTAAAATATGGTATAACGACCCGAGTCTCTCACTCGGATGAACTAGAGATGGATTATATATGTTCTTATCATCTCGGGTTCGTATATTGCACGAGTTAGACCCGAGTCTCTCACTCGGATGCATCGGAGATGGATTATACGAGTTCTTATTATCCTGGGTTCGTATATTACACGAAAATGTTAACACATAGATTAAAACCTTTGCTTCCCAAAATAATTTCTCAAAATCAATATGCTTTTATTCATGAAAGTAATAAAATCCAAGAGTTGTTTGGCAGGTGAATAATGGAGAAGATATAAATATATGGTCTGATTCAGAAATCTAGCATTTATTCCAATGTTGTTGACTATCCTTGTTCTGCATCAGTCTCTCACTCGGATGAACCGAGGATGGTTATATGAGTGCTTATCGTCCTGGGTTCGTATATTACACGAGCTAAAACCTTTATTATAACCTTTATTCTGTTGTATATTTTTATAACAGAGACGTAGATAAAATATCTAAGCTTCTAACTCCTTTCAAAGAACATGAAGTAGATAAAATATCTAAGCATCAATGTTTAGAAACAGAGACGTTTGAAAGCAGAGACAAGCCGCTATACATACATAACTGAAGGAGGATAATAACATGATCAACAAAATATAAACAAATATATCCAGGGTACAAGAGTCCATCCCCACTAACTTAGATTTAGAACTACAACTGACATCTTTTTCCACCATACACATCCAGAAAAACAGGGACCAACATGCTGGCCAGGAATTATACTATAAAATCATATGATTATAGGTTACTCTTCATCACTTGTACCATTCACCTCTATGAATTGTTTCTTGAATAGCTGCACCGCAAGTTCGCATCGATAACGAGTCGCAAAAGCAGGTTTGACTTTATAAACAGGTTTCTTCCTAACCATATGCTCGATAAACTTGAAGGCAAGCACCCCACAAGAGTTACTGCATAAATAGTATATGGATCAATTCTCCAAATATAAGGTTAAAAATTCAAGGTTTAAAATAGATTTCAAGTAAGACTCACGTATCATTTTGCATAGGGGTTTTTAAGTCA
This sequence comes from Papaver somniferum, assembly GCF_003573695.1. NCBI lineage: Eukaryota > Viridiplantae > Streptophyta > Magnoliopsida > Ranunculales > Papaveraceae > Papaver > Papaver somniferum. Next base: position 82,920,300 of record NC_039365.1, on the reverse strand, counting down.
AAACTACACCACCATGGACCGCGGTTGTATGCTTTCTCCAAATAATCACGAATTTGACCGACTTCCGGGTGAGTTTTGCTTGAGCGATTATTACGATTTGGTCTAAGAGAATCATAAATTATAATTGTCTTCTCCTTTACTTGAATGGAGACTGCGACCCAGTGAATCTCTTTAATACAAACTACACCATATACGAAATCAACCTTATCCCAAGAGGGTAAATGCTCACTAGGTGGGCAACCACGGCGTCCTGCTAACCCAGTTCTCAATCTGTCGACTTTGGCTAAATCACCAGCCGCACAAAGTTGTTGTTTCACGAGCAAGGAAGCTCAGTCACAATGTATTCATGCAATAATATAAAGAAGTAGAAAATATCCAACCTATTCTGCACAAAAACTTACCGGTAAGTGAGTTAGAAAGTATGACCAGGTACCAGTCGATAATCTGCAGGCAGACCATAAACATGTAACTTCTCACAACCCAAAAAATGTTATCATTATTAGATTTAATCGTCAATATCAAATGATGTAATCTGACTCACACTACCGCTTAACCAACCAGTTGAAAGTAGTAATCGTTTATACTCAGAGCAAGACAATAATGATGTATCATCACCATTATAGTTATCGCCATGTAGCTTGATACTGTGGTAAATTAAGATCCATTACAAGGAAACACCATGATTGTTAGTTTTCACATATACAACAAGACATAGAAACAAAAGGGTATACCAGGGAGGAGGCTAACCCGAGGTTTATGAATCTGTTCACATCATCTATATCCTGCTTCATTATTCGCTGATTCAATATGTCTTCTTCAAAATAATTCATCATAACAGGCTCTTCGCTTGTCGGAACCTTTTTTGCTTTCTTATTCGCCACTTTCCCTGTAGGAGTATACGGGGACAACAAGGAAGGTGCAGGGTTTATTTTCCTCTTACACCTTCCCTGACTTTTTGTAACATCATCAGAAAGAACGATAATGGGTGCAACAGGGCAGTGCAGGGTTTATTTTTCTGATGCTTTCCTTTTTTCTGCGTTGAGCTGTCACAAATGTTTTCTGCCTACATATCCAACACAGTCAAAAATTCATACCTCGATAGTTTTCTGAAAAATGTACAAAAGATATACGTGCAAATGTAGAAATAAAACTAAAGATGAAACAAATACTTACAACAGCTTGGCTCACATCAACTTCCTTATTTGGAGGATTGTACGAATATCATGGACTTAACTCAATATTGTTGGATGCATTGCCAGGAAAAACATCTGGCTTCTTCATTGCCGCACCATCAAAATCTTCTTCTTCGTTATGTCCTCCAGGCGAATTCCCCTGTTCAAACAACATAAACATCAGTTCAATAAAACTTCAATATCAGAATAGATGTGAATCTTAATACAATGAATTTCCAATTAACTCACCGTTTTTGTCTTTGACAATGCATTGTACGTCTGGGTTCCACCAATCTTATCCTTTATTGATTTGATCTCAGCAGTTAAACACTCCAAATTATTCAACATTGTTTTATGGCTATTACTTACCTGGACGCTTAACTCCTCCAACTGACCCTTCACTGCACTTCTAAATACCTTCATTTCACCAATCACTATACTTTTCAAATCCTCCGTATAACCAATCATTGCATTTTTCACAAAAGACTCGAAAGAAGCAATGATTGAAGTTGATGTCCTAGAACAAAGAACATCAGGCTGGGAGCTAGGATGTGCTACACGTGCTTCTTCCTCATCCTTCTCAAACAGATCTTCTTCCTTCACCACATTTTCATTCCCTAACAGATCTTCTTCGTCATCTTCATCATCCATGCTGCTCTCATCTGGAACCTGTTCATCCACAAAAATATTTTCAGACTCTGACATATTTTCTTCCTCACCCTTCTCAAATAGATCTTCTTTCTCCACCACATTTTCATTCTTTAACGAATCTTCTTCTTCGTCATCTACCAAGGGACCTTCACATAACCCCAACATTACCAAACAGTTTGCATCTTCTTTATGCCACATAATGTCATCACACACTTCATCCTATAATTTTATAAAGTCACTCAACCAAATTAATAATACAGCAAACAAAAAAATAAAGTAACTACTAAGGTAGTTATTACTTCATACCTTTGACTCCTTCAAAATCTCAAGTAGAGGCTCATGGTTTATTACTAAATCGCATGTAAAACTATGCATATGGGGGCGCCAATTTTCAAAAGTAGTCTTGCTTCCAAACTTACGCCGCACTTTCGGCAACACTTCCAGACCCCAAACCTTGGTGAAAAAAGGAAAACATTTAAAACAACAATTGCAAAAAATTATACAACTAGAAAATATCAACCCAACTGATTCTTACCACCAGGACATGAGCCATTCCTTGGCACTTGTAAGTCACATCACTGCCAACAGGCCTGTTAGCCTTAATCTGATAATCTAAGGCAGCATAGCTATTAACAATAGTTCTGCTGAATGCTATTTCAGCCCAAGGATAAGAGTTGAAATCGACGAGGTTATCCACCAGGTACTAGTGATCATACTCAACTACTTTGACATCTCCCTTTCCCAGGACATACCTGTGGACAACATATAGTAACGACAATTTCACCTTGTCATCAGATTCCAGTGGAACTTTGACAATTTCACATTCAGCATTAGAGCTGCATGATTAGTGACATTCAGGTGATTTTTTTTCCTCCTCCTCCTTTTTGCTTGATCGGTGACATTTCCTCGATTTTTCTTTGTCCTCCTTTTTGCTACATTTCTTCGATTTTTTTCGTCCTCGTCCTCGTCCACTTTGCCAAAAAGTAATAATTTCAAACGTTTTCCAGTTACTGGTTTTCCTTCATCGGGGAAATACTTCATCTTAAGGCAGGGCTTCGTGTCGGGACGAGAAAAATTATGGTTCGACTTCCTAAAACTAAGCCCCGAAATCAATGCGAACTCATTCTTTCCGAAGGAGAGTTCCTTTCCACAAACCATTACACGCATTTCTTCACGGTTACCCTTATCACCTTCATCACCCGTGGAGATCTGACTAGCCAATAAGAAGTGAAATAAGGCACTAGACCACGTTTGCATGGGCAGGTGCAGTAAGGAGCCAATTGCAGTTGACATAAATTACTCTTGCTCAGCAGGAGACAGCAGGTTACACACCCACTTCAAAGCCTTTGGGCTCGAGTATGTTGTTCCTTTGCAGGTATAATCCCGGTACCTGGCAGGGTGAATAAACATCCTACATATATAAATAAATAGTTACACCAATAACAACATACAAGTTCTTAGAATTAAGTATTCGAGATAGGCAAGCACAGACATTAAAAAAAGATAAATAGTTGTACATTCCAACTAATCCAATAACCACCAGTATTCAAGTTGTAAAAGTGACCCAAGGAATGACCGGTCTAGTTTCCGTTTACAAGTGGCTCATACCAAATACACCTAGAAAGAAAAATGCAGCAACATGGAAAAAATAGGATTCACATGGAGGCATCTAACTTTCTTTTATATATAAATAACTAAACTATTGTTTTTGTTATTGTTCAAATTTAACTTATAGGCTATTAATGCATACATTTCAGCATTTGACAGGGAATGCTCAACGGTGGCACAATTACACTATACCATACAATCATCTATTCGAACAAGTAGATTCAAAATTATATCTAAAAGTAAGTATTCAGCTCTTCGAGCTTTATTGATTATTATACTCAGGAAATACCTAATGTGAATCTCCAGCAATAAAAAAAAAAAAAAGTGACCAGACACACACATAAAATGAATGGTTAGCCTTAATAGGCTAAATGTCACCTATCTACCTTTCAACGTCATCTGTAGATACCACTCTTTTGTCCTCAACAGTGGTATCCAACACTGTTTTATCCACATGAACAGCAGATTTCACTTTTCGAGAACACTTCTTCTTCTTCGCTCCTGCACCCATAACTTGGAACTTACAAAAATAATATAGTCGAGATTAGTAATAACATAGAAGACATATCGATGATCCAATCCCGTACCTTGCCACCGCGAGCAGCACATCCTTATGTACTGGTAGATCATTTCGAAGATATTACTCCTCTAGAAGAAGTGCAAAAGGATGCAATTTGTGGCGATAAAAAGAACTTGCTTACCACTCACGAAATATAAAGCATTCAGTTCAATGCAAGGGAATTATTTTCATAAAGTTCGATAAATACCGACTAATAGAGTTAATAAAAAAGGAACTACAGAACAAATACACCGATGCCTTCTAACTATCAAATATCTAAAGCCAACTCAAAATACGTAGAAGCATCAGAATCAAATTCAATACCTTACGAAAGGATGACATGAAATGCAGACTTTGTGATTTTTGAATATTTAAGAATGCCTTATTGAAACTGAGAATCGACTTTAAGGTATATATATCTTTCCCATTCAGAAACTGGAAAGTTAAAAATTTTATGGAAACAAATTATGTTCAGTTGAATTTTCAAATAACTAACTTATCTTAGAAAGTTATCTTATTCTCTTGCACATTGAGTGTTGAATCCAAGACACAACCTACATGTACGTATCTCAGATAATATATATTCACTTAGTGTCTAAGTGTGTGTATGCGTTCAAAAATATCGTCTAAACAATATTCAATAACTTCTTCTGGATGACTCTCATGTTTCCTAGAAAGATTTACACAAATAATACTGTTCCATGTACAACATGCAGTTCAACAAGTATAACTTCAAGTCTTCAATTTTGCTAATTTTCAAATGGGTTCTGCGAATGAGACCAAAGAGTTCTCCAATAAACCGCTGAAATTTTTCAAAACATGAAGAGCCTTACTTTATTAAGGATGTTTTAGACCTAATTTCCATTGGATTCCGTACTTTTTGAGGTTACATCTTATAATATGTTCCTTCACCGACCTAATGACCATGTTAAATGTATAGTTTATGGTCAGGAAGTGATCAAGCAACCTTACTGATTCTTCCTAAACCACATTCACAAAGATACTTTGACAAGGTTCTTTGTCATCCTTTAAGTCAACTTTATGTTACTTTATATCTGCTTTATTGTTGATATATTTAGGTCAATCTTCAAGACAAATTTTACGTTTCAAAGAATATCCAAAAGTGCAGTTTCATAAATATAAAGAGAGAGATCACAGTGACGAATATTGATCATTCGAGCATCAATTCTCTAAAGATATGAATATTCAAGAAAAATCAATGTGCTGAACACGAAAGAAAAGAAAAAACAAGTAACAAATTCATCTACATGTTTTCTTTATCTTTATTTTTGCACACATAGTAACCAAATTAAGTTTTCTTTATCTATATGTTTTCTTCATCTTCAATTAACCAAATTAAGTTTCAGAACACCACTTATCATTCAAAATCTTAAACACCTAACAACAAATTGCCGACTTTGAAGAAGATGGATCAAGAATAATTGAAAATTTTAATACACAGCGCATCTTGAGCAATAATTAACTACAACACCTGGATTTCAGTAGATTTGATCTTTCACACTCCATTAAAGCAATAGTCAGGGTTAAATATGAAATAACGAAATTGATTAAACTTTACTGATTTAATCGACAGGAAAAAATTAGGGGAAAATCCAACCCTAAAATTCATATTAAATATGAAATAACGAAATCGATTAAACTTTATTACATACATACCCAAAATTGAATCCTAATTTCAGATTGATGACAAATAATTTTAAACCCTAAAGCATACCTTTTTTTTTTCTTCCGCTAGTTTTGAAGTTGAGTTGATATCTTTGTGTCCTGCACTGAACAGGATCTCCCTGTATCCAAATCTTCTTCCCTGATCTCTTCTTCCAGACACTGTAAAAATCAGTTCTTCTTCCAGACACCTAATTAGTTTTCTCTATGGTTTTGAAGTTGAGTTGATATCAGTTCTTCATAGATGGAGAATTGGGTATGTAAAAATCTACTGGTATGGGATATAGGTATTTTGATGTGAAAGATTACGGTTTTCTGGTTTTTCTTTGGTTTTGTGAAAGAAGATGAAAGAAAATGTGAGAACTGAGAGAGAAAACTAAGAGAGGAAGGAGATGAAAGAAACGGAAATAACGAGGGGCGGAACTATCAAGAGATTAAATCTCTGCTGAGGTGGTAGCTGACTCATGCTTTAATTTTGCTGAGGTGGTAGCTGAGTCAGTTAAGAGGGTGTGGACCTTTTCTAAATAAGGGTGTAAGTGTCTATATTACCTCAAAAGGGTACTTTAATGTATATTTCAATAAGGGTGGCATTTTCATAATGTTGTTTCCTTAGGGGTTATTTCTACACATTAAAGTCCGGAGATGGCAGCAATTACGCTGTAAGTATTAATGGTGTTTGGTTTCAATGGCTGAGATAATGGAGTTGTGCTGCTATGAACAAGGCTTGAGTTTGGCTGGTGATGGAATAGACAGAGCATGGCAGTGAAAGGAATGCTGGTATGGGTTACTGTTAGCTGAGATGACGGGAATGGAAGCTGATGATGATCGGCAAGGGAAATAACAGATGATGAAGAATGGCAGTTGAACTCAATAGAAGATATGGGCAGAGATCACGACTGATGGTGATGATGAGTAAGACAAAAAGCTCTTGATGTTGATGGAGGAAACTCGAGAATGGTAGTCTTTGGCAGTAAAGCTAGGAATGAGCTCAGCTCGATGGAGGAAGCAATGAGGGTTGTGTTTTTGTTCTCAGAAAATGGAGAAGCAGCTAAGAAGGGGATTGACAGTGCTGATGATCCAGTGGAGTTGATACCGTCGATTGAAAAGAGTTGTATGGGATGGTCTCTGCCATTCAATGCAGTGTGATGATGATTGGTTGACGACGATGGTGCAGGGAGTTCTGACGGATGTTGTTGTGGCAGATGTCTCAATGGAGTTTGCTGTGGGTTTCGAACGAAGTAGGTGTTTGATTGGGAAAGAGTGTTGGTTGAGTTTAACAAACTCAGAAGAAATAAAAAGTCACGGAACAGTGACTATCCGAGAAAATATATGGTGGAGTTTAAAAACTCAGGAGGAAATAATTGTCCGTGAATTGGCTGGGTCGAAAATCAAAACTCAGGGAAAGTTATTTGTCACGGAGACTTGTATATCCGAGGGAACTGACAAGCAAATGAGTTAAATGGGTTGGACTTTCAAGTCTTATGCGGGGCCCAAGAGTTGCTTCACAACTCTTTTGGAACGTTTGGGGACCATCTTATTTTGGGACCATTGTTTTATTTTGGATAAAAACATTAGAAGTAAATCTTGGTCACCCCATATCTGATATTTATATTAATACCTAAACTACACTAATAATTAATTTTAGGTTATGATTAGTTAAATGACTTAGTTAATAATAATTAGTGAGATTATATTAAAAGATGGTATGATTATTAGATGAGTAGAATTTTAGAGAGAGTAAAGTTAGAGAAGATGAAGGAAAAAAACATGGAAAATATTAAAAAAAAATTCAATTCACTAAGTTTGGGTATTCAAGTGATGAAAACTCATCTGATTCTTCATCTCCATCCTCTCATAGAGTATTTGTTAATCTTCGCAATGATCCGGATATGAATTATTTCTTAGATGGTGATTCTATTTTTCCCAAAACTCAATCTCAAGATGAATATAATGGATTTTATCAACCACAACCGGAGGAAGAATATTTGGGTGTCCAGGTATGCTCCAAACTTAGATAATGTATGTTGAATTGGTCAAAAATTTCCTAAAAATGTAAAATTTTCAAGTGGATTTGGGCTAGTTCGGTTACACTATGTCAAGAACAGCTAACCGAACTCATCTGGAAGTGCAGTTTGGTTGCTTTAGCTATACACGGAAGTAACCGAACTCACCTGAAAGTGTTGTTCGGTTACTTTCTCCAAACACGCAGGTTACCGAACTCTCCATTAATGAAGGTTTCTCAGATTTCAATGTAATGTTCGGTTGGTTCGTAACAAATTAACAAACCGAACTTTACGTAAAAATTAGATCTAACTTAGTGTACAAAGTTCGGTTGGTACGCAACCAATAACTAACCGAACTTACGTAAAAATAAGAATTAACTTAGTGTACAAAGTTCGGTTGTTTCGCACACTGCATGTTTACGAACTAGATAACCGAACTCTGCGTAATATTAGAGTTTACTTAGTGTATTAAGTTCAGTTGTTTCGCAAACTCGAAATAACAGCGTAAATAGCCGAACTTAGGGGGGGGGGGAAATCTGAAATTCCAGTGTAATGTTAGGTTATCTAGATAAAATCAGAAGTAACCGAACGTTTTATTTGTTACTTGTTCGGTTATATGTCAACTTTGCTATATAAACCGAACCTTTAGTTCGGTTATTGCGATAAAATTTACAATTAACCGAACTCTAATGTAATTCCAATTGATGTTTTTACATTTCTTGTAGATGGAAAGCCAACATATACTAATATATGATCAACCTTCTCCGGTTAATATGTTGTTCGAAGATACATCTCATCACTATGCTAATGAGTTGGTATTTTACTTAACTATTGATGTGAAGAATTGGGCTAGAGAACATGCTAAGAGAGTCAATTGCGTCCTAGTTTTGAAATGGAAAAGAAATCCAAAATCGTTTTTAAATGGTTTGTGAGAGAAGTGGAGATCCCGATGTTAGTCACAAGAGGAATGGTTATGAGTATAAAGGAAAAAAACGAGGAAGAACACAACATGCTTAAAGAAAATTAAATGCCCGTTCAATCTAGTATTTAACAAGAGAAAATTAACGAAGAAATGGTTTCTAGCTATGGATAAGGTGGTAGGTCGTCATAACCACCCTTGTCCGGAAGATCTTGAAGGACATGCAATGGCCGCAAGGCTCACTCCTCAAGAAATGGAAAAAATTGCTAAGTATAGGAAAATGAGTATTCCACCTTCCGTTATGCTTCGCTTATTAAAGGAAGATAACCCGGATGACGTATCAGGTTTGCAAACCATTTACAATGCAATTGAGACAATTAAAAGGAATGAATGGAAGGATAGACAAGTAATGCAACAATTGTTTTTTTTTTTGGCTCAAGAGAAAGGCTACGCGGTTCAAAAGAAGGTAGGTACGGGAGAAGAAATAACTGATCTCTTCATTGCTCATCCGAAGAGTGTTCAATTGGCTCAATCCTTCCATGAAGTTCTTATAATGGATTGCACTTACAAGACAAACAAATACGAGATGCCATTGTTGAAAATTGTTGGTCGTACGTCGACGAATTCACCTTTTACCATTGCCTTTTGTTTTCTAAAGGACGATCAAGGACCAAGTTACACTTGGGCGCTACAACAAGTGAAGGCGATCTACCGAGATGATGATATCCCCGGGGTTATCGTAACCGAAAATTAGGTAGCATTGATGAATGCAATAGATAAAGTCTTCCCATTGGCACATAATATGCTTTGTACATTTCATATATGGTCCAATGTGATGAATAGGTGCAAGCCTCAACTTTTTCCACCTAAGAGGATAGGATTGGAAGAGATTAGTAAGCTACCGGAAGATGAACAAGCGGATGCAAAAGAGGCATTCGATAAACAATACACCATAAATCATGCGAAATGGGTTGCCTTCTCCGGGGAATGGGAGGCATTGACTTGGTCTCTCACCGAAGAAGAGTATTATCTAAATCTTGTCGAATTTAGAGAACATTTGTCTAGAGAAATTCTTCCCATTGGTACATAATATGCTTTGTACATTTCATATATGGTCCAATGTGATGAATAGGTGCAAGCCTCAACTTTTTCCACCTAAGAGGATAGGATTGGAAGAGATTAGTAAGCTACCGGAAGATGAACAAGCGGATGCAAAAGAGGCATTCGATAAACAATACACCATAAATCATGCGAAATGGGTTTCCTTCTCCGGGGAATGGGAGGCATTGACTTGGTCTCTCACCGAAGAAGAGTATTATCTAAATCTTGTCGAATTTAGAGAACATTTGTCTAGGCCCGAATATCCGGAGGATATAATAACGTATGTGGTGGAGCAATGGTTGGAACCACACAAAGAGCGCTTCGTTTGTGATTTTACCAACCACCATAAACAATTTGGGAATCAAGCCACAAGTTTGGTAGAACCGGCTCACCACCGGTTGAAGAAAAATCTCTTTGGATGTGTCGATAATTTTGTGGTTGTGTTTAACGCAATGGAGAGTTACTTCAACCGCGATATTGAAAGAATTAAAGAGAAGTTCCAAAAAAGCCGCATCATGAAGTACAAAAATATTGTAGACAAAGGTGGTAACATAAAGAAAATGGACCCTAGGTTTTTCAAGGGACTACACTATAATGTTTCACATGCTTGCATTAAGTTTTTAATGGTTGAGGTGAATTTGATCGACATACGGGGAACCAAGCCGGGCGAGGTGTGTATTTGCAACATGATGAAGTCTATGGGACTCCCTTGTCGCCACATGATAACTAAGTATGAACATGGCATAATCCCTTTAAGCGATATAGATCCACATTGTCAACAATTAAGTTTTATCCCTCCTCTAAAGGGCGATGTCAGAGAAGAGTTTGGTGACAATGAAATGGGTAGAATCGTTATCGAGATGTACCGGAACAAGAACAAACTCGAAAAGCAAATCTTTTGGGATCACATGCGTCCAATCGTTTATCCGCACACTTCGGAGAATGTGCAAGAACCGAATAAAGGCAAGGGCAAAGGTAGGCCAAAAACCAAAGAAACAAAAAAACAAGTTAGAGAATATGCAAAGGTGTTAGCTAAGAGGAAAAATGAAATTCCCCCTTTTACTAGAGATCCTTCGGGGCATGAGCATACCGCGACGAAGTACCAAGAAGATTCAAAGAAAAGGGCTAGGAATATTATTGAAAAGGGCGAGACAAGTGATATGAAGAAGAAAGGACCAATGTTGCACTCTCAACCTACTCCGTCGGAACCTACTCAACGAGACGTGAATCTAAAGGTTCCAATTAATGATACACCACCTCTTCAAAAAAGGACCAATCTTGATAAAAGGTTCTTGGAAGAGCTACCTCCTTACATTAGAGATTACGTCATATCCACCGATGACATCCCTCCGGATGGTAATTGCGGTTTCCACGTTGTCGTATAACAACTAGGGCCTTTCACTTAAGGTTCCAAGCTATATGATGATAATCAAATCACTTATGTCCGTCAAAGGTTGTTGATGAAACTAAAGGAGAAACCGGAATTTTACAAGAAAATGTTGTCCGATGGGGATGATAGTCTCAATATGCAGTTTCGTAGGTATCAAATCCGTCTCCAAGGGGGAAATCCAATCACAAGGGATCATTGGATGGGCATGCCGATATGTGGGCACTTAATCGCCGACGCATTCAATTGCGTGGTTCACTATTTCTCAAAAGGTGCTCGCTTCACATACACTCTGAAAACAACCATATGTATCGAGCAACTTAGACATAGAAGAGTGGTGATTGCGTCGATTGACAACAACCATTTTATCGGCCTCCGGTTACAAGGCAATTGTCCATTGCCTCCGATATGCGGTCACTCTTATTGGAATGTATTTAACCCCGACACAATATTGGGTTGGTGCATTATGTATGAACATAACATGGATATGTGGAAAGCTTTGCAGGAATCGTACAAAATTGTATACGAAAGAACAATTTCACTTGAGGATGATTACATATACCATTAGTTCGACTAAGTATGCTTTGAATATCAACATATGAATGAAACATTGTGTTTTTTGGTCATTTGGTCTTTGTTCTTTTTTTTTGTGTGTGTTACTTGCAATGCAATTTATATAAGTTCGTTTAAGAAATAACATTACATGAAATTACCGAACTATTACATGACATAAGTTCGGTTTGGAAATAAAATTACATGACATTGCCGAACTATTACATGACATAAGTTCGGTTTAGAAATAAAATTACATGACATTTCCGAAATGAAATTACAAAGGACTTAATACCCAAAACGCATTATGAAAAAGTCTCTAAGGATGCGTAAATGATCCTCATATTTGAAATTGTTTCCTTTCCATCGTCGCCATTCATTCTTTGACATTAAAACGATTTCCTCCAATGTTTCACACCTAAGTCGATTCTTCGCAACAATCCGATACAAAATCAAAAAATCCACAACTCTTTCTCGAATCTTTTCAAATCGAATGAACAAAGGTAGTTGGTCAAGGTTGTGAAGGTTACCTGTGTCGTCGCAAAATTTCTCATGAATTTTTCCCCCAAAACTATTACTCATAACACCATTGAATCTTCATTCTTCATCCCTCTTTGGAAAGCATAGAACGTAGTTTCCACAAATAGAAAGATCTTCTTCTAAAGTAAATTTCTGACTAGGAATTGCCATTTTTCTGAAAATTTGATAGAAAATGTTAACCATGAGAGGCATATATATACCATTGGGGTGTATAACGAATATAAAAAGAGTCGTTCTTTTTGTCGGAACAAGTACATTGTTGTGTCAGCACCTAAGTTCGGTTACATCGCAAAATATTCTTATAACCGAACTCTACGGTGCCAAGAAAACCCAGAAGTTCCAGGGTTAGGTTCGGTTACCTGGTAAATTTCTGCAGGTAACCGAACTAAACATTTCTTAGGACATATTTTGGAACCCCTTAGTTCGGTTACCTACATAAATTTACCAGGTAACCGAACCTAACCCTGGAACTTCTGAGTTTTCTTGGAACTGTACAGTTCGGTTACATGGAAATTTTGCGATCAAACCGAACTGGGAGTTCGGTTATACCTGAAAAATTTCTATCAAACCGAACTGGGAGTTCGGTTATACCTGAAATATTACTATCAAACCGAACTACCTCAACAACATAAGGATAACTACTACATCCACAATAATTATAAGAAAATTAATTCGTTTGATATTTCTGAACATAAGAAAAGTCTTCTAAACATAAGAAAACAAACTACTACATCCGTAATAACAAACAAAGTCTTCCAAACATAAGAAAATAAACTACCAAAGCCACAATTTAAAAGTCTTCCAAACATAAGAAAATAAACTACCAAATCCGCAATAACAAAGTCTTCGAAACATAAGAAAACAAAGTACTATTTGTTTGTAATCACTCATTTACGACGAGAAACTTTCCTACTCTTGCGTTTGGGAGCTTTAGCATTTCCTTCGTCACTATGAGTATCCTCTCCACTGCTTTGTTGTTCAACCATTCGACTTGAACCTTCCCCTTGTTGGCGACTACTTTTCACCGGCATTGGATCAACATTGTTGGGTGAAAAAATATTTGTCATTTGGTTGTAGAGCTCCATTTGTTCTCGAGTATCCACGGAGTCTCCATACCGGATCTTTGCCATCAATTTGTTCATCAATTTAACACCTGACTTCACCTTTTTGCAATGAAAAGAATAAATAAATGACTATTTTTTCTTCAATATTTCATAACATTTTGAAAAGCAAAAAATAAGAGTAAATCTCTTACCGCCGTATTCCATAAGACCAAGGCCTCATCACCACAGGTAGGCGTATTCTTCATAATCTTCTGAGCTTGTTTCTCCACTTACTTCGCTTTCGCTTTCTCAACACGGGCTTGTTGGACTTTGTTTATTATACGAGGATGAGAAATAGTTTCATACCATTCCATATATCCCTTATCAGCAGCATTTGTCTCATCATACGAATCGTGCAAGTCTTCATTTGGAACAATATAATTCCCCATGTTGTTCCAATGGTCCACTGATGGAGCTGGTTCGTATTTGGGAACAAAATTCTTTTCAGTGTCCTTAGTTCCCCGCTTCTTCACCTTGAAGTTGAACTTTTCCTCTTGTGGGACAGTTTGGACGCAAGTAAATTGTCTCAATACTCTTCGAAGATTATACATTGTACAACCGCCAGGATAAAACAACGGTCCATTGTAACCCGCCACAGGTGAGAAATGAATAACCCGAATATCTTCCTCTTCTTCATCTGAATTAAGGGTATATAGATGGAAAACCACATCTTCAACCGTTAACTCATCCAATTTCTCCCTCAACCTCAACACCTTTTGTTCCTTATTCTTGTCCTGTGAGTTCAAAAATTCATATTTACCAGCTGTAGGCTTCCCATATTGCCAAGGACTGTGAGCATGAGACAATTTCAGTTTAGGGAAGTGGTCATACATCCAAATCTATGAGAACAAACCACAAATGATGCACTCGTAGTATGATTAGTAACGGTACACATTTATTCATTCACTTAATGAAGTTTCAAACACACAAAGGATAATTCAACGGCGTACCTGGACAAGTGTGTATAACCCTCCAAAGAAAACACCCTTAAGCCTCGAAGCTTTTCTGAGCTCCGCTTTAATGAATGAAAGAACCGCAATGCCCCAACAGTAGTTATTCACCTCATCAAGGGGTTCCAATAGCTGGAGGTAATGGGCATTTACCACGTGACCTGAAGTGTCGGGGAAGAAAATGGTTCCTAGTTGATATAACAAATAAGCAGTCACATGGTGCTTAATCTTCTCCTTGGTCATCACCAACTTTCCTTGAAGAACCAAATTTCTCGTCCCACTAAACTCATCAAACAAGGGTCATCTTGATCTTTTTCAATATCTTCTTGGACTGCGGTCTTTGTTAAACGGATTATCATCATCACCTTCCTCAGGCTCTTTTGCAGCTCTTCTAAACTCACATTGTTCCTTGGAAGAGATCCATCCTAGACATTTTTCGACCAACTTTTCAAGACGTTCATAAGTCATTGAGGGATCATAGCCTTCTCGAACACTTGTTCCCGTAATTGGTAGGCCTGTGATTCTAAAACAATCATCCGAAGTTATTGCCATCTCGCCAAATGGTAGATGAAAGGCATCCGTCTCTCGATAAGCCTTCTCGGAAAATGCAGTAACAGTGACAGCATCAAATTTTTGGTGCGCGTGTTGTATCGCATTCCAAAGTACACAATCATATACCGCCAACTGGACCTCATCACACTCATTCTCTATATTCCATATCTTGTTCTTTTGACGTTTTAAAACACGGACATCATTATTATGGTCCTACAAAAACAACATCATATCTTATATACTAACATATATAGAAAAGAACAATATATGTCAAAATATAATAAAATGACCGAGAAATCTAAATCTTGATGGTTAAGATTGAACAATACCTTTGTCGCAAAGATCTTGGCAGCCCATGAGTTTTTGTAGCCCATCAATACCTCCCCGCCATTTCTTGGAGTACCATATGTTGGATTCTTTGGCGGCGAACACAAATTGTCATCAGGAATGTATGAATATCTAGCACAAGGCTTTTTAGGCGTCTTTCTAGGTTTTTTTTACCATTATTTCTACTTGTTCTTCTTCTTCTTCCTCTTCATCCGAGTCCTCCTCTGATTTATCATCATCCTTATCTCCAGCCTTGTCTCCATCTTCCTCATCCTTTTCACCCTCATCATCGCCACCCTCATTTCCTCCTCCTTGAGTTGGTTCATCTTCTCCACCTTGATTATGTTCTTGACTTCCCATCTCTTCCACGATCTCTTCATTAACTTGTTGGATTATGTTGTCAACATTATCTCTATTGACACCATCTTGGATGACAACACCCGGTAATGACCCACCTCCATACTTAGCATTTTTAGTTCCACGCTTACCGGCATCACAATGTACTTTGCCTCGAGGCGTGGGAGTTCTCAGATATTCCAGTGAAGGTTGGTTGGATTTTTTGCCTCTGCCACAAATCAAGAAAACAAAAGATATCAGCTTAATCTATAAATAATTCACTAAATCAGATGCAAATAAGGGTACTCAGCGAAGAGTTGGGTTTGTCAAGTTTTTTTGCGAACAAACCGAACTCCACATGTATGCAACTACTGAAGAGTTCGGTTTGTCAAGATTTTTTGCGAACAAACCGAACTCAACATTGGTCACTATTAATGAAGACTTCGGTTTGTCAAGGTTTTTTTCGAATAAACCGAACTCCTCATGTATGCAACTCAACAAAGTTGGACAAGTTCAGTTAAATTGAAACTCAACATATTGGGCAAAATAGCATAGTCCGGTTACATTGAATTTTTTTTGTTTATTTTTTTGTAAAGTTCGGTTACTGAATATTTTTAGAATTTTATGCGAACCAACCGAACAAGATAGTTCAGTTCTGTTACACAAAAACTCAAAATAGCGGGCAAAATTGGACAGTTCGGTTACATGTGGAAAAACAATTTGTTGTAAAACTGGTTAAGTTCAGTGAGAAATTTTTTTTTAGGCTTCTTTGCGAACTAACCGAACTGGCAGTTCGTTGACCTAGTTTTGAATCCTATAGAACTGAACTGTTCTTCGTGTTCTTCCTTTCAGGAAGTTCGGTTAACAAACTAGGGTTCTTTAGAAATTCGTCCTAACCGAACAGTGCACTGTAACTTCCATTTGAAACCTATTTTTATGATTTCTATTCAATTAAACGAATCAAAATCAAATTAAAAGTAATGGGTTTGTTGGAAAATACCTTCAAATCGATCCCATGGTAGAATCAGGCTTCCTACTGCGTCTATTATACTGGATTCTGGATTCACTTGGTTGTTCCACTTATTTATGAATCTCAAATCACTTGGTTGATTTGGTAGATGCCCTAATGGGGGACCTGTTCCTGGGAGTCTGTTGGTTTTCTTTCGAAGAACCATTCTTATAGTCGATTGATTAATCGACGATGAGAATTTTATGAATCGACGATTAATCGATGAAGACGATGTTGAAATGGGGAAGAAGAGAAGTAAAGGAGAACTGGTTTTTTTTGTGCGGCTAGGTTTAGGTACTTTTGTTTTTGTTTTACATTAAGTTAGGGTTAATTTTTAATTAAGGGTAATTATTAGATTAGGGGAAGTTATTAGATTAGGGTTAAATTTAATTAGGGTAAGGGAAAAATTAGTAATCTCATCTGATTTTAGGACATCCCTTAACATTTTAGGGTAGGTGGCCTAATAAGACCATGGTCCCCCCCCCAAAAAAAAAGGATGGTCCCCAAAAAATCGTTACTCTTTTGTGTGAGACAGGTTCAGAGAGGAGATGGGGTGGGGGGGACGAGAGTTATTAGGAAAAAAGGGATATCTTTGAAAGATTTATCTTTTATCTATTACCATACTTTGGAAGAGAAGAAGAGAGCTAGGGTTTAGCGATTTTGGCGTTTGATCATCACGATTGAACCTAGGGTTTGCTTTCTTTTTCTTCTTATTATTTTTCATGGTTTTAAGAAATCGATGAGTAGCTAAATACTTCATATTGGTTAAGGATATAGTCGGATATCATGAACATGCTAGGAAATTTATATATTAGTTTTGTTATCTCAATCAAATCATTATTGTCTTGTTCTACCATTTATTATTGTATATGATTGCATGATTGTTTGTTTAGGAGCGCTACTAAATGATCTTGAATGAATTTGTATTGTTAGACTAGGGTTTTGAGATACGTAATAGTTGATAAACCTTGTCATAAGTAGCATATTGCGATTACCAATTGTATTCAAAACCTTTGTGTGATTGCAAGTAGAAGCTTGACCTATGTTAAATAGTTTACTCATAGTATTTCTGTTGCATGGATTAGTCTAATTCATAGAACTTAAAGCTCTTTGAGGATCTTGTTTTTGATTTCTTATTTTTAGTTTTTAATTTTGTTTTTGAGAATCTTTTTTCAGGTACTTGATCTCTGGCTCCCAAACGTTGGGATTACCAAAGGTGCGGAATTTCAACTCGCAGAGGAACAGTACTATAAGAACCTCAATCACAACAAGAAGAGATGGTTGGTGGAACGAACAACCAAGACACTAGTAACCAGGGAAACCAAGGGAACCAGGGAAATGGCGGCGCTCCACCACCTCTGCCTCCCAAGAGGACACTTAAAGATCTGACATCCCCATCGTTTGATCAACAAAAGTTGTGTGTCAACTTGGAAGGTTCAATTGAGCTCAAATCTCAGTTGATTCATTGGTTTCCAAAGTTCAAAGGGATTCCAGGAGACGATCCAAATCGTCATTTAATACTGTTTCAACATAGGTTGACAAGTTTGAAGCCATCTGGAACTGATCAAGGAATAGCTTTACTGACAGCTTTTCCATTCTCTTTGATTGATTCTGCAGAAGAATGTTTTTATAGTCTTCCACCTGGAAGTATCACAACGTGGAATGAGATGCAGAAAGCATTTTTAGAAAAGTACTTTCCCGCCTCTAAAGCAGCAACTATTCGTAAAGCGATTAGTGGGATTGAACAAATTACTGGTGAGACTCTTTACGACTATTGGGAACGGTACAAGAAGTTGCTATAGAGCTGCCCACATCATCAAATCTCTGAGCAACTCATAGTGCAGTATTTTTATGATGGTTTGCTCCAATCTGAGAGAAATCTTATTGATGCAGCTAGTGGTGGTGCTTTGACAAACAAAACCATTGACAAAACGACGGAATTGATTGAGAATATGTCTGCAAACACGCATCAATTCAACTCAAGAGTTGTGTCAATGGGTCGAAGGGTTAATGAGGTTACTTCTTCACTGCACTTAGAACATATGATTAGTAACATGGAGAAGATGATTCAACAAATGGCCGCAGTAATGATTCCCTCTTATGAGATAGAAGCTGAACAAGTCAATGCAGTATTCCCGAATCAGCAGAGACAAAGGTATGATCCCTATTCCAACACATACAATCCATGATGGAGAGATCACCCCAATTTCAGCTATGCAAATACGCAAGCAGCAGCTCCAGGGCCGGTTTTTAATCGCCCTAGTGGTTTTCAACAACAACCACAACCAGTACAGAAATCGGAATCATCAGATATGCTTGCTATGATGAAGAATCTAACCACAATGGTGCAAAAAAATCAGCAAACGACTGATGGTGCAATCAAGGAGTTGCAGACACAAATGAGCACAATGGTAGGTAGATTGAACATTTTGGAAACACAGAATAGTGGGAACTCCCTTCTCAGCCTATTAACCATAGATAAACTATTAATGTTGTGATATTGAGAAGTGGTACACAAACTGTGCAACCAGAAGATGCTGAGAAAAGCAAAGACCCCAAGGGGACGGTTTTGGAGAAAGAGATTACTGACTCTTCCCAAACCGATGAGGTACCTAAAACAAACTCTAAGCCTCTTGTTTCAACTTATGTTCCTCTTTTACCGTTTCCTGACAGGTTTGCTAACAAAAAGGTGGAACAAGACAAGGAGATTTTAGATGTACTCAAAAATATTCATGTGAATATCCCGTTGATAGATGCAATTAGACAAGTTCCTAAGTATGCAAGAGTTTTGAAAGACCTATGCACCAAGAAGAAACGATTAACCGGTAATGAGGTGATAAGTGTGGGGGAAAACGTTTCTGCTATCCTCCAAAAGAAACTTCCACCTAAATGCAAGGATCCAGGTAGTTTCGATATACCTGTTGTGATTGATAATAAAAGGTTTGTAAAATCTATGCTTGATTTAGGAGCATCGGTTAATGTTATGCCCGCATCTATTTATGAGTCTTTGAATTTGGGTACTTTGAAAGAAACCCGTATTGTTCTTGAACTAGCTGATCGTTCTAATGTTTACCCTAGAGGTATTATTGAAGATGTGCTTGTGCATGTGAATCAACTCGTATTTCCATCTGATTTCGTTGTATTGGAAATGGATAGCGGGTCGGATGCATAACCGTTGTTATTGGGGAGGTCTTTCATGAAAACGGCCAAAACCGTTATTGATGTTGACAGAGGAACTCTCACTATGGAATTTGATGATGAAAAATTCTCTTAAATATTTTTGAGCAATGCGGTATCCCAGCGATGTTCATTCGTATGTTCATGCTAATGTCGTAGACGCAGGCTAAGGAGTAGCCAAAGAGTCAACAGTCGAGCTAAGGACATTAAATTAAGCGCTCAATGGGAGGCAAGCCATAGATTTTTTATCTTAAACCCTTTTATTTATTTATTTTATTGTTTTCATATCATATTTTCATCCCCATGTTTAATTTCATTGAGTCTGGAATCTATTTTAGAAGAAAATTATGACTAATACCTTTTTGACAGAAAAATTCAGACTGCACGTAGTTCAGTCCAGAGACCATAACTGTCAGACCGTTTATCGAAACACTGTGCTCTTTTGACACTTTGTAGAAAACACGTAGATGAACAACTTTTGTGAAATGGAGGTTTTCCAAATTCCTTACCAGTTTGTACAGTTTTTGCGTTTCATATGCTGCTACGTCAGAATTCAGAATTTTCAGTTTTGCACATTGAGGACAATGTGAAGTTTAAGTGTGGGGGAGTATTTTGCATATAGAGTTTTTAGTTCTTTTTGCCTGTATTTTTCAAAATTTTGTATTTATTTGTATAAAACCTCCAAATTTTAGAGATTTTAGAGTCACTAGCATGCTTCTAGGTATGTTTACATAGAGTTTCTGACCGACATAACTGAACTTGGAAGTGTTAGGGAACTACATTCGGATTTCTTACGAATTGGAGTATTAAATAATGGATTTAATCATGCCGGTGATGCAAATGAGGTGCAGGGAGTAATGCATTATTAGAGTTGCTAATCAATCATTAGTGGAGACTACCCATTTTCATATCAACCGAGGCACCATACCAGATTTTTTTATAAATGACTAAAGAGCTTTCTTTTGAGTGTCTGTCACCGTATGTTAATTCCGGGTAGAATGGTGAGATATCCAACCTACCACCAATAGAAACACTACTTATGACCTCTTGAGTGTTAATTTTGTCAATCATGAGGGTGACGTCTATAGATGAAAACCACCTTCTTGTAGTTTGATTTGCAGTTAGCACCATTCTCTCTCTCGCCAACAACAGGTCCATAGAAACACATCGTCATCATCAACAAGGGAGCGACATCAAAATCTACAAGGAAAGGACGTTTGAGGTTTACAAGGAACGGTACAGAAATGAGCAAATTTCATATCCAAGTAAAGCAACATACAATGGGCAGATTTTTATATACATGTTGAAGACTTACACATAAGGAGCGGAATTCTATATTCAAGTTGAAGACTTATGTACAAGAGCGAAGAAAATCAAAAGATGGGAATTATATTGAAGTTTATGATACGAAGACAATACAAGTTATGAAGATTCAAGCGGTAAAGTACTTATCCCATGGCCATAATAATTTTATATTCAGTTTGTAGTTATTTCTCTTGTCAAAAAAAAAAATGAAAATGAAAAAGTAAAAAAAAAAACAAAAAAAAAACAAGAGAAATTCTTTGTATTATTTTGGTTTGTATTTCTTTTGTATTCATTTAATAAAGCCATGGGGAAGAAGAAAATCAATGAAGAAGTTCCAAGCAACAAGGAAATGAAGATAAAGAGTTACAAATTGTCGAAGTTCTACGAAGCTCAAGAGTTTATCATCAGTAGTTGAAGACCAAAGACCAATACCAAGAAGATGAAGAAGACGAGCTGAAGACGACGTTTCTATTGGATCATGTGAGATTGGTTTTATCATCATTGCAATCATATGTGAAGGTGGTAAATATTCCCATCCTCTATTTTTAATAATAATGGTTGATTTCCTTTCTTAGAGATCATCAGAAATATTCTTGTTTTCCACGATTTTGTGGAGTCTCCAGAAACAATTCGGAAGGTTTCCTTCCCACCATTAAACATGTGTAGTATTCTCTCTTCATTCCTACCTACACACATGTGAGACCCATAAAAAAACCGTCTTATTGAGTGCAATTATCATAAAATCCTTTTAAGTGAAGCAGAAGTCGAGGTGAAATGCTTATTGATCACTCTCAAACATGCATTCTCTCATTATGGTGTGGTTATTTCTCACTCAAGATTTAAGAATGAATATGCTCTTTGGTATTTCTAACTTCTTATTACTAGCATGCAGAAACTCTATGTCTTCATAGCTCTTTGGATGCTTGGGACGCTGGAATGCTTTGAAGTTGGAGTAGGTTTTCTGGGTATATCTCTCGTAATCCCTCAAGAGACTATAACTCGTCCACTAGGGACACCTAGGGGTTTAAAGGCTTGTTGCATATGCTAAATGCAACCGTGTCCTCGGCGATAGGGAGTTGTTGTACTTTATTTTATTTTTGTAGTTTGCTCGAGGACTAGCAAAAGGAAAGTGTGGGGGAATTTGATAGGTGCAATATTTGCATTAGTTAGGTACTCAAATGCTTTGCTTTCTTGATAGTTTTGTATCATTATGCTATGATTTTGTTTGTTTTTGAGTTTCTTAGGTGTTTGAGGTCGTCTTAACCAAAAGGAAGTGGAACTAGCTCAAATCCGAGATTTCTTTACGTCAACTTGAAGAGGAAGAAAAGACGAAGAGAACGGCGAAAGAATGGAACGATTCCGACGTCGCATGAGGAAGTTAGGAGCATTTGAAGCGAGTCGAAGTTGCGACAAACTGAGATGTTGAGATGCAGAGAATTGATAAACGCACCCCTAGATTTACTCGATGCACCCAATTGTTATAAACTGAACTATCAGTCTTGTGTGACTGCTAGTTGAATGAGGATGAAGACACCAGTTTGTTACGGGGACCACCATCATCTTCTTCTTCACGTCTTTACGTGACTAGCAATGATGGATTCAGTTAGCTGCAGAAAAGATGTTGACCTGTGTTGCTGCTTGCGTCTGTGATGGAGCTCGACAGTAGAGTTTTGGTTTGTGCTGATATGATGAATAGCTCGTGGTGGTTAGAAGATATGGAAGGTGGTGTTAAGTTGGCAGTGGCAGCAAGAAGAATATGAGATCCCAATGCCGAGAGATGAGAAGCTGGAGATGGCAGCAATTACGCTGTAAGTATTAATGGTGGTTGGTTTCAATGGCTGAGATAATGGAGTTGTGCTGCTATGAACAAGGCTTGAGTTTGGCTGATGATGGAATAGACAGAGCATGGCAGTGAAAGGAATGCTGGTATGGGTTGTTGTTAGCTGAGATGACGGGAATGGAGGCTGATGATGATCGGCAAAGGAAATTACAGATGATGGAGAATGGCAGTTGAACTCAATAGAAGATATGGGCAGAGATCACGACTGATGGTGATGATGAGTAAGAGAAAAAGCTCTTGATGTTGATGGAGGAAACTCGAGAATGGTAGTCTTTGGCAGTAAAGCTAGGAATGAGCTCAGCTCGATGGAGGAAGTAGTGAGAGTTGTGTCTCTGTTCTCAGAAAATGGAGAAGTAGCTAAGAAGGGGATTGACAGTGCTGATGATCCAGTGGAGTTGATACCGTCGATTGAAAAGAGTTGCATGGGATGGCTCTGCCATTCAATGCAGTGTGATGATGATTGGTTGACGACGATGGTGCAGGGAGTTCTGACGGATGTTGTTGTGGCTGATGTCTTAATGGAGTTTGCTGTGGGTTTCGAACGAAGTAGGTGTTTGATTGGGAAAGAGTGTTGGCCGAGTTTAACAAACTCAGAAGAAATAAAAAGTCACGGAACAGTGACTATCCGAGAAAATATATGGTGGAGTTTAAAAACTCAGGAGAAAATAATTCTCACGGACAGAGAAGTGTCCGTGAAATGGCTGGGTCGAAAATCAAAACTCAGGGAAAGTTATTTGTCACGGAGACTTGTATATCTGAGGGAACTGACAATGTCAGTTTTGACAAACTGACAAGCAAATGAGTTAAATGGGCTGGACTTTCAAGTCTTATGCGGGGCCCAATAGCTGCTTCACAACTCTTTTGTGAGGTTCGGAGAGGAGATGGGGGGACGGGAGTTATTAGGCAGAAAGGGATACCTTTGAAAGATTTATCTTTTATCTATTATCATACTTTGGAAGAGAAGAAGAGAGCTAGGGTTTAGCGATTTTGGCTTTTGATCATCACGATTGAACTTAGGGTTTGCTTTTTTTTTTCTTCTTATTATTTTTCATGGGTTTTAAGAAATCCATGAGTAGCTAAATACTTCATATTGGTTAAGGATGTAGTTGGATATCATGAACATGCTAGGAAATTGATATATTAGTTTTGTTATCTCAATCAAATCATTATTGTCTTGTTCTACCATTTATTATTGTATATGATTGCATGATTGTTTGTTTAGGAGCGCTACTAAATGATCTTGAATGCATTTGTATTGCTAAACTAGGGTTTTGAGATATGTAATAGTTGATAAACCTTGTCATAAGTAGCATATTGCGATTACCAATTGCATTCAAAACCTTTGTGTGATTGCAAGTAGAAGCTTGACCTATGTTAAATAGTTTACTCGTAGTATTTCTGTTGCATGGATTAGTCTAATTCATAGAACTTAAAGCTCTTGGAGGATTAAATCTAATAGCACGTTGCATTAGGTTGTTCGCTGAGTAGTATTCATATATTCATCGTTATGGTATGTGATGACTTAAGGAATTTACCGGAGTATGCTCTCGATGGGGTACTTTAGGATTCTTGATAATGAATGATTGAGTGACAATATCAGTTACTAGTCGAAGTGCATGTATTATGATTGATGATGAACCCTTAACCAGTATTCTCAACTTATTGATTCTCTTTATTTGTTATTTTCCATTATTATTAGTTTAATTATTTTAGACCTAAATCAAAAATCCCTCCAGGTTACTAAAGTTTTCAAATACAAATAACAACCCATATCTCTCTGTGGAACGAATATGTTCTTATAACTATACTATTATTTATAATTGTGAAGTGAAAAAACTTAAACTATTTTTGCGTCGGCTGACAACCGCCATCTTGTCCAAAAAATTGATAAGCCTTGCATTAGTCCTTGGACGTTTGTCTGACCAATGGAGTATTCTAGCACCTCCACATGTACTTGAGAACACAATACTAGAATTGGGAGCATAACCACTGAAATTCTCCCATAACCATTCTTGGAGAAATGTGATATGAGCATATGATTCTACCTTCAAGTAGTCGTTATAGACATACATATCTGATACTAGATGAAAAAGCGGGGGTACAACAACCACACCCAATATTTCGCTTAGAAATCTGTATGGACAAACTCCAATATACTTTCTATAGAATCAACTAGACAGTCGGACTCAATCTAGATAAAAAGTATATCAAAGAGTTTATATCTCAATCTCTCGATTTGATATATACTCAAGCAAATAGAAATCTGCGAGTCTTTATCAAATACTATAGAGATAACTTGGATGGTACTAAAGACCAATATCCAAGTGTCAATCAATTTAAATCAACAACCAAAAGGTCGGATATTCTAATTGATTGAACAACGCACAACCTGTGATATTTCAATTATAAAGATAAATAATATAATGTGGAAATAGAAATAACACAAACACTAGAATTTTGTTAACGAGGAAACCGCAAATGCAGAAAAACCCTGGGACCTAGTCCAGATTGAACACACACTGTATTAAGCCGCTACAGACACTATCCTACTACAAACTAACTTCGGTCTGGACTGTAGTTGAAACCCAATCAATCTCACAATGATACAAGGTGCAGTTATGCTCCTACGTCTTTGATCCCAGCAGGATGCTACGCACTTGATTCCCTTAGCTGATCCACCCACAACTAAGAGTTGCTACGACCCAAAGTCGAAGAGTTTAATAAACAAATTTGTATCACACAGAAAAGTCTATGATGATAGATAAATCCGTCTCCCACAGATATACCTACAAGTTTTGTTCCGTATTTTGATAAATCAAGGTGAACAGGAACCAATTGATAACCCTGACTTATATTCCCGAAGAACAGCCTAGTATTATCAATCACCTCACAATAATCTTAATCGACGCGGCGAAAGAAGATATTGTGCAATCACAAACGATGAGACGAAGATGTTTGTGACTGCTTTTATATCTTTCTTATCGGAGATATCAATCTCAAGCCAATCTTTGTGATTGTACTCGTACGATAGAATATGCAAGATCAGATCACACAACTACGAGAAGGTATTATCGGTCTGGCTTCACAATCCAAATGAAGTATTTGCGTCGTTAACCTGGTTTAGAAGAAGAAACCAAAGGTTAAAGGAGAACAGACTCTAGCTTACACAACTAGTATCACACGTAAGATGTGGGGATTAGGTTTCCCAGTTGCTAGAGTTCTCCCTTATATAGTCTTTCAAATCAGGGTTTGCAATCAATATTAGCTTGATAACAAAGCATTCAATATTCACTGTTAGATAGATTCAAGCTAATATATTTCAACCGTTAGATCGAAAACCTAGCTTGTTACACACAAATGAAATGCACGTTTCTAGGTTTGTGTAACCGTACACAAACATGTACATTTGTTGATTCAACAATAGTTAACCAAATGGTTAGCCATATGAGCATTTTCATATCAACCATATTGTTCTTCACCATAACTAGTTCAACTGACTCAAATGAAGTAGTTAGAGAGTTGTTCAATTGCAAGGAAATATTATGTAACTACACAATACACAATCGAAGCAAAAACGATTTGATTCACTCGAATCGGTTTATGAACTTTATAGCCACGGTTTGCAATTAGCATTCCTTAGTTTATATAAGCATGAGTTCACAAACATTCGTCTTTAGATATAACCTAACTCAAGTTCGCGGACTGGGTTCGCGGACTTAAGTTCCCGGAAGGAGTTCTCAAACTTCAGCAGATTTTCTCGGGTCGAGAACTTCCGCCAGTTCGCGTACTGGGTTCACGGACTGAGTTGACGGACTTAGTTGACGGCTCCTGATCCGGTTCTCTTGATCAAAAAAGTTCGCAAACTTCGGTTCAAGGAATAAGGACTTATACATATATGTGTTGACACAATAATGCTTATATCCATCATTGGTCATATAATCTAAACTCTCATTTCCATCATCGAAACATTCTCAGAGGACGTTATATAGTTGTTATTCACAAACCATTTTTCGTCAGAGCAATTTTCAAAGTGATTGAAACATAACATGACTTTCGTCACTAGGTAAAGATGAACTTGGCTAAAGCGAAAGCTTACCAACATATATTTCGAGAAATAGATAGGCGAGTTAAACTCGGCTTGCCAAATGTGTATAATCAAAGTCTATATAGCAAAACGACTTTTGTCTCAAGATAGGAGATAGAGTAGATAGACTTTTGAGTAATAGATAAGTTCAAGTCTCGACATACCTTTTTGTCGATGAAGTTCCACCAGTTCCTTGAGTAGTTCTTCGTCTTGTATGATGATCCGCCATGGAGTTCTTGAGCTAAACTACACTTTCTATCCTAGTCCGAGACTTAGCTATTGTAGGCTAGAAATCAAGACTTATAGTTTTGATCACTAACATTGACAAACATGCTTGAGATAGCAACGCATGCGAGTTCGACCGAGCAATGCTCTAACAATCTCCCCCTTTGTCAATTTTAGTGACAAAATTATCAATGCATATGGAATACAAAAAAGATAAAGAAACTTATGTAGCTCCTATTCCATATGTCTAATCTTCAACATTACTCGAAATCTTCGTCACTTAAGTACTCCAATGACCCCAAAGGTTGTAAGTTCAGCATCATCGTTGTTGAAAATCCGTAGCTATAACAACGAGAAAACAAGAGTTCTCAATCATTGTTATACAATATCATAGTATCATTACACAACGTCAAAGTTCAATTGTATTACAACTTCAACAACAATACTATGGTGATATGTATCACTCCCCCTTAGTCAATACTCCATCTCACATGGAAACCACTCCCCCTTACATAATGATCCGAAAACCATATGTATTTGTAGTGTGAACTACTTATTAATTCTCTCCCTTTTCGTCAAAAATTGGCAAAGGTGCAAGAACGGGATTCTAATGAAATTTCCGAAAGAGATAGTTCATGACCAAAAGAAAGCATATATCATCTTGTTTAGATGCAATCATAAATCCGAAGCTAAATGCATTCACCAAGGAGTTTAAAGATACAAGATAACCCCTCTAATATTCCACGGCCGCACTCCCCATACAGATTTGGCAATTAAGCACAAGTTCAATTTAGAAATATCCCCCATAAAATGTCATTCCCAAAAGAACAACAAGAGAGACCTTTATTTCGAAAGAAAATAAAGATTTCTTTGGACATAACAAATCACATACAAGTATGAATTTGAATCCAAATACTCAATTAAATTAAACACAAGAGAAGCCATGATTAATTTAATCGAAAATGCTCAATATAAGTGTAATTATGGAGACTCAAAAATATTCAATTAGATTAATCACAAGAGAACCCATAATTAATCTAATCGTAATACACAACCAAATTAACCACAAAAAGTAATCAACTTAATTGGTCATGCTCGACATAAGAAAACTTACGGAGCAACAACTAAATAACCAAACAAGATGATTAATTTAGTTGAAAATGCTCTACATAAAGTACCTCACGGAGCAACAACTAAGCTAATCATAAGAAAATAATCAACTAAGTCGATAATGCTCAACATAAGACACCTTATGGAACAATACAGTATATACACAAAAATTGTGAATCGGAGATCGACCTAATATCGTGGAATAAGCAAGGACTCATTCTATTTTCCATCACCATTTGCACAGTGACATACAATAGACATAATCCTTGTAAACAAAAGTTCATCCTATCTTCCATCAAATAATGACATAATAGGCTTAACTTTTGTATTTGTCCAAAGTTTATTCATTCTTTTATCAATACATGCATATCGACTTACGAAAGACTTTACTTTTGACAAGGTATGGGACAATCATAGTTCACGGATGCAAACATACATATCCCACAACGAATTGCAATATATAAAACCATAAAGATTAATACTGCAAAAATCATCTTCCAAACAATTTTAGAATTTAAACAAATAAACCTAAAAACATGAAGATGAAAACGTTGGACATAGCTATGTGTAATCACAATAATGGATATTCCAAACTCTAGTTATTCTTCTAAATAAAATCAAAAAAAGAAGATTTACTAGGCAATAAGATCTTTGAAGAATTCTTTATCGTCCCCGAACTCCTTGTCGTCAACAACCATTGGGATATAAGGTTCATTAAGGTAGGAGTTGATATCAATAAACCTTCTTGACTGATGTCGAACCAGGCCCTTCTGAATCTCATGAGTCTTATACACAAAAGCCTTTATTTGTTGAATCTCCTTCCGCATCTCCTTCATCAATTCAAGAACATCAGAGAACTTCTGAAAGTTTGAATGAATGGCTCTTGGATTCCTCACATTCCTTCTTTTTCTTTTCAATGTCGGAGGTAACGGAGATTTCTCTTTTTCCTTCATGATTGATGGCTTGAAAATCATATTAACATCCTTGCCATCAAAAGACATGGTACTTGGAGCATCCATAGGCGTATGGGTTTGTGAGAGGAAGTCACAATCTCAACAAGTAGTCTTGAGATAAAAAAGAAGTTTCAAGGAAGGAAAAAGGGAAAGTAGGGTTTCGAAACCTTTAAACAGGTCCGTACACGTCCAACTCTTAACCCTATAAAGAGTAGAATTATCGATAATAATCTTCCTTTATTGATAGACAAGGAATTCTATAAACAAAACTAATAAAAGAAGAAAAACTTTTCCTAAAGCCTGAAAGATACAAAATCTTGTCTCTTTTGATCAGGCACATGAGACAAAATTTTCAAATCAACACAATCAAGTTGCGTTTTGGTGAACAACTATTTGTCTACTAGATAGATCCAATTTCTTTTCTAGGATAAAACCTTTAGATGAAATATTTTCAAAAACAATAGAACAATAATCATTCACAAACCTAATCCTAAGATAATTTTGGTCACAAGGTAAATCCATGCTAGAGACATTTAAGTTTTTTGAACTCATCATGAGGTCTAAAAAAAATAAAGGAACCAAGAGGAATTTACTTACTTGGAATAAACCTTGAACACCCTTTCTTTAAAATTTTCCAAAGAGGCTTCAATGGAGGAAACACAAAAACCCTAGAGGTTCTCGTACGCGGACTGATGGGATGAATAAGAGAGTACGCGAACTTCTTTTTTATAAGAACCAATCATGGGCTTGGACCCGTTTGTGAACCGCGACCCACAAAATAAAAAGTGGGGTGTTCTTAGACGTTTGCACATCAAAGATTATGCATCCCGTGACAAGATGGATGCAGTAGAAAGCTTTATTTGGTACTCTAAACAAAGAATAACAAAACTGTACACATCTCAAACCATTTCTTACCCCATTCCAAGATATATACAAATGGGGTAGTGCCAGGCTTGTTACCAAGAGGCATAATGTGCATAGGAATTCTCATGCAACATTTCTGGTTGATATGTGTGAAAATACCCCGTGATATAATCAATGTAATGATGATAATCAGGGCAGTCATAGCTTCCTATCCTTCGTTTGATCCGACTAGAAGGAAGATTCTTCCGATTCCTAGGCTGAACAATATTATTCCATGGTTTAACATGTACAGAACCTTTTTCGGATTGATTCTTAGGCTTAACAGACTTAAGTTTTTCTAAGAATTTAAAAATGCTTTCGAACGCTCTGAATAGATATTTGTCAATTGATCCATTATGATAGTATTCCTCAAAAAGATTAAGAGTTAGTCTAGTGAGGTTCCATATCCTTGATCGCGACGAACATTTCCTCAATCTTTCCTTCTTTTTATTTTTTCCTTTAGATTGATTCTCATCATCTAAATTTTCCTTTTTAGATGAAATGAGGTTATCATGTGAAACCGGAGGTTTTATCCATAATAATCCTTTAGCAATCTTTAAGGATTTCTGGCGTGTGTTACAGATGCCAAGAGCAAGTTTTCCAAAGAAATTTTCCATGGGATAATTTTTAAGGATCGAGCAAATACAAACTTATTAGGTTTAAAGTGTTTGCCTGCTCTGATACCAATTGAAAAAGCGGGGGTATGATGCGTTTCGTAACCACAACAAATTAATTAATATTTTTCCACATAATTAACAAGTAATATAGTGCAGTCAAGTTCGTTCCCACGAGGAGCAAGAGTTTTAGTTGTTTAATTGTCACAAAAAGGGGGGTTTGTTTTATAAAGCAAAAGAAAATAAACAAAGAAATTAAAAAGATAAAGTTGAAATCAATAAGAGAGACAAGATCAAGGAATCCTTCTTCGTTGCAAAACAATGATTCAAGTTATGTTTTTCATACACATGTTATTAGTCATAGATTATCACCAACCGTAGGATAGTAGGTTCGCTTAGCTAACCCCAAAACTCCTTATTTCACTAAGTAACAGGTTCGCTTAGTTATCAGATTCTATTCAAAAGAACCACCTTGAGGTTCGCTTACAAGATGTAATTCCCTGAATGCATTAAGATTTATGAATTTAGGTTTAGTACTAGTAGTTAAACTCAGTTCGCTTGGTCCACTTTCTAGCGTTGTTTTCACACACAATTGCTCCACGGAATCCCTCCGCAGAGTCCCGTGTTTGCTACTTTTGTAAAGAGTCAAGAAACGATTACTTATCCCCTAACTTTCACTAGCTTTAGATCAAATTAACAAATCAATTTAGCGTGCACTCTAAACAATCTATCAATCAACCATGAATGTATAAACATTCTTATTAGTAAAACAAACGATAATCATGTGAAAAACTTCAAGGTAGATTTAAAAACAAAACTCAAAACATGTTAAGAACTAGGAATTCATCCTCAATCAATAAGAAAATTGGCTACTCATGTTTTTGAAATTCACACAAATAATTAAAGGGAGAATTTTTAAAGTTCACACAAATAATTAAAAGAAGAATTTTGAAAAAGCAAGCAAAACCACAAGTATTGTGTGTGTAGAGGTGTAAAAGTTGTATAGAGAACTTCTCTATTTATAGGCTTCAATTTGCTTCAACTCTTCTTAGAAGTGGAATCCCTTTCCCTTTGTAACTCAACTTCCAAATCCAAGTCTTTCTCAAATCTTTCATCTTCTCTTTCCAAATCCAAGCCTAATTCATCAAACCCATGAGTCTAGAAAATTCTTCACAAATTTCGGTACTTTTAGTCGCCTGAAAAGTTCTGGGGATCACCGGAATCCGGCCTGAAATGATACCGGAATAGTGATACCGGTGTCTGGAATCTTCTTCTCTGATAACGGAATATTCTGTCAGGTGCCGTCAAACTTAACTGTCAAGCTGACGGTCTTCCGTTAGTCACTCGAGTCAAGGGAGGGAGTTAGCTGAGTCATCTCAATCTTACTGGCTCTGACTCAACTGAGTTAGAGGCTGGTTCAATCATCGGACTCGCAGTCAACTCCCCAAGTCGTTTCATCGCCGACTACCGAGTAAACTCGCCGTAGCAGAAAGCCGACCGAGTTTCGGCTGTTTACAGGACATTTCATGGCCAAGTTCAGGCCTCTCTTTTAACTTCATTCCTGCAAAAAACCTGCATCCTAACATACATCTAGTTGAAGCAGCATTCATTCACAATTCAATCGTTCTTCCATGCTTCCCTGCAACATCAGCAACATCATCTGCTTTTATTGCAATCATTCATAGCCACAAACCCATTCATTCCTCTCTGAGATCGACAACAACTTCAATCAATGACAGTAACAGACTCATCTTCTCCTAGTCCTTCTCAGCTTCATACCCATTCCACCAGAACTTCAACAGACTACCATCTTCGATTCAACAGCAGGTTCATAACCATCTTCTCTGCAATTCCATCTTTTATCGAAACAGTGTCAATACCTTGCTTAATGCTCTCTCTCAAATCGAACCCATCTTCCATCATCTCAGATTCAGAATAAAACCCATCTTCGATTCGTTCTCAATTCAACACAAATTCGTACCAATCTTCACAGCAGTAATAGCAGATCATCGAGATGCAACCAAATCTGTCTTCTTCTCTTCGATTCTCACAGTAAACCCTTACTTCATTTTGATATGATTTCTTATCAATCGACTCCATCTCTCTGATTCAATAGCAGTAGGTTTATTATCTTCAACAGATCTCATCGATTCAATCCTCTCTGTGTTTTTGATCCATCTCGATCTCTCGGAACTAACGGCAGTCACAGCTGCTTTTCTCATCTCAATTTCAGGGACTGTAGAATGAGGTGAATGAGAGAAACACGTCTCTCGATTTAGGGTAAAGAGGTAGGGTTAGTTATTTAGTACCCGGTCACCTTGATAAGGTCCACCTCAATGGTTTCCCTATAATAGGTGGTCAGTTCTGATAAGGGCTAGCTAGTTTCCAGCCCCTTATCCTCAGCTGATCTGTACTTCGTACTCCTTCAAACAGGGTTGCCCCTTAACCTTGACCAGGATCCCAATAATGACAACCTATGCAATTTCCTTTTTTCCCTTTCGGCTCAATTTGGGTATTTCTTCTTCTTTTTCTCCGTGCGACTCCAGAGTACCTAATAACTCAAAAACATGCATAAAATACATAATTTACAAGAAAAATAGCAGAGAAAGCATAAACAATAGATAATAAATAGGATGTTTTCTACAACTTATCAAATTCCCCCACACTTAGACTTTGCTAGTCCTCGAGCAAATCAAACTAAAACTTACAACTTCAAAGCGTTTCAGCGTCTCAAGCATCCAAAGAGTTATGAGGACATAGAGTTTCTGCATTCTAGAAATAAGAAGTTAGAAATACTAAAGAACATATTCTCATTCTTAAATGTTAAGTGAGAAATAACCACACCATAATGAGAGAACGCATGTTTGAGAGCGATCAATAAGCATTTCGCCTCGACTTCTGCCTCGCCAAAAAGGGTTTTATGAAATTGCACTCAAAAGACGTACTTTTTATGGTTCTCACTTGTGTGCAGGTAGGAATTAAGAGAGAAATCCTGCAACACGTTGAATGGTGGGAAGGACAACTTCCGAAATATTTTAAAAACCCACATCTTTTAACATTTTGAAAAACCATTTTTCTGACGATCTCTAAGAAAGGAAATCAACCACTATTATCGAGGATGAGATTACTTACTCACCTTCACATCTGATTGCAATGATGATAACACCACTCTCGTGGCATCCAATAGAAACGTCTTCCGCTCCTCGTCTTTATCTTCTTGATCTTCGTCTTCGGATTCAACTATTGATGATAAACTCTCGAACTTCGTAATTCCTTAACAATTTGTAACCTTTTACCTTAAATCCTTGTCGCTTGAAACTTCCTTATATATTTTTCTTCCCCACGGCTTATTAAATAAAAGATAAAAACAAAAATTTCTCTTGCCATCATTTTTTTTTCTCATTTTTTCATTTTTTTTTTTTTAATTTTCCAATTTTTTTTAGAGACAAGAGAAACAAAATACAAAACAAAGTGAAAATAAAAACAAACCATAGCCGTGGGAAAAATACTTTACCGCTTGATTCTTCACTACTTGTATCGTCTTGAAATCATAAACTTCAATAATTCTCACCTTTTGATTTTCTTTGCTCTTGTAAATAAGTCTTCAACTTGTATGTACAATTATGTTCATTGTATGTTGCTTTATTTGAATATGAAATTTTGCTCTTTTCTTGTTCCGTTGCTTGTAAAACTTGAACATTTTCAACTTTCCTTGTAGATTTTAATGTCGCTCCCTTGTTGATGATGATGGTGTTTCTATGGACCCGTTGTTGTCGAGAGAGAGAATGGTGCTAACTGCATATCGAACTATAAGAAGGAGGATTTCATCTATAGACGTCACCCTCATGATTGACAAAATTAGCACTCAAGAGATCAAAGAGTAGTGCTTCTATTGGTGGGAGGTTGGGTAGCTCACCATTCTACCCGGAATTAATATACGGTGACACACACTCAAAAGAAAGCTCTTTAGTTATTTATAAAGAAATCTGGTCGGTGCCTCGCATGATATAAATAGGGTAGTCTCCACTAATGATTGATCAGCAACTCTAATAATGCATGTCTCCCTGCTCCTAATATGCATCATCAGCATGATTAAATCCATTATTAAACACTCTAACAAGCAAGAAATTTGAACGTAGTTCCCTAACACTTCCAAGTTCAATTATGTCGGTTAGAATTCTCTATGTAAACATACCTAGAAGTATGCTAGTGACTCTAAAATCTCTAAAAGTTGGAGGTTTTATGCAAATTTTTTTTTCTTAATATGCTTAACCACTCCCCCACACTTAAACCTTACGTTGTCCTCAATGTAATTGAATCGTCCAAGTAAAGTCAAGGTAGGAAACCCTAGTATGATATGGAACAAGAAAAAAAAAATAAAGAAAACAAAAAGAAAATAAAATAAAAGGTAAAAGGTAAGAAATACAAAACCTATGGGTTGCCTCCCATTAAGCGCTTGTTTTAAAGTCGACGGCCCGACTTAGCTCTTGCTTCACATTACTCCTCCAGAGGGAGCACATCTCGAATTCCAATCACGTCCACATGCTCCGTTGGAAAGTTTTCATAATATGGCTTCAACCTATGGCCGTTGACTTTTAAAGGTTGTCCTGTTTTGTCGCTAACAATTTCAACTGCACCATAATCATAAAATTAGTAACAACAAATGGTCCCACAACGGGACTTAAGCTTACCCGGAAATAAACGTAGACGAGTATTAAATAAAAGAACTTTTTGCCCCACAACAAAACTTTTCCGAGAAATCATCTTGTCATGAAAAATCTTGGTCTTTTCCTTGTAAATCCGGGCACTCTCGTAAGCATCATTACGTATCTCCTCTAGCTCATGTAGTTGTAACTTTCTTTGCTTCCCCGCTTCATCATACTCCATGTTGCATTTCTTTATCGCCCAATAAGCCTTATGTTCAAGTTCAACCGGAAGATGACAAGCTTTACCATAAACCAACCGATATGGAGACATTCCAATTGGT
Organism: Papaver somniferum; assembly: GCF_003573695.1. Lineage (NCBI taxonomy): Eukaryota > Viridiplantae > Streptophyta > Magnoliopsida > Ranunculales > Papaveraceae > Papaver > Papaver somniferum. The sequence goes on along the minus strand of NC_039365.1, from coordinate 82,884,650 downwards.
GTCTTGTACGCCGTTCTATACGCCCAAAGTGCATCATTAAGCTTAAAGCTCCAATCTTTCCTTGTAGTATTCACCGTTTTCTCAAGAATGGACTTGATTTCCCGGTTTGAAATTTCCGCTTGTCCACTAGTTTGTGGATGATAAGGCGTACCAATCTTATGTGTAATGTTGTACTTCTTGAGGAGAGCGTGGAAAGCCTTCTTGAAATGTGAGCCTCCATCGCTTATCACCACTCTTGGTGTACCATGCCTAGTGAATATGTTTTCTCTTACAAAATCACAAACAACTTGAGAATCATTAGTTTTGGTGGCTCTAGCTTCCACCCATTTCGAAACATAATCCACCGCAAGAAGTATATAAAAATTTCCATTTGAATTGACAAAAGGGCCCATAAAATCGATTCCCCACACATCAAAAATCTCAACGGCAAGAATTGGTGTGAGTGGCATTTGATTTCGAGCACCTAGATTTCCCGTTCTTTGACATCTATCACACGATTTACAAAAAACATGTGCATCTTCAAACAAGGTGGGCCAATAAAATCCACTCTCGAGAACTTTGAGAGCGGTACGTTTAGAACCAAAATGGCCACCACAAGCAAGAGTGTGACAAAAAGAGAGAATAGATTGAAATTCGGAATTAGGCACGCACCTTCGTATCATTTGATCCACGCCATATTTCCATAAGTATGGTTCATCCCACACATATTGCTTGGCTATCTTCTTAAGTTTCATCTTTTGGAAGTTAGACTTTATTAGGTACCTTGTTGTCACCAGTATTCAGTACCTTCCTTGTCACCAAGTAATTCACTATATCCGCGTACCAAGGTGTAGAATTTTCCAAGGAGAAAAGTTGTTCGTCCGGAAAGCGGTCTTGTAATGGAAGTTCTTCTTGAGACATAACAAGTCTACTGAGATGATCCGCAACGGTATTCTCCACACCTTTCTTGTCTCGAATTTCTATGTCGAACTCTTGTAGCAATAGGATCCATCGGATTAGCCTTGGCTTAGCTTCTTTCTTCTTTATTAAGTATTTAAGTGCGGCATGATCGGAATATACAATAACCTTTGTGCCCACCAAGTATGATCGAAACTTTTCCAATGCAAAAACTATAGCCAATAACTCCTTCTCCGTGGTAGAATAGTTTTTGTGCATCATTAAGGGTCCTCGATGCATAATAGATAACATGGGACAATTTGTCCACTCTTTGACCCAAAACGGCTCCAACCGCATAATCACTAGCATCACACATTAATTCAAATGGAAGATTCCAATCCGGTGATTTGATAATTGGCGCACTTGTCAACATTGCCTTCAATTTGTCAAAGGCATCCTTGCATTCCTTGTTGAAGTCAAAAGGTACCTCCTTTTGTAATAACTTGCACATCGGCATGGAGATTTTGGAGAAATCCTTGATAAACCGCCTATAGAAACCTGCATGGCCAAGAAATGAACGGATTTCCCTCACCGAAGTGGGATATTGTAAGTTCCTTATTAAATCTATCTTTGACTTGTCCACTTCGAGCCCTCGAGAGGACACATGTGACCAAGTACTATGCCATGGTTTACCATAAAGTGACATTTCTCCCAATTAAGGACAGGTTTGTGTCTATGCATCATTTAAGAACTAGTTCAAGGTTGTCTAAACAACTATCAAAAGAATTGTCGTAACACTAAAGTCATCCATAAATACCTCGATGATGCGCTCCACATAGTCCGAGAATATACTTACCATGCATCTTTGGAAAGTGGCCGGTGCATTGCAAAGACCAAACGGCATCCGTCTATATGCAAATGTTCCAAACGGACAAGTGAAAGTGGTCTTCTCTTGGTCCTCCGGTGCAATAACAATTTGGTTGTATCTCTAATAACCGTCCAAGAAACAATAATGAGAATGCCCCACTAACCGCTCCAACATTTGATCAATGAAAGGTAAAGGAAAGTGATCCTTTCGAGTTGCGGAATTCATCTTTCTATAATCAATGCACACTCTCCAACCGGTTTGAACTCTTGTAGGTACAAGTTCATCGTCTTGATTTCTAACAACCGTAACACCGGACTTCTTTGGTACCACTTGTACCGGACTAACCCATTTGCTATCGGATAATGGGTAGATCACCCCCACACTTAGCAATTTGAGTATCTCTTTCTTCACAACCTCCATCATGGGAGGATTAAGCCTACGTTCAGCATCACGTACCGGCTTCATGTTCTCTTCCATTAGAATTCTATGCATGCACACGGATGGATTAATGCCTTTGATTCCGCAATTGTCCACCCAATAGCCGTTTTGTGCTCTTTCAAAACTCTAAGCAAACGGTCTTCTTGTACCGGTGTGAGGTTCTTTACAATAATCACCGGAAGCTCATCTTCATCTCCCAAGAAAGCATACTTCAAATGGTCCGGAAGTGGCTTCAATTCTAGCTTAGGCGCCTTCATAATAGATGGTACAAGTAATTCATCATCCATGGGTAAAGAATTATATGAAACATTACCCTTTTTAACTTCTTGCAATGCCGTCAAGGCACCACACATCTCCACCAATTCCTTGGAGATTTCAACATCCAAATTAGACAAGTCGTGGACGTCCAATTCAATGCTCTTTTGCAACACCACCTCAAGTTCGTCCTTTTGACTCAATTCCACCATTGTTGCGCTAACAAACTAACCACGTCAATGGAGTAAGCGAAATGCACATCACTTGGGTAGCGCATGGCTTCAAATATGTTGAAGTGTATTATCTCCTTATCGAATTCCATAGTAAGTGTACCCTTATCAACGTCAATCTTCGTCTTTGCGGTCTTCATAAATGGCCTCCCAAGAAGTAAAGAAGTAGATGACCGATTCTCATTGTTGTCCATATCCACCACGAAGAAATCAACCGGAAAAATAAGCTCATTTACTTGCACTAGCACGTCTTCTACAAGTCCCTTAGGATATATGTTAGACTTGTTTGCTAATTGGATAATCACTCTTGTCTCTTTCAACGGTCCAAGATTCAAGGTGTCATATATATCGGCCGACATCACACTAATGGAAGATCCCAAGTCAAGTAAAGCATGTTCAAACCTTTTCGTACCAATAGTAATGGGCTTCGTGAAACCATCGGGATCCGTGCACTTTGTAGGCATTTTCTTCAATAGCATAGCCGACCCGCTCTCTCCAACTTTAGTAATTTCATTATCAAGCAACATATCCTTCTTTGTGCATAATTCCTTCATGAACTTAGCATACCTTGGCATTGTCTTGATGGCCTCTATGAATGGGATGTTTATTTCTATCTTCTTGAAGATATCCATGAGTGCCTTGTCTTGAGCTTCTTTATTGGACTTAGCAAAGCGACTAGGAAAAGGAGGTGGAGTAGTGAAACTAGGAACCGATTCCTTGGATTGGTTGGTTGGTGTTGAATTATCCTTTGGTGCGACTTCTTCCTTGTCTTTGACTACCTCTTCACTAGCTTCTTCATGATGACTTGGACTCTCCACTTGTCTCCCACTTCTTAACGTAACCGCATTAACATTCTCTCTTGGATTCACAAATGGTTGTGAAGGAAGCTTTGTGGATGCTTGAGATTTCAATAGATGCACATCGGTTGCCAATTGTCCCATTTGGGTTTCCAAAGCCTTAATGTCCGATTCATTCTTTTGTTGGCTTTGTTGGCTTTGTTGTAACATATAAGTAAGGCCTTGCATTAACGCATTGAGCTTGTCATCACTCGAAGAATCACGCTCCTTGACTTGTTGTGGTTGGAATTGTTGTTGAGGTTGGAAGCGTGATTGTTGGAAACCACCTTGTTGCACATATGGATTAGGAGCCGCCGCTTGCTTGTTGGCATAACTAAAGTTAGGGTGATCCTTCCAACCGTGATTGTAAGTATTGGAGTATGGATCGTACCTTGGCCTTTGATTTGGATATAAAGCATTTAATTGTTCGGTCTCATCATCCGGGATAATTACCGTGGCCATTCGTTGCATTACTTTTTCCATGCTCCCCATCCTTTGTTCAAGTTATGATGACGAATCACTAACTTCATGCACTCGCCTAACCATTGGTTCTTCTCTTGTGTAGAATTGTTGCGAGTTTGCATCCATACTTTCAATCAACTCGGTATCTTGGGCCACCGTCTTGTTCATTAGTGCAACACCACCCGCGGCGTCAAGAAGAGATCTATCACTCGGGTGAAGAGCTTCGTTGAAGTATTGGAGTATCATGACATCACTGAATTAATGGTGTGGACAGCTTGATACCAATCTCTTGTATCGCTCCCAACATTCATACAATGACTCTCCCACATTTTGCTTCATCCCACAAATCTCCTTTCGAATTTGAGTAGATTTTGAGGCAGGAAAATATCTCTCGAGGAAAAGTTTCTTCATCCCGTTCCATGTTGTGATACTTCCGGAAAGCAAATAATACAACCATTCCTTAGCATTTCACTACAAAGAGAACGGGAAAGCTTTCAACATTGCTCCATCCGTATTAGTCTCTGGTGGAAGCATAGCCATGACTATGGTTTGGAAGTCCATAAGATGATTATTTGGGTCTTCATTCACCATTCCATGAAACTTTGGTAACTCTCTAATCAACCCCGGCTTTATCTCGAAGGTTGAGTTAGTTTGGATACACCATTGTTGTGTATCGAGCTTGTGAGAAGCTAGATCCTTGAGTGTACGATCAGCCATTTCTTCTTCGTCTATATCGGAATCTGCGAACTCACTAGATGAAGAAGGAGGAAGCGGAGTGTTAACCGCCCGAAAGAGGTCCTTTAGTTGAGTGTCGGATCGAAGACGTATACCAATTGGACTCAGACTTCCCTCTTTAAGCATTCACCAAAAATATAGTACCTGAAACAAGATTCTCGAAAACTAAGTTAGATACGATATAGAATCTAACAAAGCAAAAATAAAGAAAAAAGAAAAATAAAACAACTAAAATCGTCCGCTGCTCCCCGGCAGCGGTGCCAAAATTTGATGCGTGTCGTAACCACAACAAATTAATTAATGTTTTTACACCTAATTAACAAGTAATATAGTGTAGTCAAGTTCGTTCCCACGAGGAGCAATAGTTTTAGTTGTTTAATTGTCACAAAAAGGGGGGGTTTGTTTTATAAAGGAAAAGAAAATAAACAAAGCAATTAAAAAGATAAAGTTGAAATCAATAAGAGAGACAAGATCAAGGAATCCTTCTTCGTTGCAAAACAATGATTCAAGTTATGTTTTTCATCCACATGTTATTAGTCATAGATTATCACCAACCGTAGGATAGCGGGTTCGCTTAGCTAACCCCAAAACTCCTTATTTCACTGAGTAACAGGTCCGCGTAGTTATCAGATTCTATTGAAAAGAACCACCTTGAGGTTCGCTTACAAGATGTAATTCCTCGAACGCATTAAGATTTATGAATTTAGGTTTAGTACTAGTAGTTAAACTCGGTTCGCTTGGTCCACTTTCTAGCGTTGTTTTCACACACAACTGCTCCACGGAATCCCTCCGCAAGGTCTCGTGTTTGCTACTTGTGTAAAGAGTCAAGAAACGATTACTTATCCCCTAACTTTCACTAGATTTAGATCAAATTAACAAATCAATTTAGCGTGCACTCTAAACAATCTATAAATCAACCATGAATGTATAAACATTCCTATTAGTAAAGCCAAACGATAATCATGTGAAAAACTTCAAGGTGGATTTAAAAACAAAACTCAAAACATGTTAAGAACTAGGAATTCATCCTCAATCAATAAGAAAATTAGCTACTCATGTTTTTGAAATTCACACAAATAATTAAAGGGAGAATTTTTTAAAGTTCACACAAATAATTAAAAGAAGAATTTTGAAAAAGCAAGCAAAAACACAAGTGTTGTGGGTGTAAAGGTGTAAAAGTTGTATAGAGAACTTCTCTATTTATAGGCTTCAATTTGCTTCAACTCTTCTTAGGAATAGAATCCCTTTCCCTTTGTAACCCAACTTCGAAATCCAAGTCTTTCTCAAATCTTCCATCTTCTCTTTCCAAATCCAAGCCCAATTCTTCAAACCCATGAGTCTAAAAAATTCTTCACAAATTTCGGTATTTTTGGACGCTTGAAAAGTTCTGGGGATCACCGGAATCCGGCCTGAAATGATACCGGAATAGTGATACCGGTGTCTGGAATCTTCTTCTCTGATAACGGAATATTCTGTCAGGTGCCGTCAAACTTAACTGTCAAACTGACGGTCTTCCGTTAGTCACTCGAGTCAAGGGAGGGAGTTAGCCGAGTCATCTCAATCTTACTGAAATGAGTTAGAGGCTGGTTCAATCATCGGACTCGCAGTCAACTCCCCAAATCGTTTCATCGCCGACTACCGAGTTAACTCACCGTAGCAGAAAGTCGGCCGAGTTTCGACTGTTTACAGGACATTTCATGGCCAAGTTCAGGCCTCTCTTTTAACTTCATTCCTGCAACAAACCTGCATCCTAACATACATCTAGTTGAAGCAGCATTCATTCACAATTCAATCATTCTTCCATGCTTCCCAGCAACATCAGCAGCATCATCTGCTTCTATTGCAATCATTCATAGCCACAAACCCATTCATTCCTCTCTGAGATCGACAACAACTTCAATCAATGACAGTAACAGACTCATATTCTCCTAATCCTTCTCAGCTTCATACCCATTCCACCAGAACTTCAACAGACTACCATCTTCGATTCAACAGCAGGTTCATCACCATCTTCTCTGCAATTCCATCTTTCATCGAAACAGTGTCAATACCTTGCTCAATGCTCTCTCTCAAATCGAACCCATATTCCATCATCTCAGATTCAGAATAAAACCCATCTTCGATTCGTTCTCAATTCAACACAAATTCGTACCAATCTTCACAGCAGTAATAGCAGATCATCGAGCTGCAACCAAATCTGTCTTCTTCTCTTCGATTCTCATAGTAAACCCTTACTTTATTTTGATATGATTTCTTATCAATCGACTCCATCTCTCCGATTCAATGGCAGTAGGTTTATTATCTTCAACAGATCTCAGCGATTCAATTCTTTATGTGTTTTTGATCCACCTCGATCTCTCGGAACTAACGGCAGTCACAGCTGCTTTTCTCATCTCAATTTCAAGGACTATAGAATGAGGTGAATGAGAGAAACACGTCTCTCGATTAAGGGTAAAGAGGTAGGGTTAGTTATTTATTACCCGGTCACCTTGATAAGGTCCACCCCAGTGGGTGCCCTATAATAGGTGGTCAGTTCTGATAAGGGCTAGCTAGTTTCCAGCCCCTTATCCTCAGCTGATCTGTATTTAGTACTCCTTCAAACAGGGTTTCCCCTTAACCTTGACCAGGCTCCCAATAATGACAGCCTATGAAATTTCCTTTTTGCCCTTTCGGCTCAATTTGGGTGATTTCTTCTTCTTTTTCTCTGTGCGACTCCAGAGTACCTAATAACTCAAAAACATGCATAAAATACATAATTTACAATAAAAATAGCAGAGAAAGCATAAACAATAGATAATAAATATGATGTATTCTACACCCTATCAAATTCCCCCACACTTAGACTTTGCTAGTCCTCGAACAAATCAAACTAAAACTTACAACTTCAAAGCGTTTCAGCGTCCCAAGCATCCAAAGAGTTATGAGGACATAGAGTTTCTGCATGCTAGTAATAAGAAGTTAGAAATACTAAAGAACATATTTTCATTCTTAAATGTTGAGTGAGAAATAACCACACCATAATGAGAGAACGCATGTTTGAGAGCGATCAATAGGCATTTCGCCTCGACTTCTGCCTCACCAAAAAGGGTTTTATGAAATTGCACTCAAAAGACGTACTTTTTATGGTTCTCACTTGTGTGCAGGTAGGAATTAAGAGAGAAATCCTGCAACACGTTGAATGGTGGGAAGGACAACTTCCGAAATATTTTAAAAACCCACATCTTTTAACATTTTGAAAAACCATTTTTCTAACGATCTCTAAGAAAGGAAATCAACCACTTTTATCGAGGATGAGATTACTTACTCACCTTCACATCAGATTGCAATAATGATAACACCACTCTCACGGCATCCAATAGAAACGTCTTCCGCTTCTTGTCTTTATCTTCTTGATCTTCGTCTTCGGATTCAACTACTGATGATAAACTCTCGAACTTCGTAATTCCTTGACAATTTGTAACTCTTTACCTTAAATCCTTGTCGCTTGAAACTTCCTTATAGATTTTTCTTCCCCACGGCTTATTAATTAAAAGATAAAAACAAAAATTTCTCTTGCCATCATTTTTTTTCTCATTTTTTCATTATTTTTTTTAATTTTCCAATTTTTTTTTTAGAGACAAGAGAAATAAAATACAAAACAAAGTGAAAATAAAAACAAACCATAGCCGTGGGAAAAATACTTTACCGCTTGATTCTTCACAACTTGTATCATCTCGAAACCATAAACTTCAATAATTTTCACCTTTTGATTTTCTTTGCTCTTGTAAATAAGTCTTCAATTTGTATGTATAATTATATTCATTGTATGTTGCTTTACTTGAATATGAAATTTTTCTCTTTTCTTGTTCCGTTGCTTGTAAACCTTGAACTTTTTCAACTTTCCTTGTAGATTTTGATGTCGCTCCCTTGTTGATGATGATGGTGTTTCTATGGACCCGTTGTTGTCGAGAGAGAGAATGGTGCTAACTGCAAATCGAACTATAAGAGGAGGCTTTCATCTATAGACGTCACCCTCATGATTGACAAAATTAGCACTCAAGAGATCAAAGAGTAGTGCTTCTATTGGTGGGAGGTTGGGTAGCTCACCATTCTACCCGGAATTAACGTATGTGATACACACTCAAAAGAAAGCTCTTTAGTTATTTATAAAGAAATCTGGTCGGTGCCTCGCATGATATAAATAGGGTAGTCTCCACTAATGATTGATCAACAACTCTAATAATGCATGTATCCCTGCTCCTAATCTGCATCACCGGCATGATTAAATCCATTATTTAACACTCTAACAAGCAAGAAATCCGAACGTAGTTCCCTAACACTTTCAAGTTCAATTATGTCGGTTAGAATTCTCTATGTAAACATACCTAGAAGTATGTTAGTGACTCTAAAATCTCTAAAAGTTGGAGGTTTTATGCAACTAAGAGAAAGTAGCATCGGTCTGGCTTCACAATCCCAATGAAGTCTTTAAGTTGTTAACCTGGTTTAGAAGAAGAAACCAAAGGTTAAAGGAGAATCGACTCTAGCCTACACAGCTAGTATCACACGTAAGGTATGGGGATTAGGTTTCCCATTTGCTAGAGTTCTCCCTTATATAGTCTTTCAAATTAGGGTTTGCAATCAATGTTAACTTGGTAACAAAGCAGTCAACATTCACCGTTAGATGAAAACCTGATTAGATTCAATCTAATATCTTTCAACCGTTATATCGAAAACCTAGCTTGTTACACACAAATGAAATACACGTTTCTTGGTTTGTGTAACCGTACCCAAACATGTACATTTGTTGGTTCAACAATAGTTAACCAAATGGTTAGCCATATGAGCATTTTCATATCAACCATATTCTTCTTCACCATAACTAGTTCAACTGACTCAAATGAACTAGTTAGAGAGTTGTTTAATTGCAAGGAAATCTTATGTAACTACACAAGACACAATCGAAGCAAAAACGATTTGATTCACTCGAATCGGTTTATGAACTTTATAGCCACGGTTTGCAATTAGCATTCCTTAGTTTATATAAACATGAGTTCACAAACAATCGTCTTTAGATATAACCTAACTCAAGTTCGCGGACCTGGCTCACGGACTTAAGTTCCCGGAAGGAGTTCTCAAACTCCAACAGATTTTCTCGGGTCGATAACTTCCGCCAGTTCGCGGACTTGGTTAGCGGACTGAGTTCGCGGACTTAGTTCACGGCTCTTGTTCCGGTTCTCTTGGTCAACAAAGTTCGCAAGCTTCGGTTCAAGGAATAAGGACTTATACATATATGTGTTTCCACAACAATACTTATATCCATCATTGGTTATATAATCTAAACTGTCATTTCAATCATTGAACCATTCTCAGAGGACGTTATATAGTTGTTATTCACAAACCATTTTTCGTCAGAGCAATTTTCAAAGTGATTGAAACATAACATGACTTTCGTCACTAGGTAAAGATGAACTTGGCTAAAGCGAAAGCTTACCAACATATATTTCGAGAAATAGATAGGCGAGTTAAACTCGGCTTTCCAAATGTGTATAATCAAAGTCTATATACCAAAACGACTTTTGTCTCAAGATAGGAGATAGAGTAGATAGACTTTTGAGTGATAGATAAGTTCAAGTCTCGACATACTTTTTTGTCGATGAAGTTCCACCAGTTCCTTGAGTAGTTCTTCGTCTTGTATAATGATCCGCCATGGAGTTCTCGAGCTCAACTACACTTTATATCCTAGTCCGAGACTTAGCTATAGTAGACTAGAAATCAAGACTTATAGTTTTGATCACTAACATTGACAAACATGCTTGAGATAGCAGCCCATGCGAGTTCGACCGATCAATGCTCTAACACTAGAGAATCAAGATGAGAATACAAAAAACTAAGGAATAGGCTACCTATATGTAAAATTATGCCTTGTGTCAGCTTGATGCAGATGGGAGCCAGATTCGGTCTCATCATCATGATACTAGAACCATCATCGAATATATCTCTAGACAACCACATACATAAAAATATAGCAATGCTGAGCGTGTCATTCATTATTTGACCTGGTTTTGGCTCCATGGGCACCACTCTGACGCCCACCAAGTGTAGAGAATTTTGCGGCGTCATGCTTTATGATAATCAAAGTTTTCCATAATTGGAAGATTCAACAATTCAATCACGATGTCCAATGTGATAGTTGTACAACAACCACACCCAATATTTCGATTAGCAATTTGTATGGACTAACTCCAATATACTTTCAAGAGAATCAACTAGACTCAATCTTAATAAAGTATATCAAAGAGTTATATATGTCTTTCTCGATTCAATTCTTACTCAAGTAAATAGAAATCTGCGAGTCTAATTGAATACAAGAGAAATCACTTGAACGGTACCAAAGACCAATGTTCAAGGATCAATAAATTTCAATCAACAACCACAGGTCGGATTTCCCAATTGATTGATTCAAACACACAACCTGTGATATTTCAATTATATAACAAAATATAATGCGGAAAAGAAATAACACGGATACCAGAAGTTTTGTTAACGAGGAAACCGCAAATGCAGAAAAACCCCGGGACCTAGTCCAGATTGAACACACACTGTATTAAGCCGCTACAGGCACTATCCTACTACAAACTAATTTCAGTCTGGACTGTAGTTGAACCCCAATAAATATCACACTGATCCATGGTACAATTATGCTCCTACGTCTCTGATCCCAACAGGATACTACGCACTTGATTCTCTAAGCTGATCTCACCCACAACTAAGAGTTGTTACGACCCAAAGTCGAAGACTTTAATAAACAAATATGTATCAAACAGAAAAGTCTATGGTAATAGATAAACCTGTCTCCCACAGAAATACCTACGAGTTTTGTTCCGTCTTTTGATAAATCAAGGTGAACAAGAACCAACTGATAAACCAGACTTATATTCCCGAAGAACAGCTCAGTATTATCAATCACCTCACGATAATCTTAATCGACGCGACGAAAGAAGATATTGTGGAATCACAAACGATGAGACGAAGATGTTTGTGATTACTTTTATATATTTCCTATTGGAGATATCAATCTCAAGCCAATCATTATGATTGTACTGAATACGATAGAAACAGCAAGATCAGATCACACAACTACAACAAAGTAGTATCGGTCTGGCTTCACAACCCCAATAAATTCTTCAAGTCGTTAACCTACAGGGTCTCGGTAGAAACCTAAGGTTAAAGGATAATCGACTCTAGCTAATACAACTAGTATCACACAGGAGGTGTGGGGATTAGGTTTCCCATTTGCTAGAGTTCTCCCTTATATAGTGTTTCAAATCAGGATTTGCAATCAATGTTAGCTTAGTAACAAAGAATTCAATATTCACTGTTAGATGAAAACCTGATTAGATCCAAGCTAATATCTTTCAACCGTTAGATCGAAAACTTAGCTTGTTACACACAAATGAAATGCACGATTTTAGGTTTGTGTAACCGTACTCAAACATGTACATTCGTTGGTTCAACAGTAGTTAACCAAATGGTTACCCATATGAGCATTTTCATATCAACCATATTCTTCTTTACCATAACTAGTTCAAATGACTCAAATGAACTAGTTAGATAGTTGTTCAATTGCTTAGATCTTATAGAAGTATACAAGACACAATCGAAGCAAAAACGATTTGATTCACTCGAATCGATTCATGAACTTCATAGCCACGGTTTCCAAACTTGCATTCCTTAGTTTATATAAGTATAAGTTCACGAATAATCGTTTTTAGAAAATAACCAACCTAAGTACGCGGACTAGGTACGCGGACTTAAGTACCCGGAATAAGTTTGTAAATGGTTTACAAACTCCGGCAGAATTTCTCGGGAAGAGAACCTCTGATAGTTCGCGGACTGGGTATGCGAACTCTGTTCCGATTTTCCTGATCAACAAAGTATGCATACTTTGGTTCAAGGAATAAGGACTTATACATATATGTGTTACCACACAATGCTTATATCCAACAATGGTTATATATTCTAAACTCTCATTTCAATCATTGAAACATTCTTAGAGGACGTTATATAGTTGTTATTCACAAACTATTTTTCGTCAAAGCCATTTTCAATTAATTGAAACATAATATGACTTTCGTCACTAGGTAAAGATGAACTTTGCCAAAGCGAAAGCTTACCAACACATATTTCGAGAAATAGATAAGAGAGATATACTCAACTCGAAATAGCAAATGTGTATAATCAAAGTCTATATAGCAAAACGACTTTTGTCTTAAGATAGGAGATAGACTAGATAGACTTTTGATTAATAGATAAGTTTAAGTCTCCACATACCTTTTAGTCGATTAAGTTCCACCAGTTCCTTGAGTAGTTCTTCGTCTTGTATGATGATCTCCATGGAGTTCTTGAGCTCAACTACACTTTATATCCTAGTCCGAGACTTAGCTATAATAGACTAGAAATCAAGACTTATAGTTTTGATCACTAACATTGACAAACATGCTTGAGATAGCAACGCATGCGAGTTCGACCGATCAATGCTCTAACACTAGAGAATCAAGATGAGAATACGGAGAACCAAGGAATAAGCTACCTATATGTAAAATTATGCCTTGTGCCAGCTTGATGCAGATGGGAGCCAGATTCGGTCTCATCATCATGATACCAGAACCATCATCGAATATATCTCTAGACAACCACATACATAAAAATGTAGCAATGTTGAGCGTGTCATTCATTATTTGACCTGGTTTTGGCTCCATGGGCACCACTGTGACGCCCACCAAGTGTAGAGCATTTTGCGGCGTCATGCTTTGTGATAATCAAAGTTTTCCATAATTGGAAGATTCAACAATGCAGTCACGCTATCCAATGTGATAGTTAAAAAAGCGGGGGTACAACAACCACACCCAATATTTCGATTAGCAATCTGTATGGACTAACTCCAATATACTTTCAAGAGAATCAACTAGAATCAATCTTAATAAAGTATATCAAAGAGTTATATCTGTCTTTCTCGATTCAATTCTTACTCAAGCAAATAGAAATCTGCGAGTCTAATAGAATACAAGAGAAATCACTTGAACGGTACCAAAGACCAATGTTCAAGGATCAATCAATTTCAATCAACAACCAAAGGTCGAATTTCCCAATTGATTGATTCAAACGCACAACCAGTGATATTTCAATTATATAACAAAATATAATGCGGAAAAGAAATAACACAAGACACCATAAGTTTTGTTAACAAGGAAACCGCAAATGCAGAAAAACCCTGGGACCTAGTCCAGATTGAACACACACTGTATTAAGCCGCTACAGGCACTATCCTACTAAAAACTAACTTCGGTCTGGACTGTAGTTGAACCCCAATCAATCTCACACTGATCGTCTCTGATCACAACAGGATACTACGCACATGATTCCCTTAGCTGATTTCACCCACAACGAAGAGTTGCTACGACCCAAAGTCAAAGACTTTAATAAACAAATCTGTATCACACATAAAAGTCTACGGTAATAGATAAATCTGTATCCCACAGAAATACCTACGAGTTTTGTTCCGTCTTTTGATAAATCAAGGTGAACATGAACCAATTGATAAACCAGACCTATATTCCCGAAAAACAGCTCAATATTATCAATCACCTCACAATAATCTTAATCGACGCGGCGAAAGAAGATATTGTGGAATCACAAACGATGAGACGAAGATTTTTGTGATTACTTTTATATCTTGCCTATCGGAGATATCAGTCTCAAGCCAATCGTTACGATTGTACTGAATTAGATAGAAACAACAAGATTAGATCACACAACTACAAGAAAGTAGTATCGGTCTGGCTTCACAATCCCAATGAAGTCTTCAAGTCGTTAACCTACAGGGTCTCGGTAGAAACCTAAGGTTAAAGGATAATCGACTCTAGCTAATACAACTAGTATCACACAGGAGGTGTGGGGATTAGGTTTCCCAGTTGCTAGAACTCTCCCTTATATAGTGTTTCAAATCAGGATTTGCAATCAATGTTAGCTTAGTAACAAAGAATTCAATATTCACTGTTAGATGAAAACCTGATTAGATCCAAGCTAATATCTTTCAAACGTTAGATCGAAAACTTAGCTTGTTACACACAAATGAAATGCACGATTTTAGGTTTGTGTAACCGTACTCAAACATGTACATTCGTTGGTTCGACAGTAGTTAACCAAATGGTTACCCATATGAGCATTTTCGTATCAACCATATTCTTCTTTACCATAACTAGTTCAAATGACTCAAATGAACTAGTTAGATAGTTGTTCAATTGCTTAGATCTTATAGAAGTATACAAGACACAATCGAAGCAAAAACGATTTGATTCACTCGAATCGATTCATGAACTTCATAGCCACGATTTCCAAACTTGCATTCTTTAGTTTATATAAGTACTAGGACTTAACCCGTGCCGCATGTATTCATTTTGGGTAATGTATGGATTCTCGAATGTAGGAATGCCCAATTCTTGTGTCTCATTTGTAATATCATTATGGTAATTAAAAACTCTTATATTTTGGAGGTATTGCTTTATTAAAAATGAGTAGGATTTTCGGTTGTAGATTCCATAATTTAAAGCAAATGCATTCGCCTCGCGGTAACTTTTTCCTTGAGATACTAAATTAGCGCTCCTGGAATTTAGGACCCTTTCATTAATTCAAACAGTTCAAAAGTATTTTCATGCCATAGGTTTATTCAACTCGGAAGTCACTCTTAGTTTTGAGATGGATGTTGTTGGCAGACTTGAAAATCAGGGAACCAAAATTCGAATGAACTTTGTGATTTTCTTAAAGAACAAAATTCCAATGTTTTGAGAATAAAAAGTAATATATTAAAGAACATCTTTTTTATATAAAGGACGAAAAACAGTGCTCGTCAAGAAACAGGAAAAACCAATTAAATTACATCATTTCAGTCTGCTCCCAATTAAAAATAAATTGCCAAACAGAGTATCCCCTAAATGAGTCTTCGTTAGAGCCTCCTAGAATAAGAGACTCTCTTACTGACAATATTAAGTTATCTTTTTGCTTGCTTCACATACAATCTAGTACTTCCTTCTTCCATAGCTCTGCACAAAGAGCCTTCTGACCAATAGTTCTACGTCTTCCCTGGAGTTTAATGGAGCACCAACTTCAGACTGAGTTTAAACATCCCTTGGTAGCACCCAACTTAATCCCAAAGACAAAATGAAGAAATTCTAGATATAGTTATACAACTCACAGTGCATCAGTATGCGACTTGTATCTTCCATTTTTGTTGAACACAATAATCATAGATAAGACAGTACTTGGACTCCCTGATACGCTGAAGCTTCACTCTTGAAGGCGAAGAATTATGACAAATTGTCCATGCTACAAGGGAAGCTTTAATAGGTAACCTCTTATTCCAAACCAAATTGTTAACGACACCACTGCATATGTCTTTAACTTGATCCAGCACCATCCTTTTATACAATACGCCAGAACCACAAGTTCCCTTCTATCTGGATTACAACTCCAGCACATCAATGCTCCCTACCAGATCCTAAAGCTGCTAAAAATATAATAGCCATTAATTTCCTGTTCATTACTGCCTCCTCTTGTGGGCTAATTTTGAACAATTTAGGTAAGAGAGAGATCCGCAGTTCTACTTGAAGGACCGTGCCACGATGAATTGACCGTGCCAAATACAATCCTAGAGGATCTACGTTTACATATGCTACAATGGATCGCCGTCGAGGTCCAACAACCATTCCTAATTTTGATGAAACACACATATCTACCGTCAGGCAGCAAGATACAAATCTGGAAAGCAATGTAGCTAGGATCAGCTAACAATTACATAATATATGTAAACTGACATGTATTAGTCCTAGCATTGCTAAATATATGTAAACTGACATGTCTTGGTAGTCCTAGCATGTTAGGAGAACAGTGATAGCCAATAGAATAGCTAATTTTTTAACAACATAACTCACTGTAATAGAAGAATGATACAGTAATGGACGTCATCAAGGAAAATTTCATGGAAAATTTGGCATCTTTCCCATTTCCTGCACCTACCTCCCATACGACTCGACATAACCGAGCAAATTAGAATGGATTGGACACTGTGCCATATGAATGCTTTGTCTAGAGACTCCAAACTTCCCCAATATAATGAACTGGTGAATAGAATTCATGGATCATCCACCACCCAACAGGAACCCTTACTATGTTTGCATTGTGTTTTGCTAAGAAATGAAAGTCCGCTTGTGTGATGAAATTGCATTTATGATTATGTGGTTGAAGTCAAAAAGAATAGAAAGAATGTTTATGTTCTACCAAGTCGCTATCACACACCCAGAGGTCTGACATTACTTAAAATAAAAGATATTAATATCATTTACTATAGACTTTGGGCATTAAGGGATAAGGAGAATTACACTGAAAACTTCTTTTTGCTTTTTGAAGTCCATATTCATTGCCATGGTAATCACCATGTATGTTGCCATTTAGTGTCACCTCAAATGCATCATATTCAACTCATCTTCATGTATGCTCTGAGCATCTTTTCAGAAGATACTTCAAAGAGTAGAAAACAGGAAGACAAACAACATTATGTCGAGTCCAAAATATAATAAAAAAGTAGTTAGAAACTAAGCACTTAATGGTAGTCAAATTAATGGTTGAACCTTATTAAAATTATCTTCTAGTATATAATCATGGAACATATAAAAGATGAACATGTCATATTCCAGCCATCATAATCAGAACCACATAACTGAGAACCAAAGAAATTGCTTTTCACTACACATAAACAGCGTTCTTTAAATCGAAGAAACCACACAGTGTAACATTGGTTTACACTTTTATGTGAATGGTTGCAATCCGTTGCTTCTTCATATTGAAAAAAACATTTTATTTTTTAAAAAAAAAGGAGGAAAAAAATCATACATGTATCATCATTGTCTCTATCAGTTATTTGGTACAGTCGACGATCTGATGCTCTTCCTCAATCGTTATTTTCTGCAAGGAACTCTTGTAGTATCTAACAAATAAACAGACATACTAAGAAGTTTGTGATAACAAAAATGGGATTCTTTGAATGAATTTATAAGATAGAATTAATCTGCTATTGTATCTCTGAAACATAGGAAGCAATGAATCCAGAGGATGTCATACTTAAACGGAGAAACATTGTATTCTGGTTCTTACCTTCAGCCAGTTTCACTCTCACTTCGTGCGGTTTGGCAAAATTTTGCCCTTCCGGATACTCTTCCCTGCTAACTAATAATGATTATATCGATTACAATTGAGAACACAATGAGGCTAAACTGAACAGATGTGCTCCAGATACTATGAAAGTGTTTCACAATCAAAAAAAGATCGATTATTTATGTCGTAGATCTGTCCTTCTCCTTTATTATCTGTTGTATGTCGATATAAAATGTGTTAACCCAATACTAATTGATTTTAGCATGTTAACTTCCAGACGGTAGTCATTATTCCTAATTAAGAATCTGATCTTATAATATTTTGGTTTCACATCCCCACTTTCTTTTACCAATGTTAGTATGCCTTTAAAACACGCAAATTTCTAATTTTCCATCAATTTTTTGAAAACACTTGGTACAATTCAATCAAACCACACGATGAAGACAATAATTATTTCTAACACAGCCCATAATCATAGTTCTATCTAATTACTTACAAATTTAGAAAGTAAGCGGATATGAGATTTAAACGAAGAGAAAGGGGAAAGAGAAAACATGTTAGCATATTAGAGAGAATTTGAAATTTATACCATTCTTCCGTTGAAATTCTTTCAATGTGAGGATTCTGGGAGCCTGTACGCCTTGGACGGATCTATGCACTACTGCAGAAGCCATTCTCACAACCTACATGAAGGCACATATGAAGTTACAATTTATTTTTCCTTTTTTATAAAAATGGCAACAATATCAACAACTCTTCACATGTTGCAAAAGCTACACACCTGGAATCACTGTGGCTGAGAAGTTCAGTAGAGGGAAGATGGAGGTAGATGGCCTGGAAATGTGGCGTTTGAGTGTGATGTGCCTTTGAAAAATCAGGCGACCTTTATATAGGATGCACCTCCTCATTCTTTCAATGCTAAGACAATTACTGGACGACGAAAAATGAAATGGCTGTTATTAATCATATACAACATGAATTAGGATCGAAACCGATAAATTTATCACATAAAGGAAGATGAAAGGCTAAAAGAACCGTGCAGTTCCTTTGGTTACTGTAAGAAGATTGTAACCGCATACGAACAAAAAACGTAAATAAATAAACAAAGCAGCTATATATCGTGATGGGACATTGATGTGGGAAGACTCAATCAGGCTAATATGCAAATAATAGGAAACATTGATGCCCCGACCAATTAGGTCAAAATCAGGAGCACCATGCCATAATGGTTAAAATTTAATGGACCATGTTTGATCAATTGAAAAGGTCCATACTATTAATGAATCAAAATCAAATTACAACACAAATAATGAACTAAAACTCTAAATTTCTGCGAATCAGAGAACCAATTGATACAGCAAACTAAAATTTAACATGATACAGCTTACTAACCAATTGGGTCCCGTTAATTTTAGATTTGCAGCACCGATTTCCCTGAGAACCAATCTGAGTTCTGCAGTTACGATCGAATTAAACGAAAGCTCAAAATCGCGACGAACATTCCCATGACCAACAGGAAGGAAAACGAAGAAGTAACTCAATGGTGGGCTATGTTGGGTAGCGCTAGAAAACGACCCAAGGACCACGCTCACCTACCAATTGCGTCCCGTTAATTTCAGATATGCACCATCGACTGATCCGAGAGCTAATCTGTTTTTGGTTCAAGTATATCATAAGCTACTGTGCTTTAATTTTTTTCTATGGCCACATCCTTCCCATGATAAGTCCTTCGATATTATCTCGATTGAGAAATATAGAGGCGAACATTCCCATGACACACGAAGGAAGACGAAGAACCAAGTCTAGGGTAGGTTATGTTGGGCAGCACCAGAAAACAACCCAACGACCACGCTCACTCGTTCATCCACCAAAACCTAAGACACACGTGCGGGTAATATGTGTGGTCTGGACAACCACATCCATAGATTTATCCTCGCCGAGAACAAATCCTGATCGCCACTAACACAGGCTAAGTTAGCCAAACTGTGCTTTATACTTAAGATAAGTTCACGAATAATCGTTTATAGAAAATAACCAACCTAAGTACGCGGACTAGGTACGCGGACTTAAGTACCCGGAATAAGTTTGTAAATGGTTTACAAACTCCGGCAGAATTTCTCGGGAAGAGAACCTCCGATAGTTCGCGGACTGGGTACGCGGACTCTGTTCCAGTTTTCCTGATCAACAAAGTATGCATACTTTGGTTCAAGGAACAAGGACTCATACATATATGTGTTACCACACAATGCTTATATCCAACAATGGTTATATATTCTAAACACTCATTTCAATCATTGAAACATTCTTAGAGGACGTTATATAGTTGTTATTCACAAACTATTTTTCGTCAAAGCCATTTTCAAGTAATTGAAACATAATATTACTTTCGTCACTAGGTAAAGATGAACTTAGCCAAAGCGAAAGCTTACCAATACATATTTCGAGAAATAGATAAGCGAGATAAACTCGACACGAAATAGCAAATGTGTATAATCAAAGTCTATATAGCAAAACAACTTTTGTCTCAAGATAGGAGATAAAGTAGATAGACTTTTGAGTGATAGATAAGTTTAAGTCTCTACATACCTTTTAATCGATGAAGTTCCACCAGTTCCTTGAGTAGTTCTTCGTCTTGTATGATGATCACCATGGAGTTCTTGAGCTCAACTACACTTTATATTCTAGTCCGATACTTAGCTATAGTAGAATAGAAATCAAGACTTATAGTTTTGATCACTAACATTGACAAACATGCTTGAGATAGCAACGCATTCGAGTTCGACCGAGCAGTGCTCTAACAATCTCCCCCTTTGTCAATTTTAGTGACAAAACTATTAATACATATGGAATACAAAAATAAATAAATAAACTTTTGTTGCTCTTCTTCCACATGTCTAATCTTCAACATTACTCGAAATCTTCGTCACTTCCAAGTACTCCAATGATTCCAAAGGTTGTCAGTTTAGCATCATCGTTGTTGAAAATTTGTAGCCATAACAATCAGAAAACAAGAATTTTCAATCATTGTTATACAGTGCCATAGTATTATTATACAACATCAAAGTTCAATTGTATCACAAGTTCGACAACAATACTATGGTGATATGTATCACTCCCCTTAGACAATACTCCATCTCACATGAAAACCACTCCCTCTTACCTAATGATCCGAAAACCATATGTATTTGTAGTGTGAACTATACATTAATTCTCCCCATTTTGTCAATTGGCAAAGGTACGAAAACGGGATCCTAACGAAAATTTCCATAGATACATTTCATGACCAAAAGCAAGCACATATCAAATTATTTAGATGCAATCATAAAGCCGAAGCTAAATGCTTTCATCAAGGAGTTTTTCATGCTTCAGACGATCTGGCTAATTCTATAAACTTCTTTCTATATAATTATAGACTCTTCTTCTTTCTTGGGCGTCCTGTTTTAGCGCGTTTCCAAAGTCAACCTAACCGGTTACGGTCCTCAGTAGCGTTTCCGACCAGGTGAAGAATGAAAAACGTCCTCTAACGCCCACGGGATAGGATCTTAAAAAGATCTGCAACGAATGTGTTGTATCTATGAAGATCTCTTTCCAGTTCAGACCCTAAATGCCATACCTTGCTGAAGGCGATTCATTAGAGAATCACGCACAGTTCCGTTTGACTGACTTAGTTCGTGATCTTGAATCAGCTGGTGATACTGGATAAATTGATACTAAGGAATTCGCTTCAATGCTAGGTGCATCTCGGCTACTTGGTCGATGAGTTGGTGAAAGTAAAGAAAGCGGAAATCCTTCAGATGATGGGTTCGTTGTTTTGTAAGCAGGAGCTGTTGAAAGAGAAAAGTGGCTTAAATCAAGTGAATCAGTTAGTGAGGAAAGTGTTGTTTCAGTTGGGCTAGTTTCTGTTTGTGCGTCTAGATCAACTGGTGGTGGTACTGAAATGGCAGGTGCTACTGGGGTAAGCTATGGTCAATCAGGTGGGTCGAGTGTTAGTGAAGCGACTACCATTATTGGGCCAGCCAAAGGATCTGCTTATGCAATGGAAAAGTGGACAGCATCCGGTCAGTCAGTTACGTCAGGTGTATATGGTACTTTATCGGGTGCTAGTGGAGCAACAACGTTAGATCGGTCAGGTTCATGAGCATCAGGTGGAAGTGGTCATAGGTCAAGGAGAACTCGATTTCGAATGTATTAATGGAATGGGTTCAGTGCTAGGTGCATCAGCAGGGCTTGGTGGTGAAGCAAGAGCTAGTGAACGTGAAATGCCGAAGTTTAGTATTGATACTGAAGCAAGGTGGGATGTTCTTAGGTCGTAAAGTACGGGATTACTTGGTATACTAATAAGGTTTAGTCAGCTTGAGCAGTCTGCTTATGTATCTGTTACTTCCAATCTTAGGTCTAGTCCCTAACATGGAATCTAAGAAACGTTGGAACGCGTGAAGCAGTTTCTGCACGTGAAACGAGTGCTACAAAGACTTAACTTAGAAAAAAAATGAGCATTAGTAGGCTAGCCCTTAGACTACACTAGAGGAAGAGAGACTTTCTTCAATAAAGAGAAAGATACACTAATCACTATATCAGGCATCGCTCGATTCTCTACAGGAGAAATAACAACTCGTCTAATGACATCATATGCTTACACTTTAACTGCCCTACTCACTTAAAGAACCCCTTCAAGGAGCAAGAGATTCGCTACCAACTGATCAAGGTACAGCGCACAGTCAAGTTCTTTCGTTGCACCGCATACGTTTTCATGCTTAGTCTATTTGTGGAGGAACGGGCCGGGACACAAGACCTAACTTTAGGTAAATGCGCGGTGCTTCTCATCGAAGGACAGTGGAAAGAAATGCATATAAGAGATTTGGGCTTTGCCCGACGTATCCGTATCATTAGCATTGGGCTCCCCGTTCCTTGAAATGGCTCCGAGACGAAGGCAATGAGATGCCAGTTTATACATATAAGGAAAAAAAGATCAAGCTTGTCAGCTCTAGAACTAATGCGTCATGGTTTCCCTGCTCGGACGGTGCCAACGACTAGCTAACGTCCGGTGCCTAATCCTTGAAGAGGGGGCTTCCTCGAACAATGTTCTATCTCACACCGGTCCTTAAGCCTTCCTCCTCTTTCTGCCGCCTACTATCTTCAAAGACGGCGATTGATACCTTGTCCCGCCCGCGACTGAAGGAACGAATAAGTGATGTGAGGCAAGCAGGCAATTCTCAAATACGAGACTGACATCTCTTTTATATCTCATTGTAGCATCTTCTTCTGGAGATCTAGATAAGATTCCAGGTTTTGCTCAAGATAAGATGGACGAGCTTCCGCGCATCTACTATGACTTTGTTCCCGGGGAAGGTCCACTAGAAATAGCATCTACATCCATCTGTGTTAGAGCTATAGAACTAGATTCTTAGAAGATTCACATACCTTCGATCATGAACCAGGCGCAATAGAGTGAGATGGCCCAGGGGAATTGGATGGATTGGATCTCTGGAATTGAGAAAGCTTGCCTCTGCCACGCCCTCCCACTGATTTGATCCATTTCAAGGTACGATGAGATGCTCTTAAAGGAAATGTCTTCTACTTAACCATATTGTCAGCAGCGAAGTTGATTTCTCTATAAGCGTGTTCAAAACGAATAGAGTCATATGAAGCACACGTTGCCAACCATCTTTGTCTCACAAACCATGGTATAGAACCATTAATGAAAGCTTGAACCACACTAGCAGAGTCAGTACGCACCAACACTCTTCTGAAACCCCACTGCACTGACCATTCAAGGCCTGAAATAGCTGCATTTATTTCATCCATATAGTTCGTATTAACTCCCACACCCAGACTCTGCGCACCCAGAACACTACAATCAGGTCCCCTTGCAACATTGCCTGCACCTGCATTACCAGGATTGCCACTCGAAGCTCCATCACATCAAAGAAGTAACTCATCTCTATCTTGTGGCAGCCAAAAGCATTCAACAAGCATTCAACTGGAGTAATGACTTTAGTTTTTCTATGCGCCACTCTGAAGTAATTAAGCACCTTCAAGTCTTCAACAGTGTTATGCATATACCCCTTCATTCTTCTTGAGTTATCATGAATCAACTGAAATACCCTCTGCCTTAATTTATACCAGTTTGCCTTGGCACCAACATATGTAATCTTGTTGCGCGTCATCCATAGCTCAGACCTTATGGCTAGAATGGCAACTAGCCAGAGGTATTTAATCATACGACTCCTCCCTTTCGCAGACCACCAGCTGCTCTTAGATCACTCAAAGCCCCATCCATTCCTGGAATAGTAAGGTAAGGAAGATGCGGTAAAGAGAGGTATGATGTTAGACCCACGAACCCTATCTTGCCTTTACTTAGACTCCTTCTCTATGACTCTGTTTCCCAATGCTCTGACTTCCCAGAGAAGGTAAGGTTCAGTGCATGCGCCTAAAATCAAGTACTTCGGTTCTGTCTTTAGCTTGGTTGGTCTTTCATTAGGCTCTCCTTATCTGGCAAACTTCGTACCAAGACGGACTACTCATATCCCTGACTTAGATGTTCTTCTACATATCTGATTGATAGACCATGCTACTTATGTCATTCTCTTCCTTGGGGTTGGGCGTCGTACTCCTTCTCTTCTAAAGCTTACACTTGTATGGGAACTTCCACTCTGAATTGATTCCTGAATAAATGAGCGGCTAAAGAATACGTAGATTCTAAATGGTTTGAGAGGTGTTTGGCAGGTATGTCACCTGACTCCGATAATCTCCCAATAGATGTAGAAAGATTAAATCATCAAGCAAATTTCAGAATCAATTGGTGAAGCTTCAGATAGGTAGAAAAGATGTGAGTATTAGCCTAAGTATTCCCAAAAGTTATAAAAGAGAAAATCTCTTTAATGAAGACGGTTATTGGATAGGCACTCAACCTAGAAATGTTTTTGAATTAGGTAATAAAGATACAAACATCATTGTCAAATATGTAGAAAGCAAATAAACTTTATACTTAACCAGATGAATAAGAGCCTAAAACTAAAGCAAGGCCTTAGCTTATCTAGTCGAATTCTTCTTTACAGGCCTCAGCCTTTTAAATCAAGTGACGGAAGAAGAAACATACTCAGTTGTTGTAATAATCCCCTACTTTTCCCCATCCATTAGAGTCAAAGGCCCGGAAAGGCTCTCTTTTTAATTAAGAAACGAATTTCTTTTATTTAACGTACCCCCCTAGCTGCCCCAATCCTTATATTGAAACTCCCGTCTCTTGGCCGGGTTGCTTATAGAATCTAATGTGCCTTCCTTCTTAGAACCTTTTGGTATGTAGTGCCCCTTAACTTTAGATCAGATCCACCGGACGAGAAACTCAATTCCGCACTGCTGCTGAGTCGTCGGACTTATCCACCAGGCCAAAAGGGACTGGGACAGGGGATTCGTGGAATTTATCTTTGTGGATTGCGTTGGGGGAAATCTACCAAAGCTAGGCAGATAAATAGACTCCTTTCCCACTGCTAAGGCAGAGCAAGAAACAAAATAAAATTATTTAACCAGTGCCTCGGCGGGTACTAAGAGTCCTCTCACTACCAACCAGCATACATCATCTGGATGGGTCTTGCCGGTATCAACAACGAGAAAAAAGAAGCAAATAGAAACAGCAACTCACTATGGCTCTTGGACCAGACAACGTCCTAGGTGTCAAGCTTGTCAGGGAATGCCTAGACGACGACGCCCGTCCTGGGCTGCAGTAAGTAGATCGAGAGGTCGTTCCGCCTCTTGTCCCCGAAGATGGGTAATATGTTCTCATACAATCTTGCTTCAATCTGACCTAGCTGGCGAGCGATCCCAGTTCACGGCAGAGAAAAAAACAGCAAGCGAGCGTACCTTTCTTCGCTTCTTCTCCACCAAGCATGAAAGTTTAAGGATAACTGTAGGTCAGTGTCTACCTAAGAAAACTCTGATTCGATCGGCCCCCCGGCTGGGAGGCATCTACCTCATCCCGATCACAAGGAGAGGTTCACCATGATGGGGTGTACTTATTTTGGGACCATCCTTTTTTGCGGCATGCTCCTCAGATTTACGGATTCCCAGGGGGCCTCAGACCCTACTTCTTTTTATGACTTCCACTTCTCGATCCCGGCCCGGTGACCAACCAGGGACTTTTTAGTGACTCGAGCGTATGCGAGAGGCTCAAAGAGACTCGACTGCCAAGGAGAGGGACGAAGGCACTTTCTTTTTAAAAAGGAAGGCCCTTCCTTGTAGGACAAGAAAGTCAGTTCCTCCCTCACATGTAGGACATATGAGTCTCTAAAGAGCCTTTAGGGATGAAGTCACTGGCTTTTCTAAAGACAGGGACAGATTTGCTTGTGGGCCGTCAAAAGTAGGTTTCTGAGCCCTCTAGCCCTGTAAGCCCACACCTGTGTAGAGTAGATCGTTCAACACCTGCGGCACACATTTTTGACTCATGGGCCCTAGTATCATAGGCAACCGAACGGCCGCCCCCCTAATTACTAGACCGACCTGCTGTAATAATTCCATAAACACCTAGTGAAGATATGGCAAACAAATAAAGTAGCCCTATGTTCGGATCTGACAACACCATACCATAATCAAAAGGTACAACGGCCCGAGCGGCCATACTTAACATGAATGTAGCCACTGGAGCCATTCTAAAAAGGGATAAATTAACACTACTTGGTGAAATAGGTTCCTTTAGAATCAATTTCGAACCATCTGCTATAGGTTGTAACAATCCGAACGAACCTACTACATCAGGATCATTTCGACGTTGAACAAAAGCCATGACTTTCCGTTCAGCTAGAACTAAAAAGGCGACTCCTAGTAGAAGTGGTAAAATGATTCCAATGATTTCCGCAGCTATGTACGTTTTCAATTTTCTATTCACTTCTGATCGGGCCTGATCTGGTTGACCCAATCATGATATTTCATTCAAGATCTGGCCTCTTCGACCCAATCTTGATATTGAGGGAAGGGACCTTTTCTCGAAAAACTCCGGATGTGCGAGAAGCTCTGAGATTCAATCCTACACAAATTTGCCTCGGGCCTGAATTAGACCTAAAGCTTGCGCTGCTTTTTGGCCCTGCTACTCTACTAAGTCCAAGACAAAGAACTATAGGCACCGCGAACAATAGCGCTTTTTGAGGATGTCTGTCATCCGACTGGGTCCTTTCTTGACACAAGTTTGCCGTAATGCTGGAGCTATGGCGAATGCATCTCATTGATGCGTGAGACGATTTGACTTTATCTAAGTCCTTTCTTTACGTCTATAGGGGACGTGCTCGTCTTCGAGGATTTTGAAAGTCATCCATTTCTTAAATTTGATCGCTTCTTGATCCACTCGCTTATCTGTAGGTTGGCCGCGGGTGGCTGGTGGAACTGAACAATCAGATGAACTTTATTCTTAAATTAACTTTCATCGGTCATTGCTACCTCATTCAGAAAGAATTTGCTTGCGAGATTGAGAAAAGAAGACTTTGAGCTTTCCTTCCTCTTATTCTCTAGCCGATCTCTCTTTCTATACGAGTTTATTCACATTCTTATCTTGAGTCGAGTTCTGTTTAAGAACGGGTTCGTTCGAACAAAGAAAGATTATT
Organism: Papaver somniferum; assembly: GCF_003573695.1. NCBI lineage: Eukaryota > Viridiplantae > Streptophyta > Magnoliopsida > Ranunculales > Papaveraceae > Papaver > Papaver somniferum. The sequence goes on along the minus strand of NC_039365.1, from coordinate 82,857,178 downwards.
ATATTATGATAAAAGTTGATTTCTTCCATTGAGATCTTCTCTTCTTCAGAGATGAATTTCTATGCTTGAATGATGTGATATTCAAGAACCTGAAATCGGAGAGGCCGACGTAAGCTTTTCTATTTCTGTATTTCTTCCTGTACCGATCTAACTTATCTAGTCATTTTCTTTCATTAAGATCCCGTTCAAGAGCCAGATTGAAGTCCATACCGACAAAATCTAGGCTGCTCTCGCCTCAACTCAAGTTTCAGCTTGTGACACACCGAACCAGGTCAATGGCCCACCTCGTTCTTCTTTCAATCTAAGCGCATCGCCTCACTGATACAAAGAGGAAGAACCTATTTTTCAAGGAAGAAAGCGCTATTCTATAGTGGTTGGCATTATTCGACCGATCAAGTACTGTAACCAAGAAGGATGTGTGGCATCCATTCATATAGTTTTCCAGAGGCATCTCTCTAAGGAGAACTCGTAGATCAATAACACAATGCACAGTCAACGCACAGTCTCAATTGTTCAACTTGAAGCACCAGGAAGGCGAAACCAAGGCCCCACAAGAACAACAACCCACAGCCGCTAACTGAACCTAGAAAGGGGATCAAAGCTTTCTAACCTCGTATATCTAGCAAGAATGCAAATACTGATTCTATCTCTCAAGCGAGGCCAGGGGCCCATACTTACTATTATATACGATGTTCCACTAGACACTTCGAGAAAAGAAGGAACTTAAACTTTCGTGTTGCGATGAGCGTACCCAATCTATTTTATTAATCTTCCCAGACTTATCTAATAAAAAAATCTCCCCTTTCCTATTTACCAGTTTCATGAAAAGAGAAGACTGCGGCACTTGTGCAACCATGTCATCAGACATTTCCTAAGTTACCAGGATCCAGCAAGCAAGCCTCTTAAAGTAGAGACGAGAAGTAGTCTTTTACTATCTTGGGTTTGTCTCATCCTGTAATCCGGGGGACGGAGTATAAGTGCATCAATGAGACCGTCCGTGAAGTACGAACCGGGACTGCTTTTCTTGTTTGAAAGGCGTAGGGCTGAGATCCAGAAGAAGCTTCTCGGCTGTTAGCCCACTTTCTTTATTTAATAAGGATGTATTTTTCATTCCTGAATCTTTGAGACAAGAGGAAACGAGCCCAGCTCTTCACTATGCTTTGCTTCGAATGATTCATTTTGATCCTTAACTTATCTCGCTTTTTTCGGTCGATGAAGAGGAAGAGAAGGCAGGCTTTGCAGTGGGAGTAAGCGGCGGTGGGATCCTTATCCAAGAAGTGCTTTCTTCCCTGGGCCCAAGCCTTTCGAAACCAGATCGACGAAATCGAGCCTCCAAACGCGCCTTCACTAACAAGTTGATCCTGCATCCATAAGCGCCTTGCGTCATCGCCTTCCTTAGCTCGACAAAGAAAGGCTATCCCTAGCAACATCGGGGATCCATGGGAAGAGAAATGGATGCGATAAGAACAGGGACCAACGGGCGCTCTAAATCGTATTCAACCTTATCGACAGCATAATCCATTATATAGCTATACCTCATCCCTGAGAAAGACGCCATTCGCTTCTATTCCACCAAAGAGAAAGCAAACCGCAGCAGCGTCTACTTTAGCAAAATATCCGATCTGGTGAATTACAAACAATCTTCTCTTTCGCCGTTGAATGAGATGAGGACAAGGAGTTTGGTCCCTCAAAACCAGAGGAGCTCTCTATATGATATAGAATTTGCCTACGGATCCCCCTTTCCCCGTTTACTTCAACTGATGCTCTCCCTTCGAAAGATGATCTGTAACAAGAAGCATTATTTTTTACAAGCTCTGGGTCGTTGCGCTTACCAACAGAGAGGCCCCTCCCCATCTTTAGATGGCAGGGATTAGATTGTATCCTCGAGAGTTTCATGCAACTTGCTGAAAGAAGACTGATTCTTATTCTACGATAAAAGATGATGAATGATCAACGCGACAACGAGTCATTTTTTCATTCTTTCCTTAATAGATAGACGATCCTGAGCAGTAGAATCAGATACGACAAGGGTAGAAAAAGAAGAAGCGAGAGTCGTCCTTCAAAGGGAACGGATGCTGTTCTAGAGAACATAGTTAGTCTGTCAAGGAAATGTTCGTATTTGCACTACAACCAAGGGGATGTTATCGCACAATCCTAGTTTGAATCTTGAGAGCCCGGTTAGAAAAAGGAATGCCCAAATAACGTAGATATGCGAAAGTGCCCAAGTCAGTGTAATCGGTGATTTCAGTACCTCTGTGAAAGACTTTAATCATATACCTGACCAATAAAACTAAAGCAAGGCCTTAGCTTAAAAAAGTATTCTGAGGTCTCATCTTATATAAGAAAGAAATGCCACATCTGCTTTATGCCCCATGAATGTTGAATCAGAATCGTAATTTTCTTGTTAACGAAACCTTTATACGCTTCTGTTATTACTGCTGAACATAGGACTTTCAAAGGTGCCATAGATCGGTTATTCCAATGCCCTATAAGAGCGCGTAAATCTACCAGATGTGTAAAGGGTCAAGTAAGCTGGCTACGATCCTCCTCAACTGAGAGTCCCGAACTTGCGGGATAAACCAATAACCCTGACTTTTTCCTGTCAATGCTCGCTCGAAGCTCTTTGATCACTTCAACGGGGACGTTAAATCAATTAAAAGAGTAAGGTCAGTGGCTAGATCATCTAGGTAAGTTAGCTCTTAAAAAAAATTATATCCCCTCAAAGGTCGGCTAGGCAGGCAGTTTACAAGTCAAATCATTTCAATGGAATATCCTCTTTCACTGCTCATCGGCCTACATCTAGAGAAATGGACTATTGAAAGCAAGACAGATTAGTGGGGGCTGTTGGTGCCAAATGCTTCTAGGCAAAGAATGTGACCTGGCATATGCCATCATAAAGGGTACTCGGGTACATCAATATTACTTAGAACCTAGCCCAAAGTTGCTTTCCCAGATCACTGCATTATGTATCATCCTAAAGTTTTAAAGCATGGGATGGATCAATCAGTACTTACACCTCCCTGACTTGACTAGTATACTTTCAGGCAGCCCCGCTTTGAGGGAGAGGCCGAAATTAGGATAGCCTTCAGGGACATGATTTGGATAGGAAGTCCGTGCTAGAGCACCAACATGTACTCCTTTGAGATAGCATTTGGTCTTAGAATTGGTACTGACCAAGTGATCAGAGGGAAAAAGGGTGCAAGCGTGACGAGAGGGTAGAGTTCCTTTGGGCAGACAGACACTTGTCTACGAAATCGTCTTCTTCCATTGGGAAGTCTCATCCATTGAATAAGTATACCTAGTAGCATAGTTTTTTCATCCATCCATCAGGCGGAAAAGCATATAGGAAAGGAAATCCAGGGTAAGGCAAAGGGAGGAATCTAGTCTAGAGATCACATCGGGTCTTTAGAGGCCCCAGGCCCGCAACCAAGAACATTAGTGACCAGCTTCTAAAATAAAAATGCATTAGAAGGCGAGGAGTATCGATGAGGCCAGTCAATGTGGTTGTAATCATTTTGCGCGTAATACACGGCACGTAGAAGTCTAAATCCGAGACTTTCCTTTCTTTGCTTTTGCAATATGGAAAAAACAAACGCACAATAGAGCTCTTTTCGGCTTGCCGGGACAGACATGCATGGGAAAGGCTCTAAGCTAAGCTTCCTGAGAATGGCTATCATCAATAGCTTGCCCCTTCTTTTTAACCCATACCTCGCACTGCGAAACATGATCGTCTTTTCTTGGTACATCAGTTATAGGTTCGATTCCGGTCAATGGGATATTCTTTATATTCATCGGCAAGCTAGAAAAACCCTTTTAATTTCTTAAGGAAACGGAAAGTTCCACACTTATTACCCAATTAGTTCATTTCTCTGTACAGATAGAGTAAAGGACTTTTCCTAAATAAAATAAGTAGCTCATCGCAGGCTAGAAAGAGGCTCCTTACTCCCTATCCCATGCTTCTCAGTGGGACTAGATTTACCGTTGAGTTTCCCAGTCATTGACACATCGCACTTACATATGATAAAAGAGGAATCTAGTTTCTAAATACCTTAAAATTATCTATCGTCGAAAAGGCCCTTTAACCTACGTTTCAATAGTCAGCTGAGGGAAAGCTCCTCGGAAAGATAGCTAAACCAATCCATAATTTGAGCCATTCGCTTTTCAATGTTCGGTCTAGAACCAAAGTACCACCCACAAACTTGATGAGTCATCACGTTCTTTCCATCTGTCCCAGCGTCATTGCTTCCACGACTACTCCGTTCAGGTATCACTTATCCCTATACCTTTGTAACCCACTACTCACTATTTACCTTTCTCCCAGCCGTCAACCTTCAGCAACCGTTACGTCACAACACGCACAAGAGCATAAAGGCGCATCTTTAAACCTACCTCGAAAAATGGGGGTCGCTTATTTAACCCTGTAACGCGAGTCAATGCTTCCATAGAGCTTTGATGGAATATACCCAATGAATAAGACTAGTCTTGTTACAGAAGAGCAAGAATATATTACAATCAGGTATCACCCCGAACCTTGAGTGAGAGAATGCAAGTAACTTCCTCTTGTTGTAGCTCTTGTAATTCCCTCAGTAGCTTTCATAGTTCTGAGTTGGATAGATCATTGATGTAAATTTATTTGACCTATCCCATCTTTTAACTTGCAAGGAGATAGCTTTTTTACAATCTCGTTTACTAACTGTGAAATTTGACCTAAGAAAGCCGTTGCGCGTTAGCACCCGCATCCGTTTTCTTGGTGCCTTTCGAGTGCATTTTTCTTTGACTCCAAGTTCGATAGCTTCATGGAACTCTAGTGATTGAAGTTTTTCTTCTCTTATGATGAAAGTGGTTCTTTCTGTACTTTCGCCAAGTTCTTTAAGGTTGTGTTTTTCTTCTCTTATGAGTTTACTGAATTCACTTCATTAGTTCTTATCTGACGATGAAAGTGAGCGAGATCTTATTGCAAGATGGAAAGATGTGATCATCGCCAACTAAATTTCCCATGGGACAAGAAAGCAATGAAAGACGGACATCATTTCTGCTACTAAACTCCGGTTACCCGCATTGTCAGGGGCAGAGCCTTTCGCATCGAAGTTGCCTGTCTTTCTTGAACTTCTTCTCTCATGAGTTTAGTTAGTGTGATTGGAGTTTTTCTTCTTATTTGATGATGACATCGGATTTTTATTGCAAGTCCGAAAAAAGAGACCAAATTCATGTCTTCCTAAAGTTTCATCTTTTTTTATGTCCAGTCGAGTTGACTAGATAATTCATTACTGAAAAGGAAAACTTTTTTACCTATGATTTTAGTTGGGATTTGAGTGAGAAAATAGAGGCGATTAAGCCACCTTAAAGAGGCTCGAGGTCATCTACACCGGGCATCATATGAAGTAATGACAAGTAAGGGTCGGCACCCGAATAACCTGTCCGCGAATCAGACCCAGTATCCAGTTGCGGAGATAATACATAAAATACAGTCCTTCTCATGGGGCACTACTCACCGCGATCGACTAACATTCCTGAATCGGATACTTCAATCGGTGTTCTTCTTGCTCTCGTTTTCAGGTTATCTTGTTTCCGAGTCCAGTTAAAACAGGAGGGTAGGGCCTCTCCTCAAGATTTCAGTGTGTAAAGACCTTTAGGTCGATACTTAACACGCCTATACCTAACATCTGACCTCTAATTTTTTGGATTTGTCCACTTTTCTTTCCTTCTACGATTTTCTTCAAATCTTCAATCAGATCCTTTCATTTCTTAGCCGCCTGAATCAACTGAATGCTCTCGATCAAGCAAAATGACAAGATAACCCCTATAATATTCCACAGCCACACTCCTCACAAAGATTTGTCAATTAAGCACAAGTTCAATTAAGAACTCTCCCCCATAAAATGTCATTCCCGAAAGAACAACAATAGGGACCTTACTTTCATAAGAAAAGAAGGATTTATTTGGACATAAAAAATCACATACGAATCTGAATTTGAATCCAAATAATATTCAATTAAATTAACCACAGGAAAACTCATGATTAATTTAATCGGAATACACAACTAAATTATCACAAGAGTGTGATCAATTCAATTGGTCATGCTCGACATAAGAGAACTTACGGAGCCGCACAGTATATACATAAAATATGGATCAGGGAAGATCAATACTGCGGAATAGACAAGGATTCATTCTATTTACCATCACTATTTGCACAATGACATATAATAGACATAATCCTCGTAAACAAAAGTTCATCCTATCTTCCATCAATACTCGCATAATGACATAATAGGTTTAAAACTTTTGTAACGTGAAAAGTTCATTCATTATTTTATCAATACATGCATATCGACATATGAAAGACATAACTTTTGACCATGTATGGGACGATCATATTTCACGGACGCAAACACACATATCCCATAATAAATTTCAATATATAAAACCAATAAAGACTAATACCGCAAAAACAATCTTTGCCCTTTGAAGGTAGAATCAATCTTTTTCGCACGGATTTACACCAAGAGTGGTTACCAAAGGCATATAAAAAGATTTTCTTAACAAAGAAGAACATACAAAGTCATTAAATACCATGCATCATAGTTCACATAAGATGATTGTGAACGTTCAAGAATCCCATAGCAATGCATACTACTTCCTATTCTTGGACTTCCTTCTTTGTGATTCACCAACCTCATTCTTGTAAAAGCTACAAATGAGCTTATAATATAATTACTCCAAAAATCCAAGTGCCCAAGCCCATCAGAAGTATAACAAGTGCAACGAAACAGAGCAAATTACTCAAAAACAAGATATGGGACAAAGACCAACCTCAACTCATTCAAATTTAGGATTTCTCATCACCATTTTGAAGATAATTCAAATAATAAGAGAATGCAAAAATAATGAGGTCTCAGAGTTCGGACGAAGAAGTTACAGCCAAAAAAAATTTACCGAATATCGACGTCAAGTATGCATACGGGTTTGCAAACGAATTTTTGTATCCTGGAGCAGTATGCAAACGAGTATGCGTACTTAAACCCCTGGATTTTGATTTAAATGATGTTATGCATACCTGGTATGTGTACCATGAAGTCCAAACATCCCAAACTACTATTTTCAAACCTAAACGTTTAAGAACCTTAAACACATATCAAGTTAGGTAGAAATGAACAATAAGCAAGGTACATGGATCATTATAAAAACACAAATATTGCTCAGGTTTATAGACATACCTTTTCAGACGAATCCAGTCAAATTATATAGTCTTACCGAACATAATCTGTGTGCCCCAATTCTCGTGATTTTCCTAAACTATACATAGCAGGGTATTCCTTGGTGAGGATGCACTTACAACACAATTAAGTTGTGTTGGGGTGAACAATGTCTTGCTCACTACAAGTGACCTATCATGAAAGAGATCGCTTTTAGAACCTTTCACATCCAATTCTATTTTTCAGAAAACTTGTTAAGTTCCAACATCATGGATACGGCCTTCTCCATAGTCATGGAATTTTCTGGAAGATCATTCCTTTTCACACTCAAAGCATCATTGGATTTCTTTGGTACCCACTTCTGAGTGCGTTTAGGAACAACCGGAACCTTCTTCCCATTACTCTCTTCTAGAATCCTCGGAAGAGAATTGGCTTGACTATTCTTTTACAAGTTAGTCTTTCTCCAATTGGGAGCATCGGATCTAGTCTTTGTCTTTACGAAGTTATCCTTTTGATAACCATTACGATTGTGAAAAGGATTCGTATGACGTTTATAGGCAAAACTAGGATTATCACAACATTGATTCCTTTGCCTAAAGGTTGGACAGTTGTAACATGTAACGTTAAGGGGATTAGTCTTAACATATGATCTTGGTTTCACAACTTCATGTGATTCCCAAACAAGAATACCATGAAGTTTCTCATTCCTTATACGGAAACGACATCTCCTTTCCAGGTGACCTTTATTTCCGCAATAGTGGCAAACATAAGGAATGTTCTTACCTCGATCCGTGTATGCTGACTTTGGAGGTTGATATACTTTGCTCTTTCGAAATTTAACTTTCGGTGAAGGTTTTTCACTTTTGCCATCAGTGGAAACCTTTTGTTGAGAAGAATCACTATCCTTGAAATTTTTTACCTCTTTGCTAATACTTGGAGCATATATTCCCTTATATCCCAATCCTCGTGTATCACGATGATTTTTACTTGCTCCTAGCATAGTGGTTAATTTGCTTGAACTAGTATTGAACTTTTTCAAGTCATCTTCCAATACCTTGATTTTATCAAGAGCAACAGCTAAATCAGCCTCAAGACGTTTTTCTCGAGTGAGATAAGCGATTTCTCTGTCATCAAAACTTGCTTGCTGGGAGTTAATTCTTGCTTCAGTTTCTGCAAGTTTCTCTTCCAACAAAAAGTACTTTTGATAAAGATTATCACATTCAAGTGACTTCATACGTAGATTTTCCTCGGAATCCTTGAGGATCGATTCGTTAGAATGATTCGAAACATAAACACCTGCGTAACATCTTCTCAATTTCTTATTTGTACGACAGAGATTAGCCAGAAAAGGTGTGACATGAGAAGTTGTCATCTTTTTATTTTCCAACGAGTTCAAAAGCTTAACTTACTCTGGGACTTCCTCATCAATATCTGAATCACCTTCAACAGAAAGTTCATCCAACTGTTCTTCTAGGTGTGTTTCCCAGACTTCAACAGGTTCTACATTAAGAGAATGTTTAGATACTGACCTAGATGTGACACTTTTCTCAGGTGAATCCAAGCTTTAAAAAACATCTGGTAATTTATGAACTGGTACGTTATTAGAGATAGACTCGTCCATAATCTGATCGCTATAAACACAGACTTATGGGTCTTTAATGTGTTTGCCTTCTCTGATACCAATTGAAAAAGCGGGGGTACAACAACCACACCCAATATTTCGATTAGCAATATGTATGGACTAACTCCAATATACTTTCAAGAGAATCAACTAGACTCGATCTTAATAAAGTATATCAAAGAGTTATATCTCTGTTTCTCGATTCAATTCTTACTCAAGCAAATAGAAATCTGCGATTAAAATTGAATACAAGAGAAATCACTTGAACGGTACCAAAGACCAATATTCAAGGATCAATCAATTTCAATCAACAACCAAAGTTCGGATTTCCCAATTGATTGATTCAAACGCACAACCTGCGATATTCAATTATATAACAAAATATAATGCGGAAAATAAATAACACAGACACCAAAATTTTTGTTAACGAGGAAACCGCAAATGCAGAAAAACCACGGGACCTAGTCCAGATTGAACACAAATTGTATTAAGCTGCTACAGACACCAGCCTACTACAAACTAACTTCGGTATGGACTGTATTTGAACCCCAATCAATCTCACGCTGATCCAAGGTACAATTATGCTCCTACGTCTCTGATCCCATCAGGATACTACGCACTTTATTCCCTTAGTTGATCTCATCCACAACTAAGATTTGTTACGACCCAAAGTCGAAGACTTAATAAATAAATATGTATCACACATAAAATTCTACGGTAATAGATAAATTTATCTCCCACAGAAATACCTACGAGTTTTGTTCCATCTTTTGATAAATCAAGGTGAACAGGGACCAATTTATAAACCAGACTTATATTCCCGAAGAACAGCTTAGTATTATCAATCACCTCACAATAATCTTAATCGATGCGGCGAAAGAAGATATTGTAGAATTACAAACGATGAGACGAAGATGTTTGTGATTACTTTTATATCTTGCCTATCGGAGATATCAATCTCAAGCCAATTACGATTGTACTGAATACGATAAAAACAGCAAGATCAGATCACACAACTACAAGAAAGTAGTATCGGTCTGGCTTCACAATCCCAATGAAGTCTTCAAGTCGTTAACCTACAGGGTCTCGGTAGAAACCTAAGGTTAAAGAAGTATCGACTCTATCTAATACAACTAGTATCACGCAGGAGGTGTGGGGATTAGGTTTCCCAGCTGCTAGAGTTCTCCCTTATATAGTGTTTCAAATCAGGGTTTGAAATCAATGTTAGCTTAGTAACAAAGCGTTCAGTATTCACCGTTAGATGAAAACCTGATTAGATTCAAGCTAATATCTTTCAACCATTAGATCGAAAACTTAGCTTGTTACACACAAATGAAATGCACGATTTTAGGTTTATGTAACCGTACCCAAACATGCACATTTGTTGGTTCAACAATAGTTAACCAAATGGTTAGCCCTATAAGCACTTTTATATCAACCATATTCTTCTTTACCATTACTAGTTCAAATGACTCATATGAACTAGTTAGAGAGTTGTTCAATTGCTTAGATCTTATAGAAATATACAAGACACAATCAAAGCAAAAACGATTTGATTCACTCGAATCGATTCATGAACTTTATAGCCATGGTTTGCAAACTTGCATTCCTTAGTTTATATAAGTATAAGTTCACGAATAATCGCTTTTAGAAAATAACCAACCTAAGTACGCGGACTAGGTACGCGGACTTAAGTACCCAGAATAAGTTTGTAAATGGTTTACAAACTCCAGAAGATTTTCTCTGGAAGATAACCTCCGACAGTTCGCGGACTGGGTTCGCAGACTCTGTTCCGGTTTTCCTGATTAACAAAGTACGCATAAGTTGGTTCAAGGAATAAGGACTTATACATATATGTGTTACCACACAATGGTTATGTATTCTAAACTCTCATTTAAATCATTGAAACATTCTTAGAGGATGTTATATAGTTGTTATTCACAAACTATTTTTCGTCAAAGCAATTTTCAAGTAATTGAAACATAATATGACTTTCGTCACTAGGTAAAGATGAACTTAGCCAAAGGGAAAGCTTACCAACAGATATTTTGAGAAATAGATAAGCGAGATAAACTCGTCTTGAAATAGCTAATGTGTATAATCAAAGTCTATATAGCAAAACGACTTTTGTCTCAAGACAGGAGATAGACTTTTGAGTGATAGATAAGTTCAAGTCTCTACATACCTTTTAGTCGATGAAGTTCCACCAGTTCCTTGAGTAGTTCTTCGTCTTGTATGATGATCGCCATGGAGTTCTTGATCTCAACTACACTTTCTATCCTTGTCCGAGACTTAGCTATAGTAGACTAGAAATCAAGACTTATAATTTTGATCACTAACATTGACAAACATGGTTGAGATAGTAACGCATGCGGGTTCGACCGAGCGGTGCTCTAACAATAGTCATCTCACTCCACAATGGAAATCTACCAAGTGATTTCTAGATATTGTATTGTTGCCGACCAAAAACTTGTCTTTGGTGAAAATAGGTGAAGCCTATTTATACAAGTCATATTGAAACGTACCCTGGTCTCGTAGGAAGTAGAAACGATTGAGCGGTGGAATAATAGGGTAACGTGTAACCGTCAAACATTATGCTTCCATGATGAAGGAAGTGAATTCGTGTAACTGTCAGACATTATGCTTCCATGATAAAGGAAATGAATTCGTTTACACCGTTACTTTTCACCACCATTAATTGTCCCGCTTCATGACACTTTCTTGTAACGGGCGCATTGCATGCCGCACGCTGTGAACTGACAGACCAATACCCTGATGAGCATCCCCCAGTTTGTGACATGTTTGATGTCTCGAGTGTTTTCGTGGAAAAAATGTACCACTTCGCTACGTATGGAAAGTCAAAGTAAAGGGACTTATTGCAGGAAAATAGCATGTAATGTTATTAGGCTCGTTTTGGCTGGTCGCCTAAAACTTTCCATAGGTTTGTTAGTTTGGTGGCGAACTTCGATGGTTGAGATCGCATCTCATGAAGGAGGGTAACCGTTGATTATGGATACCTTGTGTTGGCGCCTGATAATGGCGTGATGGTGTTTTGGTGTACGCCAGTGGCAATGTGGCATGGCTGGCATCCCTCGTGCATGTCAGTGGCACGGTGGTGCAAGTGGCGCCTGGCGTAGCCATGGCCACTAGATTTAGGCAGCTGGTCGCATGAAACTTGCCACAAGTCCGTCAGTTCGGTAGAGAACTTGGATGGCCTAGATTGCATCTCATGAGGAAGGATGGCCATTGATTATGGACGCATCTTGTTGTATGGCGAAGTGGCGCCATTGGCATAGTGGCTCCTGGTGGAGCCATGACATAGCGGCATGTTATTGGCGTAGCCCTGGCATAGCAGCGTGCCAGTGGCGTTGTGGCATGGCCACACCTGTGGCGTTGTGGCATGGCCAAAACTAAGATTTGGCTCTGTGGCTAAAGTTAGGGCTTGGGGGCATGGCCAAGTCTAGGGTTCGGCGTCGTGGCCAATGCTAGTGTTTGGCGCCGTGGTATTGGACCCACATGTGGCGTGGCAACATTGGCCCTGTTGCCACATCAATCCCAACGCTCTTGGAAACGTTTTTTGGCTTTGGTTGGCGTAGCAACTTTGCCCAAATTAGGGTTTGGAATTTCAAAACCCTAATTAGTGCGAGTGGCATGCGGCCGCGGCATGGCGATACTTTTGTGAAAATGGCGCCATATCTATGCCAAAAGAGTTATGGTAATGCCATATTTTGGAAACGTCCACGGGAGTAGGGATTGCCGTGGGTGGATATGATAAGGCGCCAACCCCAGGGCTCCCTGGGTCCCACACGGCTCGCGTCATGTTGTGGGGTCGAAGTGGCATGATTTGTGCCACGACTGAAAATTAGGGCTTTGGTTAATGAATAGGCGTGCTTTTGACCAGAAAATCCTAACCTTAAGCTTTTCATGGCGTTGGCCACGAACAGGAGGTATGTTAGCACATATGGGGTTATTTATGGTATGTTGCCACGAAGTAGCATGTTTGTCATGTTATTGCGGCAGAGTGGCATGTTGGCATGCCGATCAATGTGTTGTTGTGGCAGGGAGCATATGGCATTCCAGTTAGTATGGTGGTGCGGCAGGGAGCGTTTGGCCTTTAACGTATGGTGGCAAGTTTAGAGCGACTTGATTGGCCAAAAAAGGGGGGCGGCCAAACATAAGGCGCGGTCACACCTCTAGTTCCTGTGGCGCATTTAAAGTGACCCGATTGGTCTGTAGGAAGGAGAGGGGATGTCCAAGCACGGGCGTGGTTACATTTCTGGTGTGAGTGTGGCGGATTTAGAGCAACCTGATTGGTCGATGGGAGATGGGGCCGGCAAGTATGACCCAGCCACAACTTATGTTCATGCGGCGAGTTTAAAGCGACCTGATTGGTCGAGGGAAATAGGGTCGGTTTTAGGATGGGTGTGGCCAATGGAAAGTGGCGCCAAGGCGTGGCCACGCCTCCCTTTGCTGCTGCGGCTCCCTGTTTTCTGACTCTGGTCAAGGTTTTGTACCTACTAATCCATGGCGGTTTGCCTAGGTTTACCATCGACAAGCAAGGTCTGGTATATTGCGCAAGGAGGAAAAGTAATTGATTGAATTCTACGTGTTGACACAGAGTTATTTAAGTTCATGGCCAGAGAGCAGCATGCTTTCTGATTGAATTCCTTATGCAAAGACCTTATCTTTGATATTTGGAAATTCGTGCTACCCTGCTGCGAGTGAACACAAATTTTCATGCCATATCAACATTAAGGGTTCAGCCGGGGAACATAGCATAGAAAGCATTCAAAGAAACTTATATTAAGTGAGTATAGGAAAGACGCGAAATTTACAGAACATCTAGGATGGTTGCTACATGCGCCAGTCTGGATAAATTTCATGTAAATATTGAATTGCTCAATAAGTATGTCAGCGGAGAGGTTAACACTCATGGCTCAGTTTCCTTACAGAGTGACGTCACATCAGATGCAAGGTTTTACGATTTTAACCCTAAGCCAAAAACCACCATCAACATTAAGTCCCCTGCTTAGCACGTAACAGTGGCATTGTTGCGGGGTAAGCATGAGATGGTGACAGACAAGAGTAAAATCGAAGCGGAAAGTCATGAAGAGATTATCGGGAATATTTGGCTAACCTTTGTCAGGAGGCATGAAGAATCTGTGATCCTTGCATTGTTGGCTTTGCATAAATTATGCTCGGCCATGTGGTGTTGGCATAAGCATTGCGACTTTGGATACTGATCGGTAGAGATGGCACTGCAACTTGGTCCGCGGAACGAGCGCTGGCTGGATAGGTCCGTGAAGCGGTGGAAGACACTTGGCTGGCTGGATCACGAAGAAGTAGAGATGGCACGACTGGATCCTGATTCGTGGAACGGTGAATGGAGCTGCTTTGAACGGCTAAGATGGTGTTGCTTCAATCTTGTCCGTGCAGAGATGGCGTTGCGGAATGGTACTGCTTTCTTGGAACGGTGGGTAGCGCGGTTAGCTTGGCTACATCCGTGGAATGGTGGATAGTGCGCTTTGAACTTTGGCCACCAAAGAGTGAAGATGGTACCGGTGTTTTTCGCAGAATGGACAGAGATAGTGCGGCTTTGATCACGGAATGCGGGAGTCATCGCATTACTTGCTAGGTTGTGGAGCGGGCGGGGATGACGCTGCTTGTATGGTGGAGCGCGTGGAGATTGCGCTGCTTTGAGCGATGAAGAAGGCGCTCATTTGGCTTGGTCACAGAATGGAAGGGAGAGTTCCTGGATGGCATTGCGGGTCCGGTTGCCTTCTTCTGTGCATGACCCGAAAGAAGAAACCTTCTTCTACTCAAACTTCAAAATACAAATTATATAAAAGGCGTTTTCCGCCCTTTTATTTTCGTATCATTGACTTTATCTCTGTAGCGGCAAGCCTCTTTCTATCAGCAGTCCGGGTGAGCCAATTATTCTTTCTTTCGTATAGATCATCATAAAATTGCACCCACCCTCTTCACATGTATCGTCTCGTGTCTTTTCTCATAGTTCTCGATTTTGTGTTCTTCATCATGTAGATTGCCAATGCAGACATAATGTAGAAAAGTTTTTTTTTTTTTTTTCTAGTGGACAATGGGATCTTCCGGTGATGATCATACCTCTGACTCTTCGGAGAAGATTTTTGAAGTCGACGAACCCAGGTTTTGTTCACATGAGGAGATATTAAACCAAATCAACCCTTTGTTCCATGCAGCCAGCCGGATTATACAAGGCATGTCTCTCACCCATCTACGCATTGTGCGGATGCGTGCCCAGGCTTTCATGACTTTGATTGACATGGAGGAGAAGTGGAGACATGATGAAGCATTCCATCAAGTCGGGAAATATCAACGTGATTAAGCTTCTCCACAACCCAGTGCCAGGGCTGAACGATTCTCCTCTCGATTGAAACGGCGAAGGACTGAGTCTAAGAAACTTCTAGACGAGAGCCAGTTTAATTACCGTGTCCACAAAGGTATTGTAATCCTCGATTATGAGGTGGACGAACCGGAGTATTCTAAAGAGGTTGTGGTTTGCGAAACTGGAGCAGCTTCTGAAGTGGATGTCGAAACTGCTGTTGAGGAAATCGAAGCGATCACTGAGGATGATGTCGAGGTAGATGGTGAATGGTGGAAGCATATGTTGGGGTCGTTGGAGAAGTTGTGGGTACATATGCTGGAACTGCTGCCGTAACGGATTCTGGATGGGATGTTGGAGCTGAAACGGCTTCTGGATGGGATGTTGAAGCGGCTTCTGAGATAGCTTCTGGATGGAATGTTTGTTGTCGGAGAAGGTGCTTGGGAAAGTGCTTGAAAAAGCTCTGATGGAGGCTTCATTGACCAAGGTGTTTTGTCATTAACAACTGGTTTTCCCATTTTGCGATTTCATCCATCTTTTCGTAGCTTGTAGATTTTTTTTTATTTTTTTTGTGCGACTGAAGCCATGTCTCACCAAGTAACATTCCTGCTTTGATAATTTCATATTTTTGATTGAACGAATAAAATCTCCCGGAAGAACCCTAAAACCCCTTTTGTGAAGAACCATTTCTTTCATCCCCATAACAATCCAGCAGAAAGAGAGACATAATACAATAATACTAACAGGCGTGTTATCTTCTTCTCGTTTAGCCACTTCCATAGCAACACCTCGCATGTCGTTGGAAAAAGTAACTCAAAACGTGGGAAAACAGTAGCAAAAATTAAGGATTTGACCAACCTTTTATTGGATTTTCCCTTGCAAATTATACAGAGCTTCTGTGGCACGCTGCCTGGGTGCGTAGAAGTGTGAGCTGCCACAAGCTGGATAACACATCATGAGAAAAATAGAGAAAAACCATCAGGTTAAAGTCGTGGCTAGAGATTCTTGAAGGAAAGTGTCTGCGCCGTTGCTTGATGATCTTCTTTCTTGCATTATTCTTTTCTTCATTATTTTTTTTTTGAATAAGATATTTTTGTGGGGGTTTGATTTCTCTGGTTTTAAATCGACGGGTAATGACTCTGTGAGAGTTTGGGTTCACTTGGTATTTTTCCTTTAAGATGGTTCAGGAAAACTTTTTTAAGGAAAGATGTTCTTTAATTGAAATTGAGAACTCTAATCATGAATGCAAGCTGTGCAATCATTTTATAGAAGTTACAAACATTGCATGAAAGGGGAAATTGCTGAAGGAAATACTGAAAAGAGAACGCTGGAGGAGAAGGTAGCACAACGTCTTATGTATTGAAGGGATTGAGCCATCGCGAGTGAATCGTCACACCTTCCAATTTGTCGATATTGATGAGTTTGCAGTAACCACCCAAGATAACATATGCCACCAGATATGGCTCATCTTCCTTTTCTTTAGGCGAATCAGGTTGAGCGGCTATCTTCACTGTTACATCTCCTACTTGAAACGAGGTCGTCTTGACTACCATATCTCCAATTTGAAACGGGTTTGGGCGTTGTGCAACCACTTGATTTTTGAGCTCGTCATCTTTGACTGCGGCAGCTTCCAAATTTTTGACAAAGCACTTGAAAGGCCCGGCGTCTCATTCACATCTCTTATTGACGCCCGAGTGATAACTGGACCGAGCCCCCATGCCTGGTCTAGAAGAGAAGTGGTTGGGTGTATAAAGGGTTGTTTAACCAGACTTACTTATGTTCGGAATCTGCGAATGAACGCCGACTAGCTTTCTCCAGATAATTGAGTTGCATTGGTAAGTTGTTGATACGGAAACACGTAATCTTCAAAGTTGGACGGTTTGTTGGAAATTCTTTCGGGTATCGACATCGGCAGAGGGGATACTCCCAATTTCGCCTTGTACCCATGAGCGCCCCAGAATCATGTCATAATTTGAGAATTCTTTGACAATGTGAAATTTTCCACGTGTTAGAGCGTCTCCCATCTTAATTTCGAGGTTGATGTATCCATATGCATCTATTGCTTCTCCTTCCAAGTTTTTGACCATGATTGGGGAACGGGTAGCCTCCTGCTTCGAAATTCCCGTAGCTCTCAGAGTTTTGATGGTAACGATGTTGAAGTCAGAGGCCGCGTCGATCAACGTGTTGTCAAGGTCGGCGTCCCTCAGATAAACCGTGGTCAGCAGTCCCCAGTTGTATTTTCCAGCATCGCTTCCTGAGAGAGTTTGGGGTTCTGGCGTGGTTTCTTCAATAGGAAAAAGTCGCTTGCCCGACACAACTCGGTTAAGGGCCGTAAATATATCTTGACGCAGCGCCTTGGAAAAATAGAGAATCTCACATACATGTTCCATGGTGGATTGCACGGTTTTGTGAACAGAGTCCCCAGAGAGCATGCAACTCCTGACTGGAAGAGGATCTCTGTGAACTCCCTCATTGCCCAGTTGAAGTTCACCTGCCTCCACCTTTTCTTTGAAAATACGCTTTAACCTATTGCAGTCACTGGTCGGGTGATGGAAAAATCTGTGATAGAGGCAATACTTAGGATTTTCCATTTCCTCTTCAGTTGGTGGGCACCTGATAGGAGGCAGCTTGATGGCATCATCTTGGATCCATGCTTCCAAGAGTTCAATTACCTCTACGATTGGGAAGGGAAATCTAAGGACTTTTCTCCGGATTCTTGATGTTGTAGAAGAGCCTTAGCTGCGGTCCTTCGCGGTGGAGCCGCCTGATGTGCTAGCATTGTGTGCTTGGGTTGCTGTTCTGTCGTTGGAGCCTTCCTTTTTCCTCTTTCACTTACCACACTCACGGAGGGGCCAGTGTTATATTGCTTGTTGATGAGGCGTTTGTTTCCTCGAGTTTCGTGTGCGTCTTCAACCTTGGCTGGTGTGGTTCTTTCCAACAATGTTGGCGCTGTTGTCGCCGACCGTTTAGCAGCCTCATGAAGTTCAGGGAACGTCTGGAATCGCAGATTCTCCAGTAAGGCATGGTAGATGGGAACCATACCATTGATGCAAGAATCCACTAATTGTTGTTCGGTCACATTTGGGTCATGACAATCCAACGCTTGAAACCTGAATCTTTTGACATAATCATTTGGATATTCATTGTTCCGTTGAAACATCCTTCCTAAATTTGAGAAGGTAATCTGCTCAGACACAAAGAAGTACTTCTTGTAAAAAGCCTTAACCATATCACCCCAGTTGGATATGCTGTTTGGTGCAATGTTGTTGTACCAGGTGTATGCTCTTCCGGTAAGTGACTTCGAAAACTCCCTCAAACGAAGAACACGGTTATATTCGTGCTCTCCCAAGGATTACAAAAATCGAGAGACATGTTCACGCGCATTACTGGTGCCCTCATACAGGGAGAATTGAGGAGAAGAGTATCCTCTCGGAAGAGTAATTTTTTATACTTCAGGAGGATACGGGGGCTGATGCTGATGCATGTCCGCAGAATCGCTTTTGTCTCGGTTTCGAAGAAGCCGTTCCAAATCTTCTCGTGTGACAAATTTGGATGGTTGATTCCTCTCCGCTGGAGCTACTGAACGAGTCTCTTTATCTACAAAGGTATGTCCTGCTGAGTTATCGGCGCCAGGAGTATTGAAGGTGTTCCTCATCGGCTCTGGTTGGCGCGGTGCCTGTGGTAGCCGCTCCGTTAGTCTTGAGAAAAATAAGCAACTCTTTCTGAGTCGAAGCCATGTCCGTCTGAGCTCTAGCGAGAACTTCCTTCCTTTCCATCAAATCAGCAATGGTAATACGGGATCGGTTTCCTCTGGCTCCCTCAGTTTCTCGTCCTGATGGAGGAGTAGCAATAACTCTGGTGACGGTTGGAGGTATCACACTTGAAGAAACGTTGGGGGTGGCGGCAGCGGCTCTGTCTCTGGTGAGTGGAGGTGTAACGCCTGAAGGAACATTCTCCGCACTGCTAGTGTTGACAGGTGGTGTATTAATGCCACTGGGAGGAACGTTAATACCGAGAGTAATTTCGGCACTATTGTTTTCAGAGGTTGTTGCTGATACGGACCTAAGTTCTACCATCTTGAGATCGGGATTGAAAAATGAAATCAGAAATTGGACATTGATATTGCAACCGAGAGATTAATCCCCCACTGTGGTCGCCAATTGTTTGTGGGTGAAAACTGTTTCTGCTGATTTTGGTAATTTTGGGTTTGTGGATGAGAAACAAATCTAAACCCAAAACAATGTATTGCACGAGAGTACTTTTGATTCGAGATATCAATCTGTATAATCCTGGCCTAAACCAAGAAATGGTCGTTCCAGGCTTGCTTCGGTCACAAAGTGAAGGAGAAGGGTTGGTCATATGCAGGGAAGCGAAGAGAGTGTTGAGACCAGAATCGTTGATTCTGAAGGTGTGGTTATTTATGACTTGTATCTGAAAGTAGAACTGGTTAGCAGAATGGAAAGCTACCAGGTGATTTCTAGATATTCTATTGTTGCCGACCAAAAACTTGTCTTTGGTGAAAATAGGTGAAGCCTATTTATACAAGTCATATTGAAACGTACCCTGGTCTCGTAGAAAGTAGAAACGATTGAGTGGTGGAAGAATAGGGTAACGTGTAACCGTTAGACATTATGATTCCATGATGAAGGAAGTGAATTCGTGTAACTGTCATACATTATGCTTCCATGATGAAGGAAATGAATTCGTTTACACCGTTATTTTTCACCACCACTAATTGTCCCGCTTCATGACACTTTCTTGTAACGGGCGCATTGCACGTCGCACGCTGTAAACTGCCAGACCAATACCCTGATGAACATCCCCCAGTTTGTGACATGTTTGATATCTCGAGTTTTTTCGTGGAAAACATGTAGCACTTCGCTACGTGTGGCAAGTCAAAGTCAAGGGACTTATCGCAGAAAAATAGCATGTAATGCTATTAGGATTTTTTTGGCTGGTCGCCTAAAACTTGCCACAGGTTTGTCAATTCGGTGGCGAACTTCGATGGCTGAGATCGCATCTCATGAAGGAGGGTAGCCGTTGATTATGGCTACCTTGTATTGGCGCCTGATAATGGCACGGTGGAGTTTTGGAATACGCCAGTGGCAATGTGGCATGGATAGCATGGATCGTGCATGCCAGTGGCACAGTGGTGCAAGTGGCGCCTGGCGTAACCATTTCCACTAGATTTAGGCAGTTGATCGCCTGAAACTTGCCACAAGTCTGTCAATTCGGTGGCGAACTTGGATGTCCGAGACTGCATCTAATGATGAAGGATGACCATTGATTATGGCCGCATCTTTTTGTATAGCGAAGTGGCGCCATTGGCATAGTGGCGCCTGGTGGAGCCATGGCATAGCGGCATGCTAGTGGCGTAGCCGTGGCATAGCGTCATGCCAAGGTGTAGTCGTGGCATAGCGGCATGCCAGTGGCGTAGCCGTGGCATAACGACATGCTGGTAGCCGTGGCGTAGCGGCATGCCAGTGGCGTTGTGGCATGGCCACACCTGTGGTGTTGTAGCATGGCCAAAGCTAAGATTTGGCTCTGTGGCCAAAGTTAAGGCTTGGCGGCATCGTGGCCAAGGTTAGGGTTTGGAGGCATGGCTAATGCTAGGGTTTGGCGCCGTGGTGTTGGACCCACATGTGGCGTGGCAACATTGGCCATGTTGCCACATCAATCCCAACGCTCTGGGAAACGTTTTTTGGCTTTGGTTGGCATAGCAACTTTTCCCAAATTAGGGTTTGGCATGTCGAAACCCTAATTAGTGCGTGTGGCATGCGGTCGCGGCATGGAGATACTTTTGTGCAAATGGCGCCATATCTATGCCAAAAGAGTTATGGTAAGGCCATAGTGTGGAAACGGCCACGGAAGTAGGGATTGTCGTGGGTGGCTATGATAAGGCGCCAACCCTAGGGCTTTATGGGTCCCACACGGCTCGCGGCATATTGTGGGGTCGAAGTGGCATAATTTGTGTCACGACTGAAAATTAGGGTTTTGTTAATGCATAGGCGTGCTTTTGACCAGAAAACCCTAACCTTAATCTTTTCATGGCGTTGGCCACGAACATGAGGTAGGTTAGCACATAGGGCGCTATTTATGGTATGTTGCCACGAAGTAGCATGTTTGGCATGTTATTACAGTAGAGTGGCATGTTGGCATGCCGATCAATATGTTGTTGTGGCAGAGCGCGTTTGGCTTGCCAATTAGTATGGTGGCACGGCAGGGTGCGTTTGGCCTTTAACGTATGGTGGCAAGTTTAGAGCGACTTGATTGGCCAAGAAAAGGGGTCGGCCAAACATAAGGCGCGGCCACACCTCTAGTGCATGTGACGCATTTAAAGTGACCCGATTGGTCGGTAGGAAGGAGAGGGGCTGGCCAAGAACGGGCATGGATACACTTCTGGTGTGAGTGTGGCGGCTTTAGAGCAACTTGATTGGTCGATGAGAAATGGGGCCGGAAAGTATGGGCACATCCACAACTTATGTGCGTGTGGCGAGTTTAAAGAGACCTGATTGGTCAAGGGAAATAGGTCCGGTTTTAGGATGGGGCGTGGCCAATGGAAAGTAGCGCCAAGGCGTGGCCACGCCTCCCTTTGCTGTTGCGGCTCCCTGTTTTCTGACTGTGGGCAAGGTTTTGCACCTACTAATCCATGGCGGATTAATTTTCCTAGTTTGCATAGGTTTACCTTCGACAAGCAAGGTCTGGTATATTGCGTAAGGCGCAAAAGTAATTGATTGAATTCCATGTGTTGACACAAAGTTCTTTAAGTTCATGGCCAGAGAGCAGCTGCTTTCTGATTGAGTGCCTTATGCAAAGACCTTATCTTTGATATTTGGAAATTCGTGCTACCCTGTTGCGAGTGAACACAAATTGTCATGCCAAATAAACATTAAGGGTTCAGCCGGGGAACATAACATATAAAGCATTAAAGAAACTTATATTAAGTGAATATAGGCAAGGCGCCGAAATTTACAGAACATCTGGGATGGTTGCTACTTGCGCCAGTCTGGATAAATTTCATGTAAATATATTGAATGGCTCAATAAGTATGCCAGCGGGAGGTTAACACTCATGGATCTGTTTCCTTACAGAGTGACGTCACATCAGATGCATGGTTTTACGATTTTAACCTTAAGCTAAAAACCACCATCAACACTTACCTACTTAACTCTGAATGACCGGTCAAATTGGGTCGGTTGAGATGCCCCAAAAGGGTGGAACTATCCATTTAAGTCGATGTTCCAAATGTTTAGAAAACGTTAAAGATTAATTTTGCAACACTTACAAACGTTGCAAAAGTGTACGAAGTTCAATATAACTCCTTTGTAACACTTAAATGTCATAATTTGTATTGCAGAGTGTTTAAAACGACAGAAACACTTATAAACGTTGCAAAATAGTGTTGAGAAACCTATTTAAAAGGGACCTGCAACCCATTCAGGCCGTTTATTACACATGGATTGCATGTATCGGATACCTTTGAATGACTTACTCAATGTAAGTTTCTTATCCAGACACGATATCTTACATGTATTGAATATACTTAATAACTTATTTAACTTGAGTTATTTAATCAAGAGCACAATGCACTAGTTTTTTTCGTACTTCTCATGGCAAGTACTATTTTTATGAAACTTGACTTTTCACTCATGACTCACCTGTATACTAGCTTACACGTGATTGGTTGAAAAATCTATTTACATGTAGGTCTCACATATACGACCAACAACACATGTTTAGTTGCTGAGATGAGTACATGTTCTCTCCTTCACTCCTCATGACCACTTTTACATATCTTGGTGTTGGACGCACTCAGCAACTGCCACGTTCCATATCATTGGTTTATTCAGTTGTGACACGGCATACTCTCATAACCTGTTAACTTCATCAGTCAGGTGAGAGGAAGTCATGCAGGTAAACCCTAGTCATGTAGGTAATCCCTAGTCATGCAGGTTAACCTATATATCCATGCAAGTTACACTTACAACTAAGTAGTATTTTCTACCAAAACACTCGAGACATCAACAATGTCACAAACAGGGTCGTACCAAACTATTTAGAGGCCCTAGGCAAAATCCAAAAATGGGGGCCCTATATTGTTTTCGTTGATCGTTTAAAATAAAATGATAACATAAGTATAATTACAGTAAAATTTACAAATAAAAACGACTACATAAAAGTAGCTAATCTACTAAAAATTGACCTTCCTCGCCTCCTCCATGCAAACTCATGAATTATGGCATTGTAACCAATGTTGTTCACCATATCGACCTCGATAAATAATATTTCCAAGTCATTCAATCTTTCTTGTGATGATCGCACTACGTCCCAAATGTGCTCTATTTACTGGTAATATGTTTAACTATTTATGACTTTATGCTAGTTACAGCTTATATACCAACCTTGATCTTGCTGGGATACATACTTTCATTTCTGGTTCAATCCAAATAAATTTACATAAATTCACATAATAATTTGCAGTTTTGCACCATTACATGATAATATTGTAATTCAAAGAAGAATTAAACTCGAAATTGAACAACCAAAATCAAAACAATTAACAACACCATTTATATTGTATAATTCATTCTCATCCTTTAACTATTATGAAACCCTAACTAGCAATTGACCAAAATTATTAATGTCTACTACTAATCTTAAAGAATTTATACCCATATCAACGATGTCATGTAGATTTTAAACATAGATTAGAAAAATAGATAAAGAATAATACTAATTGATGAACTTACCGAAGAGAATGACAAGAAATGCAGATACAAATCAATTTGTGTAATTAAAGTGGAGAATTTATAGGGCTAAATAGGGCCAAAGTTAAGGGCTTTTATAGGGCTTCCATAAGTAGTCTCCTAAGCATTAGGTCCACAATAGTTTTTTTTTCTTTTCTGCTTTGACTGGATACACAGTAGCACATATATAAGATTTTTTTTTGGGGGGGTGGGGGGGGGGGGGGGGGGGGGGGGGGCGGGGTCCCCTACAATTAGAGGGACCTAGGCGTCTACCTATGTCGCCTAAGCATTAGGTACGAGTCTGGTCACAAATGTGGGATGTTCGTCAGGGTATTGGTCTGGCGGTCTACAACATATGGTGTGCAACACATCCATTATGATAAAATGTCAGGAAGAGCGGATAGTTGATGAGTAGAAGAGTAGTGGGTGCACAACCTTTCAGTATGGACATGGTTTTCATCACTTTCACACGATATCCATCTCTTTATTACTTCACAACATCCACTTCCTATGAGATCAGGGTGTTTGACTATGACTTGATATAAATAGATTTTAAATCTATTCAATCAAGAATCAACACAAGTATCCAGAACAGACAGCTTATCATTTACAAACAAGTTTTATCTTATGATATGTAGACATATAAAAAACCACACCCTACAGAGTTCATAATTCTGATTTCAACAATTCCTCTGCCTCCTCCCTAAGATCAACCATTCTCCTTCATTTGTGACTGAAGCAAGACTGCAACGACCATTTCTTGGCTTAGCCAAAACTGTAAAGATTGATCTCTCGAATCTAAAGTATTCATGTGCAGTACATTTGTATAGGGTTTAGATTCGTTTCTCATTAACTTATCCCACTTTTACCATTTTCACCAGAATCAGTTTTTACCCTACTATACCCGCTTATTGTCAACTATTTTTCCATTCCTAAGAATTGTAAAAGAATCCACATAATTTAACATTTTGTCTCATATGGGATTATGATCAGTTTGACTAGGGAAACTTCCATTCTCTCCATTTAGAGTATTTGCTATTTGAATTACCCGAAATTCTAACTTAGCAAGAGTTTGGGCATTATATTGAAAAGTATGCTCGGTAGTCTGTTGAAATCAAAGTTGGATGACTCTGTACTAACATATTAAGAGATTCCTCTAAGCTGGTCATTTTCTTCTCAAAAGGGTTTTGAGAGCAGGTTGTCTCTAGGGATTATTAGGATAACTAAACCCTGGTGTAACTTGGAGATTACTAGTCTGACCTTGATTCTGACCATGGGTACTTCAAAAATTAGGATGTTTTCTCCACCCGGGGTTATAGGTTTCTGAATATGGGTCAAACTTCTGACGGTTTTCAAACCAAGAGTTGTTATAAAGAGCATGGACTTACTCTTTCCAAAAGTTATTGGGTTTTATTCCACAACTAGAGACTTGAGAGGCTTTAAACCTATCAACGGTTTCCACAAAAAGATTTATATTTAGACTGACTCAATTATAAAGCTTCTAACCTTCTAGATAAAGCCGCATACTTAACGTCTGACCTGGAGCTTGAGTAAACCATATTGGTGCTACTTCTATTGACCAAACGTATTTTAGGGGGTTCTACACATTACTCTCGTTGTAGGGATTTTTAAGCCACTTATTCTAAATAGGGAATATGCTTGATCAACAGTTTTATTCAAGAACTCACCTGCACATAATTACTCAACCATGGCTTTGGTCGAGTACTTTAACCATAAAGAATATGCACTAGTTTCATTTTCTCAAACCCATGATGGGGACAACTGCGAAAGGAGATCATTGAATCTTTCTAAAAACCTATAAAGAGACCCTTTATTTTGTTGGATACTGACACTAATTTTCTGCCTAATAGATGCGGTTTTATTTTTTGGGTAAAACTTCTGTAAGAAAGCAGTATTAAGTTAATCACATGTTTTTATAGACTGTGATGGTAAATTATGCGACCATGACTTAACTTTATCTCTCAAAGGAAAAAGGAAACAATCTAAGTTTTAAAACTTCATCACAAAGGTTTTTAATCCTAATTGTTTCGCGAATTTCCTCAAAGTCCCTTACATGAAAGTAGGGGTTCTCATCATCTTTCCCTAAGAATATAGGGATCATCCAAATAGTACCCGGTTTCAGCTCATATTAGCCGTAGTGGCAGGTAACCTTATGCACGATAGTCGGTTGGACCTAGTTGGGTACATGTAATCTCAAAGTTCTCATTGCTGACATAGTCAGAATATTAGGAGTGGTTTCCTCACTAAAAATAAGGCTCTCTAAATCAGAGTCTTCAAAATCCTTACTAGGTTTTTCACTAATAAAATGACTTAGAGTGTCTTTTTTACGCTTAGTGATAATTGAATTTTGCACGCAAATGTTGGGGTTCACTATTCTAGGTAATCTTGGGTTACCATAGCAAAATATACCCCAGTCAAAGACTGGTCAAACGTACAAGGGTGAGGTTTGTGGTGACTCGGATGATAACACCCAAAGGATCACCGTATTATCCCGCAAGTTTCCCTAAAAATCGGTTTCGGAAGATGCAATTAGTGTATGCGTGTGTTTTTGTTTTTATAATAAATAAAATAACCTATACATATTATCTACTAATATGATATTAACTAGAGCAATCTCAACCATTAACTGGTTATTCAACTTCTACCTCTTTTCAACGGAAGTCAACTTTCTCCATAATTATCCTAGCTTTCCTAATAACAAAAATCTATTCTTAAGACAAGTGGAGACAATAAAATATACTTGATCATGCTGAATGTAATAACTAATTTGAGATAAAATGTTTTTCGCATTCAATTGTTCAATCACCTATATTTAACTTATTTATTATATATGAAAATTTAGTTGAACATCTAGCATATGCAAATTTATATGACGAAGGACAACAATACCTTATTTAGATAAAATTCATCTGTTTTGGACAGTGTCGCCTAGTATCACAGGTACCGCGCGCCGTACCATATTTTTATCTTTGAGTACTGATGGAACCCGTTATCCAGTACGGCGAACCATCAGTAGATTAGAAAGATTAATCGAGATTATCGATTTTCTTGATCGAGAACTATCCATTTTTAAAACGTTTTCAGCAGAGATAAAATTGGATTCTTACGGATCCACCATTTCTATTGATAACAAAATCCAATTGAAAATTCCCGAATAAATGAAAGACAGTAAATTTAAACAACTTCAAGTAATACGATGAGTTAACTCATTATGAAAAATCGGTTTTCAAAAATCAACAAAAATCAATCATTTTTTTATGATTTGATCTTCCTTTACTTTTTTCTGAAATTTATCCATATTTGTCTTCTGTTTTGAGATTTTATTCCATTAATGGTTGTGGAACCAATCTAATGGGATATTAAAATCTATGAACTTTTAACCCTACTTTTATCATACATTTTATCCTATTTTTAAACATCATATTTTCTAACGGAAAACTAATTTTTCAAGTCTCCGGACTTCGATTATGGGATCCAGTGGCGGAATTATATTCAACATGGGGAATTCTCCAGAGACAAAAACAATGATTTTCGACAGAGTAATCCTTAAAGCAGTGGTGTTAACTATCAGTTTGGTGATGGTCTATATTAGTAGTATTGGTCTAGGTTTCCCTCTAGATCAAGCATATATACAGTCTCTTTCAGAAATTGTTCTTCAAACCAGTTCAAAACCATAAACCTTCATTTCCATGGATTTCAAATTCAAAAAGTACCTCCCAATCTAGTCGAGAAAAAAAATCCTTGACCATATTTACCACTTTTTCAATAGGTATTTTCCAGCTAACAGTGTGATCTGTCAAATAGATTACTATAATCCGATCCTAAGTATCTGGCATTCTCATTATCAAAAGAGGAAAGTTTGTTACTATCTTAGGAAAGTCAGTCTGACTATGCACATAGAGTTTTACCTTTCAAAGTCTTCTTATTTTCTTCATAATTTTTTTTATCCATCTACACAATATTAAACCCTAAAACGGCTTATTCATCTGAAAACCGTATCAACCAACTATCAAGACAATTAAGGAAGGCTGCTATTGATATACTAAAGAGAAGAAGAATTGTTGGGTCCCCTCAGGATGTTAATGATGTTGTTGAATAATGGAATATGGTGTTCTAGGAAAACTAACGTGGGAGGATAAAATTGTTAAGTGCATATTTTTCATATATTTAGTGTTGAATCCATGCTAGTAATTGCTTATATTCTTGCGAATTATTGTATATCACGTTTGTTTTTCTCCATTTGTGTTTTATTAGGTGAATCACCCAAATGAAGCAAATTGGCACTTAATTGTGCAAAGAAATAAGTTAGCTACAAGTGGAGAAGGGCCAAAGACCAAGTGGAACTCATTCGAATCCAAGAGTTCTTGATATCATCTCGAAGAGGACGAAAAGACGAATCCAACGACGAAAGAATGGATTCAATCTGACGTTGTATGAAGAATCTACAAGCATTTGAAGCGAGCCGAAGTCGTCGAAAAGCAAAGACGCACAATATTGTTAAAGGCACTCGAGTTTTCACTTAGGGCAGCCGCAGTTCAAAATAATAATAATGTGGATTTCTTCAAGTTCTCGGCTAGGAATTGATGGGAAGAATGGAGCTTGGCAGTGGACGATGGCTTCCATTCCCAGCAGTAATGATCGGGACCAGTGATTGATGCTGTCAATCCGAGCATAACAGAGGAAGAGAAGAGTTGAGTAGCAGATGGAAGATGAGATACACTTCCAAGTTCAGGGAGGCAGCTGTGGTTGATTGGCAGTGTTTACGTGATGGAAGTGAAGTATGAACAGCTTGGGCTGGTGACGGCCGTGGTATGATGAATGGTTATTAAGATTTATGCCAGTGATTGAGATGTTGGTTGATCAGGGATGCTGTTCACGATGGCAGTAATGGTGGTATACTTCCGGTGATTGCTGGAGTTGATCGTGGTGATGGGGGTTGAGCTGCTGCGAATGATACATTGAGATGTTGGCTGATGGTTGATCATTGGAGGAGTTGACTGTGATGATGAAACGATTTTTGGCAGTTGGCAGCAGTGACGACGATGAGAACATGAAAGAGCTTTGGTGTTGAGGGTGGACGAGTCTGTAATGACAAAGAGCTCGAGTTAGGTGTTGTTGTTGATGGAGTCTTGGAGATGGCGATGATTGATTGCTACTGATTCAAGTTGGAGATGTAGGTGAGAATGGAGCAGAATAAGCTGTACGTAACAGTGGAATGTGATATCTTCTCGGAGTTTGAAGAATGGGGAAAGGAGAAGACGTTTGGAGTTGGGCGTTGCTGTTATATCGGTGGAATGGGAAACTGAGATGGAAGACATAGCCGTATAGTATTTCAGGGAGGTTTACGGTGGTAAAATCAAACCGTAGCACAACTCAGTTGAGGTTACAGATGGGAGAATCAACCGTAGGTAATCACAGGCTAAAGTACGGTGGGGTTTTCCCACCGTAGGCGTAGGTAAACAAAGGGAAGTTTAGAAAAGTTCCATGAAAAGAAAATAGAAGCAGAAGGGAATAGGCTGGAACTGAAAAGTGAAAACTACAGGGAGACCCATTCTCCCAGATTTTTCCACTGTTAAACCCACGGACAGAAAAGTTCAGGCGCGCATCCATTTTCCCGTCAAAAATTCGTAGCAGACCCATAATTTATGAAATTCTGCTTCTCAGTTTTTAAAAGGCCAAACTACCCTTTTCTTCGAGCGACGAACAGAGAGAAGCGAGAAGAAAACAATGGTGAACTCCGATTCTTCGTTTTTAACATTTGGATTTTTCCCTTTGTCAAATCTTTTCCCAAATCCTTTTCTGAATAATCTTCTCAATAAAACTAGGGTTTCTGTTTTAAAATCTGCGGTTTAAATCTGGGAATTTTGGGTTTCTGTTGTCTTTGATTATTCGAGAAGTAAAAAGAAATTAAAATTGAAGTTGAAAAGGGTAAGAAGTGTGTTGCAGTATTTCGATATCAACTGAATTGGAAATTTTCATACCTTATTTGTCTCCATGTTTTTGATCTCAATTGGAAATTTATGATTAGATTTGAATTAAAGATGTTATGCATAATGTCTTATGCATAACATCAGTTTTGTTTAGATGCATAAAACATTATGCATTATTTTGTTTTAGTTGCATAATGTCTTATGCATTACTTTTTTTCACTTTTCTGGTTATGCATCAGTTTTTTTAGATGCATAAGACATTGTGCATTATTTTGTTTTAACTGCATAATGTCTTATGCATTACTTTTTCACTTTTCTGGTTATGCATCAGTTTTGTTTAGATGCATAAGACATTATGCATTATTTTGTTTTAGCTGCATAATGTCTTATGCATTACTTTTTCACTTTTCTGGTTATGCATCAGTTTTTTTTAGATGCATAATACATTATGCATTATTTTTGTTTTAGCTGCATAGTGTCTTATGCATTACTTTTTTTCATTTTTCTGGTTATGCATCAGTTTTTTTTAGATGCATAAGACATTATGCATTATTTTGTTTTAGCTACATAATGTCTTATGCATTACTTTTCTCACTTTTCTGGTTATGCATCGGTTTTTTTTAGATGCATAAGACATTATGCATTATTTTGTTTTAGCTGCATATTGTCTTATGCATTACTTTTTTCACTTTTCTGATTTATGGATTTTTATGCACGTGCGTAATGTCTTCTGCATCATTTTGTTTAGTGCATAAGACATTATGCCATTATTATTTTTGCATAAAACATTATGCATTATTTTTTTTTAGCCGCATAATGTCTTATGCATTACTTTTTCATTTTTCTGGTTATGCATCAGTTTGTTTAGATGCATAAGACATTATGCATTATTTCGTTTTAGCTGCATAATGTCTTATGCATTACTTTTTTTCACTTTTTTGGTTATGCATCAGTTTTTTTAGATGCATAAGACATTATGCATTATTTTGTTTTAATTGCATAATGTCTTATGCATTACTATTCTCACTTTTTCTGGTTATGCATCAATTTTTTTAGATGCATAAGACATTATGCATTATTTTGTTTTAGCTGCATATTGTCTTATGCATTACTTTTTTCACTTTTCTGATTTATGGATTTTTATGCACGTGCATAATGTCTTCTGCATCATTTTGTTTAGTGCATAAGACATTATGCCATTATTATTTTTGCATAAAACATTATGCATTATTTTTGTTTTAGCTGCATAATGTCTTATGCATTACTTTTTTCATTTTTCTGGTTATGCATCAGTTTTGTTTAGATGCATAAGACATTATGCATTATTTCGTTTTAGCTGCATAATGTCTTATGCATTACTTTTTTTCACTTTTCTGGTTATGCATCAGTTTTTTTTAGATGCATAAGACATTATGCATTATTTTGTTTTAGCTGCATAATGTCTTATGCATTACTTTTCTCACTTTTTCTGGTTATGCATCAGTTTTTTTAGATGCATAAGACATTATGCATTATTTTGTTTTAGCTGCATATTGTCTTATGCATTACTTTTTTCACTTTTCTGATTTATGGATTTTTATGCACGTGCATAATGTCTTCTGAATCATTTTGTTTAGTGCATAAGACATTATGCCATTATTATTTCTGCATAAAACATTATGCATTATTTTTGTTTTAGCTGCATAATGTCTTATGCATTACTTTTTTCATTTTTCTGGTTATGCATCAGTTTTGTTTAGATGCATAAGACATTATGCATTATTTCGTTTTAGCTGCATAATGTCTTATGCATTACTTTTTTCACTTTTCTGGTTATGCATCAGTTTTTTTTAGATGCATAAGACATTATGCATTATTTTGTTTTAGCTGCATACTGTCTTATGCATTACTTTTCTCACTTTTTCTGGTTGTGCATCAGTTTTTTAGATGCATAAGACATTATGCATTATTTTGTTTTAGCTGCATATTGTCTTATGCATTACTTTTTTCACTTTTCTGATTTATGGATTTTTATGCACGTGCATAATGTCTTCTGCATCATTTTGTTTAGTGCATAAGACAATATAAGGGAAAATTTAGCTGCATAACTTTTTTTCTGTTTCTTCTACTTGATTTTTTCTTCTTCGTCTGTTTCATCCATTTTTGTTGAAATGTATTTTAGGGTTTAGTCAAAAATGATTTACTTCTTTGAGTCATCGATTTTAAATGATTTATTTCTTTAAATGATGGAGAAAAAATCTTTGCAGATCCGTTACAGAGATTAATGGAGGAATAGGGAAAGAAACCGGTGGAGAAGAAAAAAATTATGCCCAAAAACGATGAAGGGTAATAGAGTCTTTCAGTACGTTTTAAATATTTTTAAATAATTATGGGTGCGACTGTATCAGAATTAATTGTGGGCCTGGCGGTAAGAATTTTTTTTTTTGGGCTTGCGCCTAAGTTCCCCAACTGAAAAGTCATCGACGAATTTGTTCTGGGCTTCTACAGTTCTATGCGAGCCCATTAGCTGTTTTCCGAAAGGGAAACTTACGCGCACGCCCAAAAAAAAAATCTCATTGTCAGGTCCACAATTAATTTTAGGTACCGTGACATCCATAATTATTTCCGTGACACCCATAATTAGATGAAATTATTAAAAATGTCTGCATGACGGACTACGCATCCGCATGACGGGTTATGTATCAAGGGTATAATTGACAATGCAACTTGGATATAACATATCTAAAAATCCGCCCTAGAAATTTTACAAACTTTATATCGTCGGAAATCTTTTTAAGAGAGCTACGCAACGAGTACAAACAATAATATCAAAAAAAAAAATCACGAAAAAATCGGAGGTGATCATCATTTTAGGCAAATTTTTTGAAAACTTGATACATAACTATTATGCAGCCACCAAAAAAGATGCATAACACATTCTGCAGACACATAACGAATTATGCAACCATTTTCTTCACTGCATAACAAATTATGCATTTGGATAACAAAGTTATGCATCTATAACAAGCTATGTAACCATCGTTTTGGTTGATTTTAGTGCGTCCATAAAAAAAATTGATGCATAATGCAGTATGCATCCCATATTTACGGATGCATATCCGGTTAAGCATCTATTTTCTCGATGCATAAAAGATTGTGCAACAATTTTCTCGATGCATAATGCATTATGCAGTCATATTTTCTCGATGCATATCAGGTTATCCATTGTTTTGATTGATTTTAGTGCGTACAGATAAAATTGATGCATAATGCAATCATATTTTCAGATGCATAACAGGTTATGCATCCATTTTCATGACTGCATAACATGTGATGCTTATATTATTGTAGGTGCATGAAAAGTTATGCAATATTTATTTTTGTTGGTTTCAATAGTAACAAAAAAATTTGTGCATAACGTGTTATGCAACCGTTTTCTGGACTGCATAACTAGTTATGCATTAACTTTTTTAGATGCATAACGGGTTATGCATCCATTTTCATAGCTGCATTACATGTTTTGCAGAAATTTTCTCATTCAGGCACATATCATTGTAGGTGCATGACAACACATTCAGGCATTTCAGCAAACATCTCGTCTGCGAGTTTTGCTTACATGTTATAACTTGCTACTATACTTCTTATATTGATCGACAAGGTAGCAGTAGCTTTGATGCTGTTGTCTCTGGCCCGAGAGAGTATGCCCAAATGTACCAGGAATGACTTTTTGGAAATTCTGGTGACGACAATGAAAGTAAGATTGGAATTTGCAAAGGGTGAAGGGAATGACTACCACACCCATGGTATTTATCCCAGCCTAAATCGTGAATCGAATGATGACTTCGGTAAACAGAAGACCTGGCGTTACCAAATAAGGTTGTCAAAGGTTACCTGTTCAGTGGAAGTAAAGCATCTAGTTACTCATCATCTTCTCGTAGTGGAAACCGTACAAGTAGTGGTATCATTCACGACTACCATCAAATATACAATTACCAACGGAATAAAAAATTTAACCAACCCCATATCAAACACTTGTACGATACAATTTCAATTTCAAGGACTCACTGTAAGACATATGTGATATCAAATACCATGTACAATATTAATGCTCAAGTCATCAGCATCATCATCTAAAATGTGGTGGATTTGAGACAAATTGAATCCATTAGAAAACGGAAACGGACAAGAGCCAAATTTCTATATTGTAAAATTCCAGAAAGAAGAAGCAAATTCATTACCAGTTCTAATGAAAATGAAATGAGACTTCCTTAATTGGAGCTGAGAGATGTCAGGTTTATTGGTGTCATCGGGTATTCAAAATTTGAATCAGAACACACAATAAATCAACTCGTTACCTGAATTTGATCGATTGTTAGGATCGTAAATCTAAAAAAAAGATCTAACAAACCTACAGGGGTTAGTCCACGAGTGAGTTGGAGGGAGTTTAATGTATTTTGAATCTTGGGGATTTTGAGGGAGTGTAAGAAAGTATTGAGAGTTTGAGAGAGTTTGGTGTGTTGAGTGTAGGGAGTTTGAGAGACTCTCCCAAAATCTCTACTTTTTTGAGAGATTTGGAGTGAGGCAAAAATACACTATAAACTCCCTAGAACTCCCCAGAACTCCCCAAAAAAACAAACTCCCTATCATTCTAATTTTTACCACTAACAGGGAGTTTAAGAGTTTCTTTCAAACTCCCCCACGACTAACGGGGTTTTCTAGGGAGTTGGGAAGACTCTTCTAAACTCTCCCACGACTAACGGGGATTTTAAGAGACTCCCTCGAACTCCCTCACGACTAACGGGAAAAAACACAACTACACCCAACTCCATCAACTCCCTTGAGGACTAACACCCTGCTAAAAAAATGTGAAAATTAAAACACACAGAAATTAAAAACGAGCAAAGAAAAACAAGTCAGGCAACGGATTCTAAGAACAATTAAGGATAAAAAACTGATAAACGATATTGATCCATTGTTTACTGATCTCCTCTTCTACTCTCTGGCTAACTCGCCTCTGTTTCTTTCGCCGAAGGAGATGATATATTTTAAAAGGAAAAAAATATCCGTGAAACTTTATTTCAGAAATTATGGGTGTATGATAAATTTTCACCCGGAAAATGGGTGCGTCATGTAGATTTCCGTTGGTGGGTTTGACAGTGGAAAAAATATGAGAAATGGGTCTCACAATAGTTTTCACTTTCAGAAATCCTTCACACAGAAGGACTTTGGGACGCGACTTCCTTATGGTATTTAGGCTAGTTTTGGCAACTGATTTGGACCGCGATTTGGCGCATGGGTACAACGGTACTTGGATACTATACAAGAGACTCTTCTAATATTTTTGAGATATCTTTTAATCTTGTGGAAATTGTATGAATACCCCTCCTTTTCATGGATTTCACAAATACCCTTATCCGTCAAT
This sequence comes from Papaver somniferum, assembly GCF_003573695.1. NCBI lineage: Eukaryota > Viridiplantae > Streptophyta > Magnoliopsida > Ranunculales > Papaveraceae > Papaver > Papaver somniferum. Next base: position 82,821,901 of record NC_039365.1, on the reverse strand, counting down.
AATTATACTCCTCATCTTCTAAAATATAATCCATTTAATTTTTGAATCATATAAATACCCTTTCAATATTAGTAAAAAATTTAGATGAAAATCATTTCATTTATTATCTCACATGCTGGAAGTGGTGGTGGTGGTGATGCCGGCGATGGAGGTGGTGGTGCCACCGTACTTGGGATCAACTTTTGTTGTTGATACCAAATTTGGATCAACTTTTGTTGTTGATACCAGATTTTGGTGTCAACTTGGGTTGTTGACACGTAATCTTGACCTAACTAATATTCGAGCTTTCAATTTTTGTAAAAACTTGGGTTGTTGACACCAGATATGATATCAACTTCAGTTGTTGACACCAAAATTTGGTGTCAACTTCGCTTGTTGATACGAAAATCCGGATCAACTTCGGTTGTTGATACAAAAATCTGGACCTAACTTATTTCTAAATTTTCAATTTTGTTATCAACTTCGCGGCAACGGTGGTGGATTTGGAGGAGATGGTGGTCGCAATTGTGGTAGCGGTGGGGACGATGAGTTGTGGTGGAGTTGTAATGGTGAAATGTTGGTGATGGTTATGAAATGGTGGTGGTGATGGTTGTGGAGTGGTGGTGGTGGTGAATTGTCGTCGGTGGAGTTGGAGGCGGTGTTGGAGTGATTGAGAAAAAAAATTATTGTTTTTTGAAAAAATAAGAAAAAAAAAGCTACGTGTAATAAATTACTAAAATAGTTTATTTTTAAGAGGATAAGCTTTATATATAAGAGGAGGGGTATATTTATAATGTGATACGGGTATTTTTGAAGGGTTCCAAAACTAAGGGTATTTAATTAATATACCCTTTAATCTTTAATCAATCCATTGGAGAGAAGAACTCAAGAGAAGAAAAGCTAGAGTTTTGGAGCGACTCATCACCGTAACTATTTCTTTTCTATTTTATCATATGAAACTCATGGGTTTTGTTAGTACCATTAATAGCTAAACTTCTTAGTGAATGGAGTTGAATTCTAAGTTATAGACATGATTTGAGTTATTATATAAATATATTTTGAAGTTCTTCACATGATTATTGATTGTTTATACTAATTAGAATATTTATGATCGATTGATAGATTGTTTAGGTGGCCAACTGAATTAATTTGTTGATTCAATAAAATGCTAGTATTTAGTTAGGAGATAAGTAATAGTAGAATAATTCATACAAAAGTAGAGAACACAAGACCTTGCAGAGAAATTGTGTGTATAAATAACACTAGAAAGTGGAGCTTGAGCTAAGAGTCTAACTACTAGGATCAATCTATAATTCACGAAAGATAATGCATTCGACCAAATTACACCTTGAGTGAGCTACTACTAGGTGGGTTAGACAAATAGAATCTGGTATTGGAGAGCTTTCGTACCCAATGATATAAGGAATTTAGGGGATATCACTGAGCTAGTTGTTATTCAGTTGGTAATAATCTGTGATTAATTGTGTTAATGGGTGAATATGATAACTTGATGACGGTTTAGTAACGAAGAAGATTCTCTAATCATATTTCTCTCTGTTGCTTGCAATCTTAATTACTTTTCATTGGTTTATTATTTATTTAGCGATAAAATCTAAAACAAATACCCCCATTGTGACACTTTTTGACAACTAAAACTCCCAGCTCTTCGTGGGAACAAACTTGACTTCTATTATATTATTTATTAATTGAGTGGATTTAAAATCACTAATATGATTACACCTACGACAGGCATCAAAAATAGACATGAAAGCTATAAGGGATCATATCAATTATTTTTGGAGAAGATATAGAAACAAGCAGATTCGTGTGATGGACCATAAAATAATGTTGTTGAGACTAAACTCAGATGAAAAAATGGATGAAGTCATTACTAATGGACCTTGGCTTGTAGGAGAGGCCTTATTTGTTGTTCAGAAGTATACTAATGGTGTTCCATTGAAAGACTACAAATTCATCCATCGAGTTTTTACGGTACAATTCAAATATTTGAAGTTGGATCTTCTTAATAGTGCACATAGATGAGGCGATTGGGTTTATGGGGAGGAAGATATCTACAGATCCACCAAATTGTAGACCTAGATTTGTAACTACTGTGAAGGCAAGAATAGAAATGAGTCTCAAATAACCACTACGCAGAGGTGGTTGTGGAATACAATCAATGACGAGAAATTGTGGATGCGATACCACTGGAAGTTGTAGCCTAAAAAGATATGTGACAAGTGCTGGATCATTGATCGTATCTAAGTGTCTGGATTTGGCGTACCTTTTGTATCTTGATAGCTTATCAGAAGTTGAGTATGAGGTGCATCTCATCGAGGAAGCTGGAGCTTATGAAGAGAATGAAGAACACAACATGGAATATTTTTGTTATAAGGAAGGCTGATTTGTTTAAGGGGAATGCATTTTAAGGGGAAAACTAATATTATTGGGATGTGTATTGGGGAAAAATTTACAGACATTGACTTTCCAAATTTTTTTTTGTATTGTTGGAATACCCACTGACCAAACTTGAGTCGATGACCATGCTCTTCACTGTAACAATGGACAAAATTAGCGTTTCACCGAAAGAGGGAAAACAATCATTATTTTGGATCTTCTTCCCTAAATTATGCTCATGCTTTTTTATGGCTTAAATTTTATTATATTTTATCACTGAATTGATCTTATGTTCTAGCTCATTTTATCTGTTTTATGGCAAGTGTTGCAACTATAACCCTGATCTAATCTACCAGGTGCTAAAATCAATTATGTTTCTTAATTTATTCTAACTTAATCAATCAAAATGTATTTTGAAATTTGATTTGAGTTTAAAGGAAAGGTTAGTTTTGCGAATTTTTATATGTGTGCACGGTGGATGTTCGGTAAAATGCCACACAGAGTGTCATGGGTGAATTTTTGCACGATGGATAAAGTTGATTTAATGAAATAGTAAATGCTTTCATAGACATACTAATAGACCAATTTGAATCATTTGGACACAATTAGATCATAGATTGTCCCTATGAGCGACCTAGTAAGCAACTCTTTTTGATTTTCCCTTAGAATGTCCGTGTATTGCATTTTCTCTGGATTTGGTTATCTAACATGGTAATATCTCATTACAATTTTCCATTTATAGTATATCTTGATTAAGTTTGTAGGTTAAAGGCTATTAACTGATTGGTCCACAAGATGTTTCTTTTACTCGTAGTGATTAGCATTCATTTTGGACGTATGGCACTGGAGTTTCTTTTTGTTCGCTTATCTTTTTCTTGTCTACTACTCTCTATTTATGATACCTTAACAATTTCCTTCTCTCATTGGCTCAATTATACGATTAAGTAAAGTGGAGGACAGAATGGTAAATGTCTGTTTTTTGTTAGGGGGAAAGGCATTTTTTCACTCCTCCCCTTAAATGAATCCAAGTCAAAAATAATATACCACGGTCAAATATTTTTAGCTTTTTCCCTAAACAGATCAGCTTTCCCTATAAAAAAAATCACATCGAAAAATCCACTGAACAAGATATGCTCCTTGAGAAAATAGTTGATGAGGCTGGTGAGGAATCAAGACAACCAAAAAGGATGAGAAACTCGGTCCTTAATAATAAACCATCCATAAACCCTCACAATCTCCATGTTCAGCCACCCAACACTAGTGAAATGACCAATACTACTAATATGGGCAATCAGACTAGGCTGATGATGGATAAAAATGGATTAGGAGCAACCAAAACTGAAACCGTAATTGTTGTTCAATGAGCAACTCAGCAGGTATTTTCTAACTTATCCTGCAAGTTTTCACTGTCTTAATATCTTCTTCTCATTTAATAATTTTCTTAACATTTTCATTAAAATGCGTATCATTTCATGCAATTGTAATGACTATTCTGCCAAGGATACAAAAAATTACTTGTCATATTTAAACAAGATGTTGCATCTTGACATTATATTTTTACAAAAAACCAAAATCAACTTTGATAAAATTATTCAGCATGTTAGGCCACTAGGTTTTCCCGATAATTTTTATATTCCTTCCACTGGTAGAACCAGAGGTATATGTCTTATATGGAATGATGGTTTTCAATTATATATCGTTCACCATGACAAAAATATGATACATTGCTTGGCAAAGAGTGACCCAGCTAAGCCACAATGGCTATTATCTTGCATGTATGGTTCTCCATATCCACAGGAAATGAAACTTCGGTGGAAATTCATTAAGTCAGTATGTGAAACTTTTAATACAAATGCACCATGGATTTTGTTAGGAGATTTAAATTTCACTATGCATATTGAGGAAAGATCTAATAGCTCTGGTACTTCTTCTAGATCATCAAAACTGGTGCAGCTAGAGCATGATTCTGGTTTGACTAATTTAGGGTTTCATGGTAGTCAATTTACTTGGACTAGTGGAGAGAATGGCAATAGTAGGATCAAGTCTAGACTAGACAGATCCCTCGTTAACCCAGATTGATTATTACATTTAATAGACTCTTGCTTAAAGCATTTACCTTTCCTAGGGTCGGATCATTGTCCAATATTTCTAGATTTTTACCCAAATGAACCTATTAGGTCTGGGAACTGGAAATTCTTTGAATGTTGGTTGTGAGAAGATTCTTGTAAGGAACAAATTATAAATTCTTGGTCACAGAATGTCCAAGGGTCTGCTGGTTTTAGGTTGAACACAAAACTAGCAATCACTAGGAGAGAGTTTTCAAAATGGAATAGAGACACATTTGGAAATATTCATGATAATATTAAAATGCTTGCAAGATAAAATAACTTTACTGCAGCAGTCTACTACTAATGAGCACAATACCACTCAAATACAATAAACCGCAAAAGAAATAAATGAATGTCGTGCACGTGAAGAGGATTTCTATAGACAACAGTCCATAGACATTATGTTTTATGAAGTGGATCAGAACACCAAGTACTTCCATCAACAAACTAATAGAAGGAAGACAAGAAATATAATCGAGTCTCTTTTAAAACCAAATGGCAGCTGGTTCACTGGTAGAAAGAATTTAGAAGAACTACTCACATCCCACTTCAAAGGTATCATGAGCACCACAAACCAGTGAATAATGATGAAATCTTCAAATTATTACCAAGATGCATTACAGGGTAAGAGAACGACATGTTGATTAACATCCCTACTAAAGCTGAAATTTTTACGGCACTGAAGAGTATGCAGCCATGAAAAGCACCAGGTACTAGATGGTTCTCCGCCTGTTTTTTTCCAAACACAGTGGGGGTCAACAAAAAATTAAATGATCCAGATGGTGTATTTTTTTTTTTACCAGTGGAAGGATTCTACAGAAAATGAACAACACCAATCTTTGTCTCATCCCAAAGGTCCAACTCCCACAAACTCCAAGTAACTACAAACCAATATCATTGTGCCACACTACACACAAGCTACTAACAAAAATATTACCTTTGAGACTCAAACCTCTAATAAAGAAGCTGATATATCCAATGCAAGCAACGTATGTACCTGAGAGGCAGATTAGTGATAACATCACTCTTGCACATGAGTTGATACACTGCATGAAGAAAAAGAAAACAAAAAAGTGTTTCATGGATTTGAAAATAGATATGTCAAAGGCATTTGATCGAGTTGAGTAGGTCATATTGGACAGGATAATGAAGAAATTTGGTTTTGCTGAGCATTTTTGTAATCTAATTCAAGAGTGTATTAGCACAACAGAGATTCAAGTAGCGCTAAATGAGACACCTTGTAATGCTTTTAAACCCTCAAGAGGGATCTGACAGGGTGATCCCATATTACCCTATCTATTTCTCTTAACAATGGAGCTATTCACAAGATCACTGGCAAGAGATGAATATGAAAAGAAGATTCAACGCATTAAGATAGCGAAGAATGCACCGATGGTCTCCCATCTTTTGTTCGCGGATGACTGCTTAGTTTTTTGTGAAAGCTGATCTACAGAATGTGAATTCTTTACTGCAAATTATCAATGACTTTAGTGTTGTTTCGGGTCAACTGATAGGTGTATAATACACCGTATTTACTATCTACAGTTTATGCTTTCTTTGCTATTTTTCTTATAAATTATGTATTTTACGCGTGTTTTTTAGTTATTAGGTACTCTGGAGTCATGCGGAGGAAAAGAAAAAGAAATCATCTTAAATGGAGTAATAAGGAAAAAAGGTCATTTCATAAGACAATAATATTGGGAGCCGAATCTATGTTAAGGGGTAGTCGATTCTGTTATAAAGGAACCTAAGCAGTTACTCAGGGCATCCATGTATCAGCAGTGGGGTGTACCCATCCAACCCCAAATCACCCTAACCCTAGAATCGAGAGTTTCTCTCATTTATTCCAATAATTCTATCTGTCTGAAATTGAGAAGAAGAAAAACAGCGGCTGCTGCTATTATTGCCGAGACAAGATCGAGACAGAGACAGAAAATTGAGAGAAGAGAAAAGGGGATCTGACGCTGAAGTTCATGAGTTACACTTTGAGTCAAGATTTTTGTGTGTCGATTGATAAAGAATGATTCAAGTAGATGGATTTGTAGTATCAGATAAGGGCTTGAAAATTGAACCTGCTGATTGTTGAATCGAAAATGGGTTAGCTTCTGAATAGGAATCGAGAAGAGACAATGATGTTAGTATTGAGAATGATTGAGTTGGTGATACTCTTTGAGTTCGAGTGGGAAGAAGACTGTTGATGGGTTGGTTTTAGATTCGATTTTGAGAACTAATTGAATAAGAAGAACAACAATTTCTCGAGAAATCTTAAGGGGACCTGAGGAAGATGGTGGTTGTTGTAATGGGTTCAACAACCGTGAATCAAAATAAAGAAGAAGAAGAAGAGGTTCAAATCGAGAATTGAAGATGGATTTGGTAGTTGTGACTGAAATGGTGGTGTTATTGAGGAACTGATGCTATAATTGGGAAGAGATCAAATGGGTTATGAATGAAATTGATGTTGTTGTGAGTTTGAACAGAGAATGGGTGGTAGCAGGTAAATGAAGCTGTTGTTGGTGGTGTGTGGTGCTGAGCTGAGAAGTCCTGCAACAGATGTAAGAGCTGAATGAATGGAACGTGAGAATGAATGAATTGAAATAGATGTATGCTAGCATTTGAGAAGGGGAAGATTGAAGAAAAATAGGTCGGAATATGGCCTGGAACTGCCCTGAAACAGAGGAGACTCTGTCTGAATCTCTCCTCTGATGAGTCGACTCGGCGATCCAGATAACCCGGCAACTCAGACCAGTCAGCCGATGAAGACAGCTAACTCAAGCTAACTGGGTGTGACTGACTCAGACTTTGACCCTTTGACTAGCAGATGACTGTTAGGTCGGCGGTTAACTTTAACGGCACGTAAAAGAATATTCCGTCAGCGGAGAAGCATATTCAGATGACCGGCAGTGAGCTTCCTTGCCAGATTCCGGTGATTCCAGTATTTCTCCGGTGACCCAAAGTTACAGATTTTTGTGTGAGTATTTCTCATGGGTATGAAGACATAGACTTGGAATTGGATGAAGAATTGAGCTTGAATTTGGAAAGAGAAGATGGAAGGATTTGAGAAAGATTTGGACTTGGAAGTTGAATTACCATGGGAAAGAGAGTCTATTCCTAAGAGGACTGCAAGCAAATTGAAGCCTATAAACACAGAAGTTATGTACTTTTCTCTTTACACCTCTACACATACAACACTTATGTTTTTGCTTGTTATTCATATCTTTTCTTCTTTTAATTATTTGTGTGAACTTCAAAATTCTTCTTTTAATTATTGGTATGAATTTAAAAAAACATGAGTAGCTAATTTTCGTATTAATAGGAGATGAATTCCTAGTTCTTAACATATGATTTGAGTTTTGTTTTAAACCTACTTTGAAGTTTTCACATGATTTTCGATTGTTTTTACTAATATTAATGTTTATGCTTGATTGATAGATCGTTTAGGTGGCCAACTAAATTGATTTTTTAATTAATCTATAGCTAGTGGTGGTTAGGAAATACATAATTGTTGAATAATTCACTACACAAGTAGAAAACACAATACCTTGTGGAGGGATTCCGTGGAACAATTGTGTGTGAAAATAACGCTAGAAAGCGGACCGAGCGAACCGAGTCTAACTAATGGTATCAAATTTAAATTCATAAATCTTAATGCGTTCATAAAATTACATTTTGTAAGCGAACCTCAAGGTGGTTCTTTTGAATAGAATCTGATAACCAAGCGAACATGTTATTCAGTGAAATGAGGAATTTTGGGGTTAGCTAAGCGAACCTGTTAGCCTACGGTTGATGAAAATCCGCGACTAATAAAAAGTAGATAAGAACATAACTTGAATTATTGCTTTGAACGAAGAAGGATTCCTTGACCTAACCTCCCTTATTGATTTCAACTTAAACTTTCGATTGCTTTGTTTACTTTCTTTTTGCAAACTTAAAACAAGAAAATCCCCCTTTTTTGTGATAATTTTACAACTAAAAATCTCGTTCTCCCCGTGGGAACGAACTTGACTACACTATATTACTTGTTAATTAGGTGGGAAAATATTAATTAATTTTTTGTGGTTACGACGGACATCATCAAATAAACTTCCAAAAATCAACAGTTTTCTTCTCTAAGCATATACATTCTAGACATTTCAGAATCCTGCTCCGTAGATTAAAGACAAAGAAGATGTCCTTGGACGAAAAGAATTTGGGCAATACTATTGTTCCTCGGTAGAAGAAAAACTACTTCATTCTCAAGTCCAGTGGATGGCATAAAGACCAGGTTGTTAAGATGAAATGGTAAGTTCTTAACACAGTCATGCAGATCAATTATGGTGAAGCATGTTTTGAATGCAATGCCATCACATCAAATGGGGGTTTTTTAAATCCCAAAATAAACAATCAAAGAAATGGACAAAGTACAAAGAAGATTCTGGTGGAAGAAACGTGATGGAAAATTAGTATATCTAGCATTCTGTACCAAGGTTAACAGTCACTTGGAGGAATAGGATTTCAGGATCTTGAGTGCTTCAATCAAGCACTATTGGAAAAAGAGGCATGGCGACTATGTAATAGCTCACAACAGCTGCGGCCAAAATCTTTAAAGTATAGGCATTTCCCATATGCATCACTTCTCCATGCACCAAATAAAAAGGATTCAACATGGGCATGGAAAAGCGTACAAAGTGAAGTTCATTTTATTAGGCAATATAGTTTCTGGCTGCCTGGAGATGGCAAAAAAAATTCTCACATAGAAGGATAACTGGATTACTGGTATGCAAGTACCACCAGTTTCAATTGCAGATTTCGTTGTGGCAGTGAACTACAACACAGTGGCTGATCTCATCGATCCAGTTACAAAAACAAAAAACATTCCTATCATCCAACATACCATTTTCACCTGAAGATGTCAACAAGATCCTTGCAATGACAATGCCAGAATCCTCTCAAGATAGACTGATTGGGATACTCACCATGAATGGACAATTTACATTGAAGTATGCTTATCACAAGTTGGTGTCTCTCAAAAATAACAGCTCCAACAATGTTAATATTGAAGAAGCAAAATTTTGGGAAAGATTGTTGAGTTTGAATACACTACCAAGGGTAAAAACTTTTTTATGGAAATGCATCAACGACAGTATTCCATCCAATGAATATGGCTAGAGTAACATACTATGGAGTAGAATATTATAGTGTGTGTTATCAGGTGATTGAAACTAATAAGCATATATTATGGGATTGTCCTTTTGCAAGGGATGTATGGACTTCTATCCCTGGTGCAAGGCATAGTATGGAGTCATATGATACCACGGTTGATAGTTAATTAAAGAGTTGGTTTAGAAATGATTTTTGTGATCCTGACGAGGATTGGATAGTGAAAATGGCGAATGCATGCTGGGAGATATGAAAAGCAAGGTGCACGACTGTTTTCCAAGGAATGAAGCCAAACCCAGTGACAGTCATCCACAGTATACAATATTTCAACAATGAAGAGAAGTCGGTATTCGAGTGACAACAACACTATGAATTATCCACCTCAAGCTGCATGGACACCTCCTAACCCTTATTCATAATCTATAAGTTGTGATGCGTCTTTTAAAATTGTTTTAACTTAAAATCACACAGGAATGAGACTAATTCTTTGTAACTATATAGGTGTATTTGAGCAAGGAAGATGCATCTACAAGCATGAACACCTATATGCGGAACAAGCAGAGGTAGTGGGATTGTTGCATGCTATACGATGGACGAAAGACTTGAATCTGCAACAAATATGTTTTGAGATAGATGCACAGAATGTAACAGCTGCATCGAATGGAGACTACCAAAAAATTTAAACGGAAATATCAACCACATATCCAAAATGCTATAAACTATTTGAGCAAGCATTCATTATGAACTTGCAAGTTCATTGATAGGAAAATAAATAAGCTAGCTGATAAAATGTCTAGGAACTCTCGTATTCATGAAGTTTGTAGAAGTTGGATTATTAATCCCCCAAACTTTATTGTATCACCAATTCAAGCTGAACTCCATTTCGGGTGACTAATAAAATTTTCTTAGTATAAAAAAACAAAAGAAACAGTAAATTTAAACACCACCCATTAGCATTAAAGAAGGTGGTCACTGAAGCGGATATCTGGTTTGGAGCTCTGAGGATCGGGCGAAAACTGAGCCGACCTGAAATCCTCCCGATTAAATTTTCTTACCAAGATCTCCTACATGTTCATAGATCTATCCTAAAAACGTTAATCAAACTCTTCTTTTTTCTTTAATCATGTTAGAGCATAGCTCGGTTGAACCCACCAAGCGTTAGTATGTCAAGTTTGGTTGTCATATTTTAGTGAACCAAAACTCATTTAAAAAGTCGCTTGATTATTTACTAGAGTCAACTTCGTATAGGTTAGCTAGAAAGTTACTACGATATGAGACTTACAAGTATTACATGAAGACTTGAAGAATGTGAAGAAGTAAAGAGCTACAACGATGACATCATCCTTCCACTTGAGGTTAGCAAACTTGAACAATTTCATTCTTAATGTATCTTTCAAGTCGTGCATATTGAAAACATAACTGCGAAGCTGTGAATGATTATACACTAGTTAGACATAGTATTAAGGAATTACAATACGAAGTATGACGTCTATCTTTTGAACTTCGTATATAAGACTTCGACATAATCGTATGAATGCTATTGTGATCTGTATGGGTATGGGTGAAGATCTCATCCTGGGAAACAATATTTTACATTCTTTTAAAGGAAGTACAATTCATAAACTTGTTTTATGAATCGAAAAGGAAATCGCTAGGCTTATTGGTATTGTTATTCATCGCAAATCTTTGGATTACCAATATGTGTGTTAAGTATAACCGCCCATAACTTGTTTATGTATCTTGGTAAAACTATTCACAATGCTTGAATTTTGTATTGGTATGACTTTTATTAGTGAAACCGATCCTAAGTAATCACGTGAGATGGTATGATTGATATTTGTAATTGGTGTGACCATTCCTAGTCATTGGGTAACCGATCCTAGAACTTGGTTGGGACTAATCACAATATGTGTAATCGATCCTTGTAGTAGGTTAATAAGTTTTAGTAATAGGTGTGACCGATCCTATAACTTTTGCAACCGATCACAATTAAGTACCATAAATAAGTGGTAATCGATCCTGGTACTTAGTTAACAATGTTTTGGAAACTAATGTGGCCGATCTTAGTAGACACTTGGAGGTAGAACCGAAACTTGTTTTGGTAGAACCGTTAAACCCATGAATGGTGATTGAATGTTTTTGATCAATCACATAGTTCTCGGAAATCAGATGAACCAATTCTAAACTCGTTTGGAAGTGTGGAAAATCGGTTCCAAGATTGTAAATATGAAAAAGGATCTACAAAGTAAAGATGTCGACATACTTTAAACATGTGCAATAACTTTTATCTTTTATTGTTCAAAGATATTCCTTAATAACTAAAGGAGAATCCCAGATCAAAATAAACTGAGAATCTTTTAATCAAGGTTTTTAGTTTTATATGATTTTAATTTCCAGCAATTAAAATGCATATCTTTAGAAAATAAAAATTGGTAATGTGCATTTACTAATTGGAGATTTTCTACTGAGATTTCGGTCAATATTTGGACAGAGCATTTCCAGGAATTATGAAAACCGAATTTGGAAATATGTTGCATATCTTGAGAATATTTTTGGTTTTGGAAATTCCTTGGTGTCCAAACGTCCTTGGTCTATAAATATTGAAGTTTTCATTCCAAGCAAACTAATCCTCAAAGCCAGCAAAACTACCTAGTTGTGTTGTTACTAGTGGAGCCATCTATTCGGAGAGGAAAGTACCCTGATTAGGCGAAATCTCTTACGACCGCTCGTTTTAAAGACTTCTCTGGGATTGGGAATCTCTACGAGTAATGTTGGTGGGAAACTAGATAATTGCAGTTTATTATTAGTTTTCTATTGATTTGATTGACTAACGGCCGTTGAAATTTGATTGCACCTAGTTTTTTTATGCTTGAGAATCTTCTCTTCTGATATAAGATTCACTCAAACTAGATCGAAGTTTCGAGGGGGATCTTTAGACTGTTTGTAGATCTAAAGACGTCTTGTGATAATCCATTGTTAACAAACGTCGTTATGTGTGTGATTGATCATAAGAGATTCAATTTGATTGTGTGCAGGTGTTTATTGAAGATCTAAGAAGATTTTAAGACAAAGAAGATTGCTTGTTTGAGTTCTTTGGTGTGCACAAAACTTGATCGGTTGGGGACCCAACTATAATCGTTTTATCTTTGTGATAATCTTGATTGATTAGTTGAGTAGATCGGCATCAATATATTGTCTTTGTGACTAAGAGTATTGATTGCAAAATCTAGACCCAACTACTTTGGTAGTTGTATTTTTAGATAGATCTAAGAACCCGAGAAAGAAGTTTATTGGGATAAACGGAAAAGCCTTTTGTCAAACTCATATCACTTGTTTGAAAAGAGTTGTTACCGAACAAATTTGTTGTTTCTTTACTGTTTGGAATACGAACCAAAGGAATTGTTCCAAGTGCGTGACTTATTGCAAGTTGGAGGCGCATGGATACAAACGGAACTAGGTAAACTATAGGTTTAGTTGTTTGGTCTCAACTATACGAAGTTGATTTATATTTTGTATAGCGGCTTAATCCTGAGAGTATTCAATTTTGGACAAGGTCCCGGGGTTAATCAGCATTTGCGGTTTCCTCGTTAACAAAATTTTGCTGTGTCTTTTACTTTTCTATTTCCGCAATTATAATTGTTTTTATTATAATTAGAAGGGACTGATATTTTCTTCCCTATCTGATAATGATTAGAAAGGTATTTAGTGGATCTCTTACAGTGGAGAAATTTTTGTGTAATCAATTCACCCCTATCTGACTCTGTTTGATAGACTCATCTCATTTTCTTTTGAGTTTGGCGGTTAATTGAGTCTGTCTTCTATCCATTTGGTTCCTTTGAAGGATTTATCCTAAACCCATGACTTGAAATTGGTTTTTTCTTCTTTAATCGTGATAATAGTTATTATTTTAGTTCCGTGGAATCTCTGTTGGATATCTTCTATATTTTGAATATCAATCATTAAGCTTTCTCCTTATAAACTCTGTGAATTTGACTTCAGTTTTTGTGTTGTGCATCTCTTTTTTCTCTGTAATTTTCTAGTACTTTTAAACCTCAAGAAAAACTATCCATATTTGCAGCTTTGCGGATGTGCTCTTATATCACCAGGTATGTTTTTAAGCACGGTGATGTTTATTGATTTTACTTTCAGATTCAAACTCCTTGAACTTGAGTATTGGTTTTAAGTTGGTTTCTAGATGAGATATTTCATATAGCTCACGAGGATAAATTTGTTTTTGTTGTCAGAAATGCTTTTCTTTTATTGAAAGTTCCAAGGGTTTTGTCTTATGTCCTTATCTTCCGTCATGAGGTTTCTGGTTTAAGTTTATGGTTAATTTTGAGATGCATAGGATCCAATCCTCTGGATTAGTAGAGTTTTTTGGAGTTAACTTCTTGTTAAGTGTGGGATTTTTTGATATTCTCTTACTCTGAATTCCATAATCGGAAAAGTTTTCTTTTCTCCTTTATCTTTTTTCTCCTGCCTAATTAAGTTTCCGGTAAGCAAATTTGTCTCATAACCAATTTTCAGTCATTAACATGTAGATTTCTTCTCAATCCCAAGCCAAACTCAGCTTTGGAAGCATTGCAGGTTTTTTTTATCTTTATTGGAAATGTTTTAGGTCATTTTATGGGGTGAATTCTGAATTGTATACCTTGCCTTGGTATTTTTGTGTTTTGTGGTTTGTTTGAGCATAAGATAGCAGGGTACATATACAGCTGAACAGAAGATCGTCGTTATTAATCCTGGTGATAACTCCAACTATTTTCAATTGACATCTCCAGCAGTGGATCAATGAAACTTTGTTGTAAAATGACACCATCAGAGACTATGAGGTTTAATTTTTGGTTTTCTTTCGTTATAGTGTAGTTGGAAGTGATCTTTGGTATTCAGTGACAATTATTGCGTGTTTTTTAACGGTAATAGTATCGTCTGGTAGATTTTAATCTTTTCTTAGCTTGTTCAGGCTCAGTTATTTCAGTTCATTCTATTCCAGCTAGTTACTTCTTAATTTTTCTTGTATCCCATCATCCTAAATAGAGACATATCTTTTCTTTACTTTTTCGCTTCTCTAGTGCTAAAATTCACACTGAATTTAGTAGAGTAGCTTCGTTTAACAAGATGAAACTTTTGTCCTGGAACGTACAAGGTATAGGTACTCCTCTCACTAAGGACCATTTACAATACCTCTACCAATTCTATAACCCTTATATAGTGTTCCTAGCCGATACAAAATCTCCACTGTCTCTGATGGATTTATTCTTTAAAATATCCAAGTTTCATGACTGGTTTATCATTTCGTCTGTGGGTATAGGAAAAGGGTTAGCAATCACCTGGAATAATAATATCGATATGAAATTAGTATCAACAAAATATAACGTGTGTCATTTTGAAGCAAGTCTACGTGACGAGAAGATCTTCATCACTTGTGTTTATGAATCTATTAGTACTAATGAAAAAATCAGGCAATGAAATTATATTTCATAAATGGCCCAGAAAGTGAATAAGCCTTGGGATCTAATTGGCGACTTAAACATCATTCTTGACCCAGAAGAAAAGCAAGGAGGAAATAAGGCTAGCTCTAGTATCAAGAATATCATCATCCAGATAATCGACTCCAGAGGACCACAAGACGCGGGATATGAAGGAGCTCCATTCACATGGTCAAACAACAGAAAAGGATAAGCGAACATTTGCAAAATAATTGACAGAGCATTGACCTCGTTTCTATGGTCTCAAAAATTCCCAGACACGATGGTAATTCTTCTACCTAGAGTTGGATCAGATCATACACCTATCTTATTAAATACAAACCATGAAAAGTTGAAACTTCAGAAACCTTTTAGATGTATTAGATCTTATCTATCACACTCCACTCTATACGAGATAATCAAAGCATCCTGGGAATTACACTCCAATAACACAACAAATGAAAACATCACCTTGAAACTCCAACTCCTATCCTCAGATCTTTCCCAATGGAACTCGGACATCTTTGGAAATATTCATAAAAATATAAGGAAATTAAATAATAAGATTGAGAGCATCCACAAATTCGGAAATATCTCTAGAGACATAGAAAAGCTAAAAAATCTCCAAGCAGAACTACGAAAGTGGTACGAAATTAAAAACGATTTCTACCATCAGCTGTCTAGAGATAAATTCTTCAAGGAATATGACCGAAATACAAAATATTTTCATGCCCCGCCTCCAATAGGAAAAGAATAAATTCCAACAATACCCTTAGAGAACCTTCTGGCCTTTGGCTCTCAGATAGAGATCAAATTTATTCTCTTCTGGTAAACCATTTTACCCACATTGGTACAACCCAAATAAACAATTGTAGATTTGACTTATCCAGCATCATAAAGCCTTGTATATCTGATGAGGAAAATGTATCTCTCCTAGAAATCCCAACCAAAAATGAAACCTGGCTCACATTATCCAATATGAATCAGTGGGGCGCTCCAGGACCCGATGGATTTCAACCGGGTTTTTTCAAGGATAATTGGGAAATATTCGGTCCGAATATTGTTGATGCAGTTCAGGAGTTCTTTAAAACTGGTATTCTTGACACTGATATAAACCACTCCTTCATTACTCTTATCCCAAAAATTTCAACTCCTCAAACTCCGGGTGATTTTAGACCAATAAGTCTAAGTAACACCATCTACAAACTAATCTCGAAAATTCTTGCCAATAGATTAAAGCCTATATTTTTAACAAAATCATTTCTCCCAACCAATCTGCGTTCCTTCCGGGAAGACAAATCAAAAGATAATATTATAATAGCACATGAGCTCATCCATTCTATGAAAACTTCAAAAGCGACAAAAGGGTATCTGAATCTTAAATTAGATCTCTCTAAAGCGTTTGATAGAGTGGGGTGGAATTTGATTGAAAGAGCCCTTCTTAGCTTTAGATTTGATAAAAAGTGGATAGATCTCATATTACAATGCATTTCTACTACTTCTTACTCAATCCTCCTCAACGGATCACTGGGGAAAAAATTTAAATCCTCGAGAGGTTTAAGACAAGGGGACCCCCTTTCTCCGTACCTTTTTCTAATCTGCATGGAAATTCTGTCTAGGCTTCTAGAAAATGAGATAATGGAGAAGAAAATTTCCGGCCTCCGAATCAATAAAAATGCTCCAAATATTTCCCACCTCCTTTTCACAGACGACTGTTTCCTTTTCACAAAAGCTGATCTGGGGGAAGTAAAAAAAATTCTAGACGTTCTATCCCTATTCGGGGATATAACGGGACAAATGATAAACCTACAAAAATCTAGTGTCTATTTCAGTCCAAAAATGCATCCTAAACATGGAAAGAAAATAGCCAGAATTCTTAAAGTCCCCTTAATGACAAAAAATGATAGATATCTCGGAACTCCTCTATTTTTTGATAAAAATAGGAAACCGAACTTCGAGCCGCATCTAAAAAATATTACTCCACTCTGCAAGGCTAGAAATCCAAACTCCTATCTCAAGAGGGGAGGACAGTTCTGATAAAATCTATCCTTCAAGCTTTCCCAACGTACCAAATGCAGGTGCTTGCTCTACCGAAAGAAACCTTGAATCAATTAGATCGTATCCAAAGAAATTTCTACTGGAATAAAGAAGGCCAAAAAAGACAAGGAGGATTCATCAGAGCCTGGAAGTACATATGCAAGCCTATTGCTCAAGGTGGTTTAGGTATTAAAAACCCTCATCAATTTAATATAGCGCTTCTCACTAAACTAGCCAGCAGATTAATTTTAGAAAAAGACCAACTATGGGCAAAAATTCTCAAAGCGAAATATTCCCCAAATTCTCATCCTCTGGAAGCTTCTAAAGTTTCTAAATTATCATGGATTTGGACAAGCATCCGAAAAGGTTTAGATTTAATTAAAGGAAACTTTGTCTGGCAAGTTAAAAATAAAAACTCGGTTAAAATATTGGAAAACAGATGGATTCCAAATTCAGAAATAATACCGCAACCACAAGACTCGCAGGACACAGCTCCAAAAAGAGTTCAAGAGCTCATAACTGTAGAGAATAAATGGGATCAAGGAAAACTAGACAGTTATTTTAGTCCGGAGGTTATACAGAAAATTCAAACCTTAACCCCGAGAAAGAAGAAGAAGACAAAATCCAATGGTTACACCATCATTCAGGACTCTTCTCGGCAAAAAACATTTATAATTTCTTGGCAAACCAAGCTCAATAAGATGGTTATTAGTTAATAGATTTCCCATGGAAAAGTATATGGAAAATTCAAGCAAATTCCAAGAATTAAACCTTTTGTGTGGAAGCTAGGTGGAAAAGCTTTGCCTACATCTTCGAGATTAGGGGCACATTACCCGAAAATTGACCCAAACTGCCAACTATGCAATTCTCAAGTTCAGGAGACCGACAATCACCTATTCGGATCTTGCCCTTTCGCCAGAGCTATTTGGTTCATATTTTCGCTTGGAAATTTAACTTCTTCAGCTAATACGGATCCGATTACATCATGGGTTAAAGGGTGGCTTTCAAACCCAGATTTGGATAATTTGGTAGGAAAAATCTCGACCGTATTATGGTTCATATGGAAATACAGATGCCCGGTGGTTTTTGAAAAGATAATCCCAAACCCGATGTAACTAATTGATCAGATCAAAAGATTTTTGCATTCCATCCCTTAAAAGAATAAAACAGGGACTGGATAACAACAAGTTATTGATGATGAATACCAAATGGTCAGATATAAATACAGACTGGATAATATTTATTGATGCTTCTTTCACGGAAGAAGACCTTTCAATGGGATACGCTCACATCGTTTATTCAGTAAATCACCAGACATTTATGCACATTTCAGCGGGTTCAGAGACAACTACTTCGGCTTTTCATGCGGAAGCGAAATCTTTACAAAAAGCGGTCATCTGACTAAGAGACAATGTCTTGTCTAGCGTTTCAATAGTAACTGATTGTAAAGTCTTGGCAGACAGCATCAATAAGGACAACACAAATCTCTCGTGGACAGCCGAAAACACCGTTCAAGAAGCCAAAACAATTTTAAAAGATCTTCCTCAAGCTCAGGTAAAGTTTACAAATAAAAAATACAATTCAGCAGCGGATCGAATTGCCAAGAAAGCAAGTATAAAGAGCCTTCAACATGTGTCTACGAAATTAGAACAAAAAATTAAACAATCAAGCATTATCTCTAATATATTTGATAGAAACGAAATTGTAAATCGTCCGTACTATATTTGTTAGTTAATATAATTGATTTTCCCATAAACAAAAAGAAAAAAAAAAGAAAAAAAGAAGAAAAAAAAAAACCATCAAATCTCACCCCGAAAAAATGAAAAACATCCCAGGAGAAGAGAAACATCGGCCCACCTGCATTAAAAAAGAGTAAGAAAATCAACGGTCAAGATCTTATCCATTTGTAGTTTAAGATCAGGAATCAGGATTCGGAACATGGTGTGCAAAAAAAATAATAATCCAAGCACTCCTCTCTCCGTCTCCCTCTTCTTTGCACAGATACTTCACCATGAACTCACTCTCCATATCCACACTCCTCACACCTCCTTCTTCTCTACTGCCCAACATCACATACTCTTCTACATCTCTTATATTACGAAACCCTAGTATTCAAAAATCTCTAATTTCTCCAATCAAATCTCATTTATCTTCTTCTTTATCTACAACCCCTCAAAATTTTAACTCGGAAACCCTAAAAACTGTTGAAAATTTTGTGTTGGGGTTTGATGAAATAGAATCATCCTACAATCCAATTTTTTCATCTTCATCTTCAATTACTATGTCTCAAGCTCCAGCTAGTCCTCCTAGAGGAGCAGAAGCAGACCCAATGGGTTTATTATTGAGAGAAAGAATTGTGTTTTTGGGTAATCAAATTGATGATTTCGTTGCTGATGCCATTATCAGTCAGTTGTTATTGTTGGATGCTCAAGATCCTACTAAAGATATCCGTCTTTTCATTAACTCGCCTGGTGGGTCTTTAAGGTATGTATAAGTGTTAGTAGGGTTTATTCATTGTAGATGTTGTACAATGAACCATCTAACAATTATAGTGAGGTTTACATCTGTGGCTGCATAAAGAAACTTGAATTGTCTGAGGATATACTACGGAACCAATTTGAGTTTCTTTTTCTTTCGTTTCATTAATAGAAACTTGGTAGCAATTGGTTTAGGAATTGGATTTGAAGGAATAAAATCAGTGTTTAATGTAAAAGAGTGTTTACTTTGTTAGTACATAGTATTTTGTTTCGTGCACGAATTGTATGTTGCCATCACTGATTGAATATAGCATCCATTTGTTTTGTCAATGGTATCAAAGAAAGAGTACTGGGTAATCGATGTGCTAAAACATTTGTTGCTTTGTGTCATATCAGTTTCTTTATTCGTTTTCCTCCGAAAATGTAAGCTAGTCTTTTGATTTCACTAGGCTTATACTAACAAAGTAGCAAGAAAGAACTGTGTGAATGTTCAGGAGTTGTGTTTTTAGTTGTATTCTCATGTTGAATCTCCCCTTTTAGCTCAACTAGGTCTTAGATAACACAATCATCTTTGCATTTGGGAACTATTGAGGACACTATATGGTTGAGACTTGAGAGGTAGATTAGACTCCTAGGTTTGAATGGTCAAACTGTACTCTTTGTATGACACCACATACTTGTGGAATTAACATGATCCTATGCTTTTGCTTCCACTCCTACGATACTTCATTCAAATGGTCAAGCTAATAAGCAACAGTCTCATCTTATCTTCTTTCCCCATAGTTGTGTAATGTTGATTACATGTCTGCTAAGTGGTGGATATGATTTGGCTGAAATTTGTGAGACCATGTGATGTTCTTATCATGTATTCATACATAATCTTGCGCTCTTAATCATACCCTACCCCACTGTAGGGGTATTTTGCAATGACATTTCCCTGTCATTCTTCAGAGTGGTTACTTTGCATATTCTCTTTAATGGTTCCCCAGAAAGGTCTTGTAAAGTGACATCTGAAATAAAAACAAAGTTGAGGTTACATTTAGAAAACGCCATTTATACACTAAGTATTTGGTGTTGACTGTTGTAGTGCTAGACAAACATCTTTGCTCACAGCAAAGCCGTAATTTTGGGCCTGAAGCTTGTATAAGAATTGGTTATGAATAGGGCATACAAGGGGCTCGATCGAAGAGAGACACTGGTGACTCGCCAAGAAAGATTTGAGAAGTGCTACCTGGCTATAGTCGGTTAATTTTAGAGAGTCCCCCATTATAGAATGGTTCTAAGCAGCACGCTATTAATGACTGTACGAAACCAAGAAATAACCCCTCACGTGCAAAATCAGGTTGTTGGTTTACACTTGTTTGCATTAAAAATATAAGGGAAAGATACATGCCTTTTGAACCTGAGATTTCTGCTACCCAGTTGACTTTTCATGTCCACTTCTTTGTTTTCTGATTTAGTTATTATAATAACCACGACTGTATTTGCAATCTCCAGTGCTACCATGGCCATATATGATGTGCTACAACTTGTACGGGCTGATGTCTCCACTGTTGCACTTGGAATTGCTGCATCAACAGCTGCAATCATTCTTGGTGGTGGCACCAAAGGGAAACGTTTTGCGATGCCTAACACACGGATAATGCTTCATCAACCTCTTGGTGGTGCTAGTGGACAAGCAATTGATGTGGAAATCCAGGCCAAAGAAATTATGCACAACAAAAATAACGTCACTAGAATCATCTCCGGTTTCACTGGTCGAACTTTTGAACAAGTTCAGAAAGATATTGATAGGGATCGCTACATGTCTCCAATGGAAGCAGTCGAATTTGGAATTATCGATGGGTGTATCGACAGTGAGAACATTCTCCCACTTATGCCAGTGCCCGATAAGGTGCAATCAAGGTTCAGCTATGCAGAAGTAATGAAAGATCCGAAGAAATTCTTGACACCAGAAATTCCCGATGATGAGATATACTAATAGGATTACATTGTCTTATGCAGGCAGCTATATCATCTCCAGTTGATCACTAATAGAAATGTGTTTTTAATGTTAACCATGTTGGAGAAAGAATTTCTTTTGTGTTTCAGAGCTTTAGCTGATTAATTATGAATGAATTGTTTCAGCATTATTACCTAGTTTTGGGGCCGAAGCTTTAGTGATCATAATCTGGTTGCTATTACATTATTATAGTCGGCTTTTAAACTTTCAGAGTTTTGGTACATTTTGACAAATATTGTTCCTGTATTGGACTGTAAATTCATCTTGATGTTTTAGCCGGTCGAAATTGACATACTTTTTTTTTTGATAGGAAAAATAAATTTATTAATAAATCAATTGATTCTACAGTAGTCCATCTTCAAATCCTGGTTAATGAAATGGGGAGGAGTCATAAGCCATTTATCTGATAAGTTTTTTTTTTTTTTTGAAGCATGAAATTTATTAGATTAGACTGAAATTACACGGGATACGTAATACCCATAGAGTCTGCTATTACAATAGAACTGATAGATTGCGGAATTGTATGTTCCCATATTGCTGTCGTGAATCTCCTATAGAGCAATCATCTGTTGCTCGGTTTGCTAAACCATCTGCCGCTTGATTTGCTTCTCTGTAGACGTGGCTAACAGTATATTGTTGGATTTGGGCGAGACTTTGTTTGATCTCTGCAACCAGGTCAGATATATACCAAGGGAGCTCTGTATCTGAGGTTATAAATCTCATTAAATTTTCCGAATCCGTTTCAAATTGTACTTTTGACCATCCTCGTCCCGTCGCCGTTTTAGAGGCTATGTGCATGGCCCAGGTCTCCGCCGCAAGTGTTGTGGTGATGCCTAGAGGTTGTGCTACTGCTAGGATAGTGTTGGTTTCCTCATTTCTACAAATAATACTTGCTTCCGCTATTCCGGGGTTTCCTCTTGTTGCGCCGTCCGTGTTGATTTTGATCCAATCTGATTGAGGCTTGAGCCATCTTACAAAGATGGTTGAAGTTGTTACTGTTCTTTGTGCTAGGTTTGGATATGGCTGCATCCCAGGGAGCACTGGTGGGAGGTGTGTCCGGGCGCAAGAATATTCCTGCTGGAGCTTGATGGTCATTTGCACTACATTTATCGGATTTTGTTGTTGTTGGCGATACATCACACCGTTCCTGGTTAACCATAAGGACCAAAAAAGGAAGCAGAAGGTTGTGGTTTCGCGTCCAATCGGCAATTACTCGTCGGGTCTTAACTTGTTAATGGGTCTAATTTAAGACCCGGAACCGATGGGTACCCGGGATTTTTAACTGGTCCGATTCTGGGTCCAAAAATTTAGGAACTGGACCTGGAACCGTTAAGAACCGAACCCGACTTTTATAAGTAGGGTCCGGGTCTAGTGGTACCCGGGAGGACCCGGACCCATTGACAGCCTTAGATCAAGGGAGAGAATTGTTAAATCGACAAGTGGAGAACCAAGTTTTCTGAAGAGAAAAGACTAACCCAGATCAAGAAGGAACTATATATACTACTTACAATTTCCTATAGTAATATTGTGGCGACATACATATTGCCAATCATAAAAGACAGCTCATTGGGCACCGATGGAGAACAACGAATTCCTGTGATTCTGAAGGATTATAATGTAATTTTTTCTTTTTAGGTAATTTTAATTTTGTCATATTTTTTGGACGGTTGTATTATTTTCTTGGTCATGGTTTTACCACAATGAGTTTTCCTTGTCAAGGTTTTAATGAGGCAACATGTGTAAGTCCAATTTTTTTCCGAAGTCTTTACATTTTCTGTTGTGCATTTGAAGTTGGTGATTTGGGAGCTTATCGGAGACCATCCCTGCCCGGTGCAAATTCGAATGAGCTTTTAGTCATCTAGCTGTTTTTTTATTAATACTAGTAAGGCCACATGTGCAATGCACATGTTTGAATTGGATTCTTTTAACAACACCAAATTTGATAATAATGAAGAAAAAAATTCTTAAAATAAAAATTTAATATCCTTGTTTGTACTCATTATGTAGAAAATTTAAAGACCTTTCCAAATATATTAATTTTGCAAAAATCCGATGTGTATTTTTAAAGATATCTAAGTTTTAGTTTTTCTGATCTATTTTAAAACAATGGCATTCCTGTAAATATACAAATTGATTAAAAGCTTAGTTAATGGGGGTATTATTGTCATGTGAAAAAACTTCACCAAACAATTACCTCTTTTCTTTATATTAGTATAAGATAATTTAAAGAGCTTTCCAAATATATTAATTTTACAAAAATACGATGTGTATTTTTAAAGATATCTAAGTTTTAGTTTTTCTGATCTATTTTAAAACAATGGTATTCCTATAAATATATAAATATTAATTACAATTTTAGTTAATGGAGGTATTATTGTCCTGTGAAAATGCTTCACCAAACAATTATTCAAGAAAAAGGGTAGGATTTTCTCTCTCTAGACATTATTTTCTTTATATAAGTAAGATAAATCAACCAATTCTCAGAAGAAAAAAAAATCCAACGAACTGGTCAATATTCCGTCCACGTCCAGCCCATAAAAACTACGGGTTTTAAAAATTCACCCGCATCCAAGACGGATCGGGTGTGCACATGCGAAAATACGGATTGGGTAAAGTTCATGGATTGGGTGTTTTGCTCACCCGACGTTCAGAGACTCCTGTAAACTGCGAAGGTTAAGAGAAGAAAAATCTAACTAAAAACGAGGCTAAAAGAGGCAATTAAAATAAAATAAAACCCTAGACTGAAAATCTTAACTCCTGAGCCTGTCCACCCCTATTATAAACCCTAGCTTTCTCTCTCTTCCGCGTTCTTCATCACTCGGACGTATCTCGATCAACCCAGAGGTAATCTCCATACTCCCAACCCTACATATTAGTATTTTTTTGTATTCATGTTTGCATCATTTTCCATGAAAAATGAATACTCTACAGTGATTGTTAAATGCTTCCTGAGACCTGCGAATCTGCGATATCAATCTATCTAATGTGTTTTTACAGGAGCCTTTACTCTTAATTTCGTTTATCTCTTCGCGAATCCTCTGCTGTCTAGATTTAATATATTGGTTAGGGCTTCTTGAGTTTTAGGGGTTTTGTTAGTTTGGACAGGTGATTTAGTGTAAAGAAAAAGGACTTGGTTAGGTTCTATAGTTAAGTTACATCTCAAATATGATTACAGAGGTAGATTTTGAGACGTTTCAGTCTTCAAATTTTACCAATTAGCTGGAGGTTAGGGCTTCTAGTTTCAATTGTTGTTAATTTTAGGCCATAATTTGTGTTTCTTTGTAAAATTTATTATTTGTTAAATACCTTTACAGTTACTTTAATTGTCAATCCTTGCCACACAAGAAACAGTATGCTACACTTATTTAGTGTTCAACAAGGGAATTTCACTTTTTCTGTTTTCAATTTATTGTTAATTTAGTTTTCCATCCGTTTGGTTGCTATGTTTCTTATGGCTGAACACTACGTGGGTTGTAGGTAAATCATGGTTAAGCACAACAATGTTATCCCTAATGGGCACTTTAAGAAGCACTGGCAGAATTATGTCAAGACATGGTTTAACCAGCCTGCCCGCAAGACCAGAAGACGTGTTGGTACGTAGTTTTCTTTCATTCATTTATCATAATAGCAAAGCTTAAGTTTACCATTGATGAACTGTTCTTCACATTAGCAAAGCTTAAGTTTACTGTTGATGAACTGTTTTTCACATTGTGCGTTATAATTTCCAGCAAGACAAAAGAAGGCGGTGAAGATCTTTCCACGACCTACATCTGGTCCACTTCGTCCCGTTGTTCATGGTCAAACCTTGAAATACAACATGAAGGTTAGGGCTGGCAGGGGATTCTCTCTTGTAGAGCTCAAGGTTTGTTAAGAATCTTTATTGCTTTTGACAGATCATTCAGCAGGCTAAAGTAAATTTACATAATTTTTATTTATTTATTTATCAGTATTGATTCTAAACCTGTACATACAGTCAGCTGGTATCCCAGAGAAGCTTGCCCCAACCATTGGTATCTCAGTTGATCATCGTCGCAGGAACAGTTCCTTGGAGGGTCTCCAAACTAACGTTCAAAGATTGAAGACATACAAGGCTAAGCTTGTAGTCTTCCCAAGACGTGCTGGTAAAATCAAGGTAAATGTCCACAACCTTTTTTGAATTCCATAGAATTTAACATTGCATGCTATTAAGTGAACCCTGTCAGCCTAAGCTGCGTTGATTAATGTTTTTGCTTGAAAAAACTTAACAGGCCGGTGATTCTACACCCGAGGAGCTAGCGACTGCAACCCAGGTCACAGGATCTTTCATGCCCATCGTTCGTGAGAGGCCAGCATTTGATCTTGTGAAGGTTACCGACGAGATGAAATCAGTAAAAGGTTATGCCAAACTTCGATTAGAGAGGATGAATGCCAAACATGTTGGTGTTAGAGCAAAGAGGGCTGCTGAGGCTGAGAAGGAAGAGAAGAAATAAGGTAATCAATCAAAGGTTCGGCATTTTGGACCATGTAAGGGTATAGTTTAACTTGTGAGGATGTGATTCTGAGGCTGCGTTTATATTTTCCAATAGAGAATGTTTTTTTAACTTTTGAGGCAAATTTTAGTCCCATCTTTTTTGTTGCGTATCCGAATTAACGTGGAACAAATGCCCATGAATGACACTTGTTTTTCCTTTGAGAGTTTCTCAGGCACATCATGTAGTGTACTTTTTGTTTACATCGTAGTCTCTTCTTTCCCTGTGTGCTTGTGCTGCATTTCATTCTTTTTCATGTGTTTTCCTTTCGTAGTGTACACTGGTTTTTTGCATTTTGGAATCTTAAGTCAGTCTGAATGTGCTTCTTTACCCCTTAGAAACTTTAAAGCATATTTGATGAATTGCCGTTGCCACATTTAATAAGAAACTTGATTTATTTGTTTTTTTGGGGATGGTATTTAGAGGAAATGGGGACACATGTTCACTGTTTAAAAGGCCTATCAGTTTGGTTGTCACGATAAGATGAAATGATGAATAAGACCCATGTGGACACATGTTCACTGTTTTCTCTATTTAATATATATATTGATTTCTATATTGTCCGTTCACCTGCACATCCATTCTGAAATTTATTGAGGACTAGTTGGTTAGCTAATTAAAGAAGCGTGGATAGCTAATTAAAGAAGCGTGGATACATTGTCCTTCAGTTTTCTTTTTTGTCATTCCACTGGATGGTGTCTGGACTGCCATGCAAATGTATAGGCTGTGTGCGTGTCTAGGCAGATTATTTTAAATCGGCTATTGTTCTTTTGGATTTCTAGCAGTGTTAGCGTTGCATTCACTTTGATATTTTTCTTTTAGGATGTGTTTGAGAGGGGTTAATTCCATATAATTAACCATCTTTCTATGCCATCTTTCTATGATAATATTTCCGTTGTTTGAATGCAGATTTATTTCCATGAAATCATTGGTCCATTACTCCTTTGTTTAATCAAAAAGTTTCTTTTCGCGCAACAGCTCGAAATAGAAATTTGATACCGAACCTAGAGGATTTACCACCTTGTCAAGATGCAAGAGTTATCTCATTATCTGATGGATTTTGTGAAATAAATAAATAGGAAATTGATGGATTTTGTGAAATAAATAAATAGGAAATATATGATGGATTTACCACCTTGTCAAGATGCAAGAGTTATCTCATTATCTGATGGATTTTGTGAAATAAATAAATAGGAAATACAATATAGTCCTGGGAATAATATATTAGAGAGAGTCTAGTCCAGTTGACTTAGTCATGTGTCTGTTTAGTCATGCATTATTTGACGCGATGAATCTTCATTTGGGCAGGGCCTCTGCAAGATTGCGGCCTCGGGAGTTGGTGAATGGTAATTACCTCCCTAATTCTAATTTGTAGAAATGCAAATAAGACATATATAAGGAAGGGACGTTGGTTGAGAACAAAATGCGAACATTCTTTGCATTTCAAAATATATTATAGTTTGGTCCTAGAAATTATGATTTGGTCCTAAGGTGATGTCATGGATGATGTAATTGTCATTGTGGGGTGACAGAAATATCCTTTTGGGACCACATATATAGAAAAAAGTTCTAGAAAATAAATTCATTTATCAGATTTACTTTCTCTCTCCTCTGTTTTTTCTTTTCTCTGCTACTGTAAAGAAGATGAAGAAGAAATAAACTGACGTTGTTGATTAAATGGTGAAGACGACGTTTTGATGTTGATGTTGCTGCGATTAGAGATGATGATGAAGACGGTGATCACACGAAGAAGATGATGAACGACGGAGCTTTGATGTTGATGATGATAATGAAGATGATGAAAATGAAGACGAACTCATCTTCTGCTACTATTGTTGCTGTGAAAGATAAATCTGTTGTTGTTGAAGATTTAATTAGGTTTTTGTTTTCTTGATGCCGCAATTGGAGATGATGATGAAGATGAATACGAACTCAAAGATAGATCTGTTGCTGTTGAAGATTTAATTAGGTTTTTGTTTTCTTGATGTTGCTGCCATTGGAGATGATGATGAAGATGAAGACGACCTCAAAGATAGATCTGCTTCTGTTGAAGATTTAGTTAGGTTTTGGTTTTCTTGAAGTTGCTGCGATTGGAGATGATGATGAAGATGAAGACGAACTCATCTTCATCTTGCTGTTGATGATTGATGTTGTTGTTGTTGCTGCTGCTGTTGAAGACGTCGAAGAAGATGGAGATGAAGATGTTGTTCATTTTTACAAATGAACTCTGTTTTTTATCAGGAGTTCATTTCTGGAATGAACTCTGGTTTATATGTTTTTATCAGGAGTTTATTTCTGGAATGAACTCTGGTTTATATAGGTTTTTATCAGGAGTTCATTTCTGGAATGAACTCTGGTTTCATATAGGTTTTCTGAAAAATTAAGTAGAAATTAACAGGAGTCCATTTTGACGAATGATATTACAAAAAATAAGTTGGAATTAACACGGAAGGGTACTTTGGACCATTTAATATTTTTAAATAATTATGGACCAAACAGTAAAAGCCTTTTTCTCAAAGGACTAAACATACATGTGACCACCTAAAAAAGGACCAAACGATTATTTTCCCATAAATAAAAGGTAAAACGTGATGTGCTGCGCCCCGCGTATAATTTTCATTAATCTCTTGATGATGATAATTTGACGCTCCTACCTTGTGCAGAAATTTCTAATTTATTGTCTTGCTGGTTATCAGAGCGCTGCTTAAAAAGTGACCGAAACAAAACATATAGCCGTGCGTCTTGCGACCCCTCTGGTCACTTGGATTACAGAGCAACAACGCTATTCGCTATTCTATAACAATACTGGCTATTCGATAACAACGCTGGCTGCGGGGATCATAAAGATAGTGGCAAAATACGTAATAACACTTCGATAGCAAGGGTAATTAATCAACATTGTTAATATAAATATCGAGGGGATGTTAGTGTTTTACGCAGGTGAGCATAGCATCGAATCTATCTAAAATTGCGTGAGAGTAAAGCTTTGAGAGAAAAACAAGGAGAAGTTGATCAATGGCTTTGAAGGTTTGCACCATCTCTTCTCTGTTTCGCTTTCTATAGATTTGATCATCCCTTAATCTTTTATATCATCATTCGTAATTTTTGATTATTTTTTTTTCTTAAAATACCCAATCACCCGTGTTTGATTACACCCTCTTTTGTTTAGATCTTGAAGAAAATTGTCTGTCAATAGCTTTAATTATTATAAATCTTTCTTCAGAATTCAAAATTGAGTAACTTATTCACATGCATTTGGCTTTGGTCTTTGGTTATCCTATATTAGATCCTATAATATGGATATATTAGGTTGTAATTGTAGTAGACAACATGAAACTAGGTTTAGTTATTTGATCACTGAGAAATAGTTGGTCTCCTTTTATACTAGGATCGAGTCATAGAAGATGAAAGAAAATACTAAGGGTAGAACATGTCTAACCTCTCAAAGAGGATAGGCAAAGCTCAGTTATGTTTTGCGGATTAGATTTCAATTAGTTACCGCGGATAAGTTAGATTGTTAAGGTTTTTGTTGTTTTTCGTGGCTATTGGATCCAGATTTTTGCTCCATCACTTTACAAGTTTGACAATTCGGTGCCTCGCTATTTGAAAGTTAGATGGAAAATAAAAGTCATAGAGCAGTCCAATCCCTGTTGTTACCATTTATGAAACTTGCATGGTCTATTTGGTTATCAAGTTTCCAGTCAGATTATGTTAAGGTTCTAATTCAAGCATACTCAAGCAGACCTCTTCACACTTAGATTATTAAATATACTATAAAGTCCAAGAGCATTTCGGTCAGATTATGTTAAGGGTTCTAATGCAAGCATGCTCGAGCAGACCTCTACACATACATAGATTATTAAATATACAATATACTATTGATCTATAATTTTTGCTAATGATGTAAATATCTGAAGATCTTGCTAAGCTAGACTTTTTTCGGTGAATCTTATCACTCACCACCAACCATCAGTGTATAACTGTTCCATACACTGGAGGGATGCAACAATCCAATCAGTAGTTTTTAATTATCTATGGTTGACCAGATTGAGGTGGTCGGATATAAATTAGATCGTAATTTTAATTGACCAAGGCAAACATAAAACAAGCTTTGAAGAAGAAGATGATGCATTACATGTTGATCTGTAGGGGTAAAGAGGTTATAATTGCTAATGAGTATATGCATTGTTTCCATTGCAGGAAGAGTTTGAAGAGTATGCTGCGAAGGCAAAGACTCTACCTGACTGCTCAAATGAAAATCTGCTTATTATTTACAGTCTTTACAAGCAAGCAACCATTGGAGATGTCAACACTGGTACGTAATACCATATTGCTAGAAACCATCAGTTACTAATTTATCAAATTGTTTATTGATAAGTAGATAATGGTCTCATATGTTTTGAATCGATTCTCGTGTTTAAATGAGTTTCTTATTTTCTTTTGCAGCCCGCCCTGGAATGTTCAGTCCCAAGGAAAGAGCCAAATGGGATGCATGGAAATCGGTTGAAGGTAAAAATCTCCAGTGACACTTGGTTACTATAGAATAGGTTTTTCTTGTTCTGTTGTGAAATTCATATTGTATGCCCCCCATTTTTGTAACCATGGTGATAGCTTCTGGCTGATCTAAGATGAATACACTTTTTTGTTATCTTACTCAGGAAAATCAACTGAAGAAGCAATGAACGATTACATCACTAAAGTGAAGCAGTTGTTGGAAGAAGCTGGTGTTTCTGCTTAATTTACTCCTAAATCTTATTATCTGCAACTGAAAAATGAAAAACATTTCGCTTTATTGTATGTGGTTAACTAAAAATTACTCGTGAGTACATCTGCATCTTATTGAATGCGTAAGATATTTAAAATGCCATTTCTAATTGCACTCTCAGTAGATTATTAAGTATTTTTGTGTTAGGCGTTGTTCAGTTAACAACCCAGTTTTTTTGATCCATCTAAAAAGAAGGTTCTAGGATGCCAACTGGGATCCCTTCTGCTTCGACAATATCACAATGATGGTATTCTTTGGAGAGATGCAAGACAGCACACGGTTCTGATAGACCAATTTATTGTTTTGTTGGTCGGTCGAAAACCCCAACCATACGTCTATATGAGGTCGTATGAAATTCAAACGGACCCCTGAAACTGCCATTCAAACTGAATTAACTTGATGCTGCTGGGACTCTATCTTCGTGATTGTACCGTATCACTAACCTAGAGGTCCTAGACATTCTCGACTCTATCTTCGTGATTGTACCGTACCACTAACCTAGAGGTCATAGACATTCTCTCCTGGACTATTGTTGAACTATTCTTGATTGTGCGCATTAGTTACCCTTCTAAATCGTTTATCTTGATGCTTCAAAAAAAAAAAAAAATCGTTTATCTTGATGCATTAGTTCAACAGTTCCCACATGATGCGTATGCTGATACACCCACTACTTTCCCATTTGAAAAAGTACTACTTCCCCAGTCATTTTTTTTAAACACACTTTGGCGAATAATGTGTGCCAGGGCTATCCAAATAGCTGTTTTCAGAAATCCTGGTAGCTGACCAAAAAGTAACAATTAAGAACCAAAATGGCTTACAGGATACATTTTTCCTTCGATTTACTTTCATTTTAGACATTTTTTTACCGCATATACAAAATAAACATCGACATTCTTACATATAGCTTTGATCTTTTTTGGGACACAAGATCAACAAAAGCAGAAGCTCTAAATTTCTGTTAAAAGTAGTTGCATCTGTTATGCAGAAATAGCCGATGCAATTACCGAACATATGATGGAAATTTAGACAAGAAATATTCCTTAGCGGCTGAAGCACCTTCTCTAGACAATACACCTTCTAGCTCACCCATAATTCTTGCCAACCATACCTCCAAATTCCTCTGTATTTCTTTAAAATTGTTTTTAATCAAGTCTAATGATTTTCTGATGCTAAGTTTTGCATGGGCATCAAGGTCTTCTCCCAGATGGGTGTTGGTGGTTTCACTTTGCAACGTTGTTAGCTTTTGTCTCGTCTGGATTGCTCGCTGCTGAAGACGATATGCTTCAAGCAAGAATTCTGTTTGCCGGCGAGTACCAAATTCTGCATTTAGGGCCTGCTCAGAAGGGTCATTTGCCTGCTGAAAAATCAAAACACTGATAAGTGACTACAACTTAACCAATAGTGGCAGAGAAATATAAATATATTTATCAAAAATGAAAATCATGCAACTGAAGTGACATGTCAATAGGTCAACTGGCAACATCACCCACAGCAGTGCATAATAGTTGGACCACAATGGAGAACCTTTACGTACAGAAAACAATCTTAGAAACGTATGGTTTGCAATGAAAATTTGCAATCTTCACCATGATCTTTATAAAATATGAAAATAACAGTAACACAAAAGCAAGATTAAAGAATTCACTTTCTGACAGAAAGCATTTTGTCATAATACCAACCAGGGAAAAGTAATTGCATTCAAGTAGATTTGCAACCATGAAGAAAGATTCCCCATCAATAAGAAAATTTAATATTTGCCAGAAAGCCACAAATTTATTTCCATTCAGTACATAAAATTTGCTAATGAGAAACTTTCAAAGAAATTCTAAATAAATTGCATGTTAGCCAGGGACCAGAGGTCCAGAACTAAGATTCCTGAAGGACAATTATTTTAATATTTCCTCTAAAGGTACTAAATGTCTGAACCCCTTGTAGGTCCTAAACTTTGTCTAGCGTTGTGAAACTTTGATTTATAATACAACAGTTGATTGAGTGGTGTTTGTACATGTGCCACACTGCCACAAATTATCTAACATGTGACAGGATTTGACTGGTGTTGTCATACACTGCGATGAGGTAGCAAAAACTTTAGCACACACAGATAAGAAAGACTACCCTAACCTAAGTGAACTAAAGGCTTAGTAGTCAGAAAAGCTCATTCAATATAAATCTTGAGGTTCAAATGCAACCAATAATGAATGGTTGGTGGGTGGTAGTTGTGTGTTTGTAATGAAGCCATTGCAAATTTCCTTTAATAAAGACAAAGGGATTGGTTAGAATTATTGATATGATGGAAAACTACAAAGAACAACTATTTTTTTGCTTCAAATCAACTTGTTTCGTTTTCAAATAAATACTCCAAATTATTGTGTTCTTTAGTTTGGTTTTGATATCGCACTAAAATGTTAATAAGACAACCATAATTTGCATTTATTTGCCTGATACAGTTCTAATAGGGAGCAGAGTGGTATCGACACAGTATACAATGACCAAGTGCCATAATTCACATTTTACCAATGTGTACATGTCAAACTACTCAATACTCTAATCATCCTGTTCCTGAATTTGCCCAAAACACTTTTTTTTTCAAAATTCAAAAAACCTTAAATTATATTAATAATAACCCGAATTGAACAGGATCGGTTAAAAGTTAAAACACAATTAATCCAATGTCACAAATATGCTTGAAGTATGACCCCATGAAATTAAAGACATCATTAACTTCCATATTAAATTTGATCTGGTTTGGAAGACCATAACTGTTTACGGTTTAACAAAAAATATTAAAAAGGTATTGTATGTACAGTATTCTGTGGTGCTTAATTTAAGCAAAGAAAACTTAGGTTTTATCTAAAATCTTGTACACAGGGCTTTCACTGCTAGTAACCGAAATATCAGATACCCGCATCACATAATTATGAATATTGAGAAAGTAAAGCAGAATGACATGAAAAGCATATGAAAAAAATGGAGTTGTTGTAGCTTACCATTCTTCTGCATAGATCATCAATCTTTCCAGAGAGAGCATGATATCTCTTAGCTTGCTTCCTAATTGATGTGGAGACTTTCAGTGGCTCACACTTGTCAATTCTTTCCAAATTGGGCAGTTCCTGCTCAACCAATTTCAACTTGGCAGGAACTCCAGTGAATTCACCGTCTGCTTTCCAGGGAGACTCCCTTCTGGACAAGAAAAGGTTATTATTCTCAAAATAAATTGTAAAATTATGATAAAAGTTAACTCAATAACAGTAATGTACAGCTTACCTTGATACAACGTGCTTCATATGGTACAAAGGCTCAGGGGAATCATACTTCACATCCTGCAACAGAACATTAAAATGACTATAATCAGAACACAACCATTATTTTTTGATATTATGGTTATCATACGCTAATATGTCAGTCAAGAACTATTAAAAAGATATTTAGGAAAACTGAGAGGAGTTTGAGTATAATAAGCAGAAGAACTTGAGCAAAATATGATACTTCCAAACATGATCTTCCTGTTACAGCCAGTTGCAGGCTCCAAACAACATTGATTGGAATCTACATAGGAAAACATTATCCCCCAGAGATGACAACTTTTCCTATGAATCGTCATATATTACAAGGGTGGACCGTCACTTCAAATTTTCCATGTAGAAATTGTCAGGAAATAAAGAGTGAATAAATGTCACAAACTAGAACATCAACGAAATTCTATTACAGCTTCTGGATTATAATAAAATTCTGGGGCGTTTTAACATTTAAAGGGACTAACAAGGGTTTTCTTCCTGGGGTTTTAGCACTACTGTTGCCTGTTTCTCACATTCTTCATAATCACTCAACATAATGATCCTTTCATGTAAAACCACTGGTACTGGCCGAATTTTGGTGAATTATGCAATTCGTATTTCCGACCTTCATCTTTTCATGGCACTTAAACTAGGTGTAGACCAAAACAAATATAACCAAAAATCGGCACACAGACATCATGTTCAGAGAAGAAACAACCATCCAATATGCTTGGTCTCTTTTGCTATTGTAGACTATCTCTATTTTTCTTTCTCAAAATGTATAAACAACTAAAATTTTAAACATAAATTCTCCTAATAGACAGTGTTTTTGCAAATTCCAACTAATGAAAAGGACTTCTTTCTAAAGATTAATTCCAACTGAATTTATGGATAACACCAATGTTTCCAGAGAGTTGAGAAAACTGCCAAACCTGCCATCCACCATCTCTATCAGCACAAACTTTGCGAGGAGGG
Organism: Papaver somniferum; assembly: GCF_003573695.1. NCBI lineage: Eukaryota > Viridiplantae > Streptophyta > Magnoliopsida > Ranunculales > Papaveraceae > Papaver > Papaver somniferum. The sequence goes on along the minus strand of NC_039365.1, from coordinate 82,786,774 downwards.
GCATTGATAAAACCATTTTGTTTCCCATAAACAAAACCCATTTCACCACGGCCATCATTATCTCTCTGATCAAAATGCTCTTCTGAGTTTGGATCTAAACCCTCAGAAGAAACCCTAATTTTACCAAACCTTGAGTAATTCAAACACTGTAATTCACTAAATTCTCCGTTAATTACTTCCTCCTCAAAGCTTCTACCATAAATTCCACTTCCACCAACTTCATCATCTTCCTTCTCATCATCCTCGTCATCAACATAAACATCTTCATCTTCATCATCATGAATAGTTTGTCTAGACATGAAATTAATCATTTCATCCCTTTCATAAATTTCCCTCTCTAATTTCTCTACAAAACTCTTCAACTCGGCTTCAGATTTTTCAAACTCATCAATTCTTTCTCTTAAACTTGATATTTCATCAGAAGAGTTTTCAATTTGTTGCAACAATTTTCTTTCTTCCTGTTGCCATCCATTTCTATGACTAGCAAAGATTTCAACAACTCTAGCATTTGCTTTTGAATCTTCTTTTCTTCTTGATTTCATCTGTTTAAGTTGTTCTTCAGCTTGATATAGTTTCAATGACAGGAATTTATTACGAGATTGTAAGGATAAGATTAATGAGATTGATGATTTTGGTAGTAAACCTAGAAATACACTGAAACTTAAACCTAAATATGTCGACAGAGAAAGTGCTTTCTTGGTGTTTTCATTCTTGACGAAGGAAAGATTAGTAATATCTTTTTTTAGGGTTTCTTCTTCTTCTTCTGGAACTACTTCTACTGTTTCTGCCGCCATTAATGGTGCGAAAAACTTGAGAAAGTGAGCTTGAAATTTAGGAAAGTTTGAGTTTGATTTTGTTTGCTGCACTTTTTTTACTCCAAAATTTTATATATGTATTCTTTTGATAAGTTAGAGTTACCGAATTATCCCTATTATCTGTATATTTGTCAGAGTTGGGTAGGTCTGGCGTAAGGGGTAAATACTAAATAATCTCCAAATTATCATATTATCCGTAAAGATCTACCGTATAACTAATTGGAAAGTAGCATATTTGATAAGCTAAGGGCAATTCCTATGGTAGTGTTCAAATGAAATTTTTTGTTGAGCCCGGTGGATGGCCAAACAGGTTTCCCCATTATAGGAATAGCACTGCGCGGTTGATCATCGAACGTCTAGGCTAGGGACACATGTTGGTGTGTAGCTTAAACGCGGCGTTGGAAGAAAACATACTGGCGCTCAAGACAAAAACGCTGGCGTTGGTCACATCAACGCGGGCATGTGAAACAAAAACGCCAACGGTCGATTTTCCAACATCCATATTCTCAACGTTATAGTTTTCTAAACTATAATTCCTTTAACTAAATTCATTTTCTGTCACACCACTACTGTTTTCTTCTTCTAAATCAAATTTTTTTGATACAATATGAGCAACATTTTAATAAAAACGGTCAATAGTGTAAAGAAGAGAAGAGATCGAAGAAATGAACCGGCATCGCAGCCTGCCATAAGTGTAGATTTTTCTCAAAATCGGGAAGTAGAGTTTGCTTCGTCGAGTGTCGTTGCTGCTTCATCATTAGTCCAAGGTCATGTGTCGGGGCATCAAGATCGGTCTGAGGGTTATTATAGAATGAGAGGTGATTTTCAAACTTAAAGGCTGTTTATGAAGTTCTACCCCCTCGAATCCGAGAAAGGGTTGACAGATATCCCTAACGTACGCTTTATAGTGTGAAGCCTAGAAGACACAACAACAAAATTACGACAACAGTGTTAGAAAGGTGATGGCCGACGACGCAGACATTCCATTTTATGGATTTTGAAATTGGTAAGCTTGTTTAACTTAACTTAAATTGTATTTTTTAAATAATTATCAAATAATCAAAAGAATTAATCATAGTTGATATTATACTTGTAATAGGAATCATGCCCATTGATTTGTATTTCATTTGTGGGATCCCAAGTGGAGTGGGAGAGCCAGCACCATTCAACCAAAACGAATGGATATCAAATAGTAAACGAGAAACGCTTTTTTCCTCGTTTATGGAATCAGAAATACGTGAAGATTATAAAGAATTGAAAAGAGGTGGGATTAAATGTTCAGTGTTGAAATCATTTCTTACCCAAAGCAGAAACCCAGAAGATGTAGATGACTATCCTGAACTCAAAAGAGCGTTCATCTTATGGGTACTGAGTCAGAAATTCTTTCCAAACTCAACTTCGGTTGCTCGTGTTGGTTAGCTTCAAGCGTTAGAAGGTCTTGACAAAGCACCATATTATGACTGGGGATCTGCAATTTTAGCAAAATTGTATTGTGGCCTGGATCAAGCGTCCATGGGTATGCCTAATTTCACTGGTTTCTGGGGCATCATAGAGGTAAATATCAAAATTATTATTTTCAAATTTAAATAATTTTTATGAACAAATGTATATTAAGTCAAAATATTAAAATTATGGAGTAATTTGCAGTATTGGTGGTATACCTACTTCCGTATTGGTAATTTTTTAACCAATCCTTAAAGACGATACCCTTAGATTTCCAATATTGGACGTGTACATCTCGACCAACTTAGCGAAGGACACTTGCAGCAACGTCTCAGGTTCCAGTTTTGTTCAGAGGTTTCATCGGATGACTCGGAGCCACAAAAACGCAGTTGTTCACCTTTACATTGATTTTTCTCATTATGGTGTTAATGATGGACAATGTATTCTTGATTATTCTCTATGTAGAGTTGTTTTTTACACTCCAGAAACAGAAAGCGGGATTTGGTACCTGGGAGAAAGACTGCAGTACCAAATACAAGGTATATATGCAATTGCAATTAACCTTCCACAACAAATGCAAACCTCTGAATCATATTTTGGTCGGCTGAGAAGAACCAATTGGGATAAGTATGAACTAAATACAAAGAGGGATATTGGTGAAGCGCAATATGTCAACTGGTACAAGTCGATTGCGAAGGTTGTAATTGGGACACACAACATGCACATCTATGGGTTTGATTTTCCAGGGTTATCACACTTGTCCCATGATGCAAATATCGTTCCTGGCCAGCCACCTCCAAAAGAGCCATGCTTTATGACTTACCCCACCATGGATGCAAGTTCTTCATCATCTTCGTCAAATATGCCCGAAATTCGTTGGGAGATGCCAAGTATTACTTCACAAGGTGAGCCAACCATGATCCCCATTGTTTCCTAATATATGGAACGTGATTATCCTTACTACAATGTGACTTCCAGTAACGAAGAGTTGCGGAGCCAACTGAACTATTTGTATTGGATGAATCGGAAAATGAAGGCTATACACTTGAATGTGTGTCGAAAATGGTACTAGGACACAATGTTTGCATTAAGCCTAACTGTAAATGATGATGGTCGTTCATCGTCTACCGATTCCACCAGGAACAACTGATTATTGCACGACAGTGATAATATAATGGTGGGAGAAATACAAGTACGACAGAGTTCTTCACCACATGTACGACACGGTACTTCACCACAAACTGTGCATGTATATCAACCTCAAGTATCTCGGCTAAATCCTAGGCGCATTTCATCATCGTTCTCTCCCTACAACCCAAATGATTTCTACAATGTTACACCACCACCACAACAACAACAAACATCTTATATGCTTGGAGGACCGAGTGCTTTCCAATTTCCTAGTGCTTTCCAATCGCCTAATGTTGTTCAACCAGCTTTATCCCCTTATGGAAATTTATTTAATATGTTAGAAAGTGGGGATATCCCAGGTCTATATCCATGTCTTGGAGAATTCTTGACTCCAGAAGATAACAATGGCAGAGCTAGCGATGAGCGACATTAGAGAGATTGTAATTTTTAATTCTGCTACATTTGTAATTTTAGTTTTCAAAATACGACGATCTGAATTAAATGAAATTACATATGTTTAAAATTAAGTATTTTACATTAGCTTGACTGAATTACGACGGACTACACTAGCTTCACTGGTGAGAAGTACTAGGTGGAACAACAACTACAAAGAAGGGGTTGAACTGTTCAACACCTTAAGAATTTTGAATCATTTTTCGAAAGGAAAAGCCTCATTTTTCCATCTTCGCCATTCAGCCAAAGATCTTGTTACCATCTCAGCATCAGTTTCACCTCTCAGTCTATATCGATTGGCATGCATCGTTAAAGATACAAACTCACTTACTTCTTTCTTAATTATACGAAGAAGATTTTATATTTCACTTATAGCACGACGACTTAAATTACGAGTGTCACTGCAGAAACCGTCGTGAATAACTGCCTAGAAATTCACCCATGGATAGTTTGCTGAAGCAAACTGAGTAAATAAAAAAACATAGTTTCCGCAAATAGATTCATATTATTCTTTAGTATACGGAGATCGCCGAATTAACAAGGGCCAAGACATTTTCAAGAATTGAAAAATTTGTTGAAGTTGAAGAATTTTTTTTAAGCTCAGAGAAGAAGAGTAAAGAAGACTAGATGTGTGAATTTGGAGTTGAAATGGAGAGTATTTATAGAACTTAAAATTCTAACCGTTGGATGACAATGATTTACAGCCCTCCAGATGTACCCGTTGGCGCTTTTGTGTCAAACGCTGGAGATTTTAATACAAACGCTGGCGTGTGAAATACCAACGGGTGGTTTTGCCACAAGGGCCAGCGTTTTTGGCTCATCCGCCAGCGTCTGTGCCAATCTCGCTCGGTCCTAAATCATGCGCGACTACGTGTTCCATCTAACTCAAGAAACCAACAAATTTGTTGATTTATACATCCATTTTTCATGTTTGTTGAGTCCATAATGAGATCAAAATCAACAAATTCTTGTTTTGTTGAGTCCATAGGAACTGCTCTTACAGATTAATTCGTTAATGGTTGAGACGATTTCCCATGTCCATGATCGACATGGTCGTCCATGGTTGGCATGGTCATCTCAGGTTTAGCCGATGCTCGGTTCAAGCTGAGTCGTTCATCGATTAAATTAAAGGCGATTGTCCTTGGATTGGTCGTTAACGGCTACATTTTTAATCGATGTACTCCTTATATCTTTATATAAATCTCCATTATTCACCAATTAACACAAAACTTCTATTTATTTTCTATTTTCACAAAAATTTATCCGATTTTTTCAATATATTCAGTCATTTCAAGGTCAGTATAAGGGCCACTGCTCAAAACCAGTTGATTGCATGTATTCGGTGTGGCATGGATGTCCTTATGCTTGGTAAGGTCAATAAAAGGCCCACTACTCAAAACCAAATGTTGTTCTGTAAGCGGAGGCTTCTTATGATTGTTGGTTATGGCAATTCCTTTTTTGACATCCGGTTTCATATAATGACATCGATATTTTGCATAAATCGCCTTTATTTTAAGAACTGAAGTATGGAACTGCTCCAACTGCAAATTTCACCATCAAAGACAATAACTATAACATGGGGTATTTTCTGGCGGGCGAAATTTATCCAGCGTGATCAACCTTAGTTCAAGCTTAAGTTGAAGTACCCAAACACGAAGAGAACCATGATAGAAGGTATTTTAACAAAAATCATATGGGGTGTGGGAAGGATATCGAACGAGCCTTATTGTTCGTTTAAACCAATATAAATGATTAGGGTTATGCTCACCTGCATCGTTTTTTATAATATTTGGTATTTGAGGAAAGTCGACGGGATATCAGTTGGACAAGTTATCTAGAAAAAGATTTGAGGAAAAAAGTTCAACCCGCCATGGTGTGACTGCAAGAAGATATAGAATGGTAGAAGAGATAACTCAAAACAGAAGTTTATATTTAAGACTAAGGGAGGATCTCAATACGCACAATTGGGCTGAATTTGGAAGAAGAAGAAACAATCACAAACATTGAATTTATTACAATCATTTAACTAAATCAATGTAATTTGATTTGTGTAATTTGAAAACAAACATTGAAATTCAAACTAAGGATTATATTGAATTTAAAACTAAGGATTACATTGAAATTTGAACTAATTATTACATCTAGAATTTAAAACTAATAACTAAACCAGTGTAATGACATTATTCTTATTCTCATCCAAGGTGTCAACCTCATCACAATCAATGTCAACTGTTGTTGGGCGTAGTCGTGCCTTTTGTGTTTGAATTTCATCAAATTCATCTTGCTAGAGTCGTAGTTAAGCTAACTCATGGTTAAATTTATGAATAACTTTGTAGTTCAGAAAGAAGTGTGTATTCACGTCACGAATTACACAAGTAAAAAAATGGAAATTTCGTGCTTATGAAAGAGTTTATGGCACCAAATGTGAGTAGCGGAAGAGGAGTGATCGAGGCACAAATCAAGGCTAGCACTAACATCGCTTTCGGCTTCCTCATCATGGGCTAGCGCCCAACTCCTCCACAGTGCTGGGATCACCCCAGAGTTATATTACTGTATGGTATTAACCCATGCTAGTGCCAAACTTCTTTACGGGGGTGGAATTTTCCCAACGCTATATTACTATACGCACTAACCGGTGTTGGGATTTCCCTAGCGTTGTACTACCTTACGGTGCTAGTCTATGCTAGCGCCAAACTTCTCCACGACCCTGTGATTACCCAACGTTGTACTATCCTTCGGTGTTATCCTAATGTTAGCGCCACTATGCCTTACGACGTTGGCCAGCGCCAAGCCACATTCTCAAATGCGCTGCCCTAATGTTAGTGCCCCGTTAGAGAAATGCTCGGTTGAACCCTCAGGTTTTGCTATCTCAAGTTTATTGTCGATGTTAGATAATCAAAACTATATAATGATTTCTAGTATACTAAATCAAGTCTCGGACTAAGTTAGAATTTGGTAGTTGAGTATCAGACATCACCTTCGAAGACTGAAGATCGACGAAGACATTTGAAAAACATCATTAATCAGGTATGCGAAGACTGAATCATTCGATTTTACTCACTATTTAACCATTATATCTTATGAGACTATGTTTTATGACTTCTAGTAGATTTACAAAGAAGATATTTTGAGTCAAGCTTGTCTTGTTAAAAATTTTGAAATATGATTCAAGCATAGACGTTTAAAGATAGATAACAAGTTTATTACTTGGCAGAATTCCGATATGATTATTTGGATACAATTAGATTGATCTTGGACATCGATTTTTTAGATCGTCCAAGTACTCTTTTTAACAATCAGGTTTAGTGACTCCTTTGTGTATACATACTAATTGAGAAGAAATAGAGATATAAACTTTACATACATATTTTCAAGGATCATTAAGTTGGTATTCTTGCAATTGTATTAGGTTTTGTCCATACTGGTTGCCGAACGAAAAATTTAGTGGTGTACTTGGTACCCTCTCCTTTTCAATTGATATCATAGAAAGCGAACACTTTTAGACCTTAAAATTTTGTTTGTATTTTTATCCCTAAAAGAATATCCTGATGAGAAATTGCTTCGGACGGTTTCTTTCGTTCACCTGTAACGTACAACAGAGTTCCTCAAAGATTCTTCAGAAATTCTTGTTTAGAGAATCATTTTCGATTTCTCTAGAAAGTTAAATACTGCAAAGACCTCCGATCTCATGATAGAGAATGAAAAATCCAAAGAAAAATAATTGTTCCCTTGGGAAGAACAAAAGTCAAGAAAACACCTGAAAATGCGGGGGTCTAACAACCACACCCAATAATCCGCTTGGCAATCCGAGAGTACTTACTCCAATATACTTTCTAGAGAATCAATTAGGCAGTCAGACTCAATCTAGAGTAAAGTATATCAAAGAGCTTAATATCTCTAACTCTTAATTCAATCCGCAATCAACACATAGAAATATGCGAGCCCGATTGAATATAAGAGGGGTTACTTGAATGGTACCAAAGACCAATGTTCAAGTGTCAATCAATGTAAATCAACAACCAAAGGTTGGATATTCTAATTGATTGATCTTAACGCAGAACCTGTGATATTTCAATTATATAACAAAATATAATGCGGAAAAGAAATAACACAACACCAGAATTTTGTTAACGAGGAAACCGCAAATGCAGAAAAACCCTGGGACCTAGTCCAGATTGAACACCACACTGTATTAAGCCGCTACAAACACTAGCCTACTACCAATTAACTTCAGACTGGATTGTAGTTGAACCCTAATCAATCTCACACTGATTCAAGGTACAGTTGCGCTCTTTCATCTCTGATCCCAGCAGGATACTACGCACTTGATTCCCTTAGTTGATCTCACCCACAACCAAGAGTTTCTATGACCCAAAGTCGAAGACTTTATAAACAAATCTGTCTCAGACAAAAAAGTCAATAGGATTGAATAAATCTGTCTCCCACAGAAATACCCAAGAGTTTTTGTTCCGTCTTTTGATAAATCAAGGTGAACATGAAACAATTGATAAACCAGACTTATATTCCCGAAGAACAGCCTAGTATTATCAATCATCTCACAGTAATCTAAATCATATGATGCGAAACTAGATATTGTGGAATCACAAACGATGAGACGAAGATGTTTGTGATTACTTTTTATCTTGACTGTAGGAGAAATTAATCTCGAGTCAATTATTTCAATTGTATTCAATACGATAGAATCGGGAAAGATCAGAACACGCAACTACAAGAGAAATAGTTGGGTCTGGCTTCAAAATCCCAATGACGTCTTTGAAGTCGTTAAGCTACAGGGCCTCGATAGAAACCTAAGGTTAAAGGAGAATCGACTCTAGATGTGCAACTAGTAACACACATGAGGTGTGGGGATTAGGTTTCTCAGTTGCTAGAGTTCTCCTTTATATAGTTTTCAAATCAGGGTTTGCAATCTAAGTTACATTGGTAACAAAGCATTCAATATTCACCGTTAGATGAAAAACCTGATTCGACCAAGCTAATATCTTTCAATCGTTAGATCGAACTTAGCTTGTTACGCACAAATGAAATGTACCCTCATTTAGGTTTATGTAACCGTACCTAAACGTGTACACCATGTTGGTTCACAAATAGTTAACCGAGGTTAGCCATATGATTACTCTCATATCAACCTTATTCATCTTAACCGTAACCATTTCAAATGACTCAAATGAAACTAGTTAAACAGCCGTTCAATTGCTATATTCTCATAGAAGTATACAAAAACACAATTGAAGCAAAATCGATTTGATTCACTCGAATCAACACATGAACATTATAGCCACGGTTTGCAAAGATTGCATTCCTTATATTTATAAATTTTTAGGTTCATGTACAACCGATTTTAGAAAGCAACCACTTAAGTACGCGTACGGGTATGCGTACTTAAGTAACCGTATTTGAGTTTGTTTTATTTTTCAAACTCAGCATAAATTCACGGACGTGAACTTTACGCCAGTATGCGTACGGGTACGCATACTTTGGTATCTGGTTTGAGCTGGTTTTGATTTCCAAACTCAGCATAAATTCACGGACGTGAACTTTCGCCAGTATGCGTACGGGTACGCATACTTAGCCAGTCTCCATCAACCGTTTAGTAAACATACAAGTATGTATACATTTGGTTCCCGGTTTTGGACTTATACACAAATGTGTGAACACACTATATGCTTATATCCAAATATGGTTACATGATTCTAAACTCTTTATTTCAATCATTGAAACATTCTTAGAGGATGACAATAGCCGTTTTCACACACTATTAGTATCAAAGCAATTTTCAAGATATTGAAATAATCAATCGAAACATTCCAAGTCTATACCAAATGATTGTATCACACAAACCATGTAACATGTTACTAGGCAATTTTCTCATGATATAAAATGAACTTAATCGAAGCGAAATCTTGCCAACACATATTTCGAGAAATATGTAAGCGAGATAAACTCAGCTCGAAAGCTCAAATGTATATATAGAAAACTATATCGTAATACGACTTATGTCTCAATATAGGAGATGGAGTAAAAATAGACTTTTCAAGTAATAGATGAGTTCAAGTCTCCACATACATTTTGTCGATGAAGTTCCACAAGCTCCCCTTAGTAGTTCTTCGTCTTCAAATGATGAACGCCGAGAAAACTAAGCTCAACTACACAATCTATGTCCTAGTCCGAGACATCTATAGATAGGCTACAAATCAAGACTTATAGTTTTGATCACTAATATTGACAAACATGCTTGAGATAGCAACGCATGAGAGTTCAACCGAGTAGTGCTCTAACAATCTCCCCCTTTGTCAATTTTAGTGACAAAACTATCAATACATATGAAATACAAAAATAGATAAATAAACTGTTGTAGCTTCTCTTCCACGTGCCTGATATTCTTGGTTCTTCAACATTACTCGAAATCTTCGTCACTTCCAATTACTCCAATGATTCCAAAGGTTGTAAGTTCAGTATCATCGTTGTTGAAAATCCGTGGTCATAACAATGAGAAAACAAGAATTCTCAATCATTGTTATACAGTATCATAGTATATTATACAACATTAAAGTTCAATTGTATCACAACTTCGACAACAATACTATGGTGATATGTATCGCTCCCCCTTAGTCAATACTCCATCTCACATGGAAACCACTCCCCCTTACATAATGATCCGAAAACCATATGTATTTGTTGTGTGAACTACACATTAATTCTCCTCCTTTTTGTCAATAAAATTGGCAAAGGTACGAAAACTAGTGGGATCCTAATGAAATTTCCATAGAGACATTTCATGACCAAAAGCAAGTACATATCAACTTTTTAGATGCAATCATATATTCGAAGCTAAATTCTTTCATCAAGGAGTTTATAAAGATACAAGATAACTCCTATAATATTCCACAGCCGCACTCCCCACAAATATTTGGCAATTAAGCACAAGTTCAATTAAGAACTCTCCCCCATTAAATGTCATTCCCGAAAGAACAACAAAAGCGACCTTACTTTCATAAGAAAAGAAGGATTTCTTTGGATATAACAAATCACATGCGAATATGAATTTGAATCCAAAAATACTCAATTAAATTAACCACAAGAAAACCCATGATTAATTTAATCGGAATACACAACTAAATTACCACAAGAGTGTGATCAATTCAATTGGTTATGCTCGACATAAGAGAACTTACGGAGCCGCACAATATATACATAAAATATGGATCAGGTAAAATCAATATTGCGGAATAGACAAGGACTCATTCTATTTTCCATCACTATTTGCACAATGATATATAATAGACATAATCCTCGTAAACAAAAGTTCATCCTATCTTCCATCAATACTTGCATAATGACATAATAGGCTTAAAACTTGTGTAATGTCAAAGGTTCATTCATTCTTTTATCAATGCATGCATATCGACATATGAAAGACTTAACTTTTGACAAAGTATGGACAATCATAGTTCACGGACGCAAACACACATATCCCATAACAAATTTGCAATATATTGCAAAAATCCTTTTCCAAATAATTTTTTAGAATTTAAACAAATAAACCTAAAAACATGAAGATGAAAATGTTGGACATAGCTATGTGTAATCACAATAATGACTATTCCAAACTCTAGTTATTCTTCTAAATAAAACATGAAAAGAAGATTTACTAGACAAATAACTCTTTAGAGAACATGATCTGGAACACGCTAAACCCAGTCAGCAACTAGAGATTGAACATGGACGAGCTCATCAGTTGATTTCTTCAGTTCGTTTTTCAGAAAATTAAGATTCCTTGTTACAATTCCGAGTTGTTCACGTACGACCTCAAAATCTCAAAGAAGATTTCCTACCAGTTGTGATGACATCTGAACTGGTAGTTTGTTTTCATGATCAACAACATGATAGCAGGTAATGAAAACAGGGTTCTCGTGAAACTCGATAGGCTTCCCCTTCTCATCATTATCTTCCTTGTTGCATTCATCCATTGTGTACACAGAAAACAGATGAACCTTTTGACGATACGGAACGTATATGTACCAAAGCTGAGTATGATAAGTAGGAATTACCTATAGGTACAATTTTAGTGTTCTTAGTTAGTGGCAGGTCCACCCACTAAATCCCAGTAACCAGAGGTCCATAATTAAAAGAAAGGAGAAAAATGGACCCAATTTTTTATGCCCAGGTCCTGCACACGTGTGGGATGTATTATGCGCATTTTTAAAATTATCAAAACACCCTTATGTATATAAAAGCGGCGTTACTAAATTTTCATTTCATTTTTCTATTTTCATTTCAACTTCTCAGATCCAAATCGGGAGAGCTGCTAGAAGAGATTTTTTTTCTTGGGTTTTTATCGATGAACGGGAGATTAGTTATTTCGATTTTGTTTGTTTAACCGAGATTTGGTTAGTTTTAATGTTGTCTTATTTTATTTGAAGCTATTTAGATCTTTATTTTTAATGTAATGGAGAAATTCAACTGAGATACGTATTTGAAGTTATTGTTACCTACAGATGAAGACAATCAACAAAGAATCAATCAAGTTATGTGGTTTATATTTGATTCTTAGGTTGATTTTTCAATTCGTCCAAATTTGTGTTTGGAGGTCTTATAGTTAGTTCAGATCTACATAAATAATCATGTTTTATGTACATTTTGTTACTAGATCTGATATTTTAGCTTCATTTGGTTGTTTTTGATATGCTTTTGAGTTTATTTTTGTGTATTAATCATCGGTACGTATGTGATATACTGGTGGATTTTGATGAAACAAGTTCAGATCTAAATAAAGAATCATGTTTTATGTTTATTTCATTAGTAGATCTGATATTTTTATGGTTTTTGGTTTGTTTTTCAGTTTTCTTTTGTGTATTAACTATCAGTACATGTATGACGTACTGTTTTCTTTTTGTGTTTACTATGAATCTATAGGTTTTCTCTTATTTTTTTTGGTTTGATCCAGGAGTACATATATGGAATACTTAAATATGTGCTTTGATTCAGTTATATTTTATGGATTCATCACTTCTTCCTGACATGCAATTGAGTTTTTAGTTTATGAATCTGCAGTACGTATATGTCGTACTGATAAAAACTTCTTTTGCTTTTGTTTTATTCATAGTTTCGCAGTTTAGTTTTCTATTGTGTATTAATCATCGGTACGTATATGATATACTAGTGGATTTTGATGAAACAAGTTCAGATTTAAATAAAAATCATGTTTTATTTTTATTTCATCAGTAGATCTGATATTTTTATGGTTTTTGCTTTGTTTTTCAGTTTTCTTTTGTGTATCAACTATCAGTACATATATGACGTACTGTTTTCTTTTTGTGTTTACTATGAATCTATAAGGTATCTCTTATTTTTTTTGGTTTGATCCAGGAGTACATATATGGAATACTTAAATATGTGCTTTGATTTGGTTATATTTTATGGATTCATCACTTCTTGACATGCAATTGAGTTTTTAGTTTATGAATCAGCAGTACGTATATGTCGTACTGATAAAAACTTCTTTTTATTCTGTTTTATTCATAGTTTTGCCACTTTATTTTGGTTTGATCCATGAGTACGTATGTGAAATACTGAAATAGATGCTAGTTTTGTTGCTATGTTTTAATATTGTTATATTCTGGTCACATTTACAGGTTCAATATGTCCAACGGATACATACTCTATGTGTAAGCAGTGCGGCAGATATATACCCAGATTTGCAAGTAGTATAGCAGATATGTACTCAGATTTGTAAGCAGTTTAGCAGATATGTACTCAAATTTGTAAGCAGTATGGCAGATATGTACTCAAATTTGTAAACAGTGTAGCAGATATGTACTCAAATTTTGTGGTCTTTTATATGTTTTAATTAAATTTGGACCTCCAGATAAATAAAATCCCGATTTGGTAGAAGTATTTTATTTCACACGTATTTAAACAATATGGTATATTAGTCATTTTCATGTTTTCAAAGAATTTTGGACCCTAGGATAAGGATAAAATCCGGTTGGACCCTAGTATAAATAACCTTATGGGCTTAGGATCAAACAAGAAATTTTCCTACATGTATATATATATATATATATATATATATATATATATATATATATATATATATATATATATATATATGAGTGTTTCTTAGGAAACCCTAGGGATACTCGTATACGTTCCGTGTGGGTCAAGTGACCGTGCACTTATGGTTGCAACCTTGATATGAGACCAAAGGTATGATGGAGCAAAATTTAGAAGGGATCTTGACACTCAAAAATCATTCTAAACGAGGGATGCCTTTCTTAGTTCAAGGGAAAATAAGAGAATCGTTTGAAGGCAAACAACAAGAACTTATTCTCAAGAGTAAATGATCAACTTACATCATGTAAAGTACTGGAGCAAGGCTCAACAGTTTAATGATCATTGTTTTGTAAATGAAAATATAACAAATACTTTCTCAAGACGTACAGGATTCTCGAGAAGTATAAGCATCCTTCCATATTTCAAGAAGGATGTTATATATAGAGTAGTCATGTTGTATTTTGATGAGCTTTTTGCTCATCAAGGATACTGACTTCTTCTATCTTTCCTTCTTGAAGATTTTTAGAAAAATCATTAGGATTAGTAGAAAAATATTTAACCAGAGGGGAACAAGGAATACCTGAACTTCATGCTTTCCTTGTCTTTTTGATGCTCCGCTTGAGTCTGTTTATACTGATTTTGAGTTCCGAGACTCGATTATTGATATGAATGAAATATGGAGCAGACACCTCAGGTTTACTGTCTTCTTTAGAAGGGGATAAGGAATTGGCTTTTCTTTCTTCCTCCTATGTCTTGTTCTTTTCTCATAGTTATTCAAGAAGCCAGTTGTCCTTCTGCCGTTCTTCCTTCTACTAATGTAGGCGTTTTTAGTCTCAAAATCACAATCACCAAATGTCTTATCACAGTATTTCTCTATTGCCGACAATGCCTTCTACTCCACCAAGATGAGAAACAGGTTTAATAACTTCTTTAGACATCCATACAAAAATGTTGTGAAGTTTTTCATTCCTTAATCGAAAACGACATCTTCGTTCAGGATGTCCTTTATTTCCGCAATAATAGCAGTTAAAGGACTTGGTCTTCACTGTTCTCGTGTGAGTATATTTTGAAGAAGCAGAGTCCTTGTTTCTAGGACTGTCGGATGCTTGAAAGGTTTTTTCATATGAAGAATTTCATTATCATGAACAAAATTAATCTTACCAATACTTGGAGCGTTTATTCCCTTATAGCCCAGACCACGTGTATATCGATGTTCTTTACATGCTCCAAGCATAGAAGATAATTTTGTAGAACTAGAATTAAACCTTTTCAAATTTTCTTCCAGTGATTTCACCTTATTAAGAGCAGCAGCGAGATCAGTCTCTAACGATTTTTCTCTGGAAAGGAGACTGAGTTCTTTGTCATTAAAACATTTTTTGTTGAGAGCCATATCTTGCTTCAGATTCCGCAAGTCTTTCTTTCGACACAAAGAGATTTTGAAAAAGTTTGTCACACTCGGACCTTTTTGATCGAACTTCTTCTTCTCGATCTTTAACGATAGATTGTAAAAGTTTATATCCACATTCATACCCTTTAAAGAGCTTTCACAGTTTTCTATTTTCTCGACAGAGAGGTGCCATGTATTTACTCAAGCAAGTAGTTGACTCTTTTCTTTCAAAGCATGGTCAAAAAGCTTGATATATTGAGAGACTTCCTCATCAATACTTTGTCCTCCTTCTGAATCACTGTCATCTGAAAGATCATCCAACTGTTCATCAAGAGATTTTTCCTAGTTAAATGCAGATTCAGTCAAAGGACCAGAAACAGAGTTTTTCTTAGAAGCTTCAGGAGTTTGAAGTTCACAAGGATGACTCTGAGCTGATTTTGCATTATCTGAGATGTTCTTATCGTCCATAGAGTCAGATTGCTACAAACACAGACTTGTAAGGTCTTTAAACGTGTTTGCCTGTTCTGATTCCAATTGGAAAAACGGGGGTCTAACAACCACACCCAATATTTCGATTAACAATCTGTATGGACTAACTCCAATATACTTTTAAGAGAATCAACTAGACAGTCAGACTCAATCTTAATAAAAGTATATCAAAGAGTTATATCTCTCTTTCTCGATTCAATACTTACTCAAGCAAATAGAAATCTGCGAGTCTAATTGAATACAAGAGAAATCACATGAACGGTACCAAAGACCAATATTCAAGGATCAATCAATTTCAATCAACAACCAAAGGTTGGATTTCCCAATTGATCGATTCAACGCACAACCTGTGATATTTCAATTATATAACAAAATATAATGCAGAAAAGAAATAACACAGACACCAGAAGTTTTGTTAACAAGGAAATCGCAAATGCAGAAAAACCCCGGGACCTAGTCCAGATTGAATACACATTGTATTAAGCCGCTACAGACACTAGCCTACTACAAACTAACTTCGTTCTGTACTGTATTTGAACCCCAATCAATCTCACACTGATCCAAGGTACAGTTGCGCTCCTTACGTCTCTGATCCTAGCAGGATACTACACACTTGATTCCCTTAGCTGATCTCACCCATAACTAAGATTTGCTACGACCCAAAGTCGAAGACTTTAATAAACAAATCTGTATCGCACAGAAAAGTCTACGACAATAGATAAATCTGTCTCCCACAGAAATACCTAGGAGTTTTTGTTCCGTTTTTTGATAAATCAAGGTGAACATGAACCAATTGATAAACCAGACATCCTAGTATTATCAGTCACCTCACAATAATCTTAATCGACTAGCGAAAGAAGATATTGTGGAATCACAAACGATGAGACGAAGATTTTTGTGAATTCTTTTATATCTTGCCTATCGGATAAATCAATCTCAAGCCAATCCTTATGATTGTACCTAGTACGATAGAAACAACAAGATCAGATCACACAACTACGAGAAAGTAGTATCGGTCTGGCTTCACAATCCCAATGAAGTCTTCAAGTCGTTAACCTACATGGTCCCGATAGAAACCTAAGGTTAAAGAAAAATCGACTCTAGCTAATATAACTAGTATCACACAAGAGGTGTGGGGATAAGGTTTCCCAGTTGCTAGAGTTCTCCCTTATATAGTCTTTCAAAACAGGGTTTGCAATCAATGTTAGCTTAGTAACAAAGCATTCAATATTCATCATTAGATGAAAGCCTGATTAGATTCAAGCTAATATCTTTCAACCGTTAGATCGAAACTTAGCTTATTACACACAAATGAAATGCACGTTTATCTAGGTTTGTGTAACCGTACCCAAACATGTACATCTAGTTGGTTCAACAGTAGTTAACCAAATGGTTAGCCATATGAGCACTTTCATATCAACCATATCCTTCTTTACCACAACTAGTTCAAATGACTCAAATGAACTAGTTAGAGAGTTTTTCAACTGCTTATATCTTTATAATAGACACAATTGAAACAAAAACGATTTGATTCACTTGAATCGATTCATGAACTTTATAGCCACGGTTTGCAAACTTGCATTCCTTAGTTTATATAAGTTTAAGTTCACGAATAATCGTTTTTAGAAAATAACTAACTTAAGTACGCGCACTGGTACGTGGACTTAAGTACCCGAAATAAGTTTGTTTTAAATTCAAAAACTCCAGCAGAAATTCTCGGGATGAGAACCTCCGACAGTACGCGGACTGGGTACGTGGACTCTAGTTCCGGTTTTCCTGAGCAGCAAAGTACGCATACTTAGGTTCAAGGAATAAGGACTTATACATGTATGAGTTACCACACAATGCTTATATCCAACAATGGTTATATAATCTAAAATATCATTTCAATCATTGAAACATTCTTAGAGGACGTTATATAGTTGTTATTCACAAACCATTTTTCCTCAAAGCCATTTTCAAGTGATTGAAACTTAACATGACTTTCGTCACTAGTAAAGATGAACTTGGCCAAAGCGAAAGCTTACCAAAACATATTTCGATAAATAGGTAAGCGAGATAAACTCGGCTCGAAATAACAAATGTGTATAATCAAAGTCTATATAGCAAAACGCCTTTTGTCTCAATATAGGAGATAGAGTAGATAGACTTTTTAGTAATAGATAAGTTAAATTCTCCACATACCTTTTAGTTAATGAAGTTCCACCAGGTCCTTGAGTAGTTCTTCATCTTTGTATGATAATCGCCATGGAGTCTCGAGCACAACTATACTTTTTATTCTAGTCCGAGACTTAGCTAATAGTAGACTAGAAATCAAGATTTATAGTTTTGATCACTAACATTGACAAACATGCTTGAGATAGCAACGCATGCGAGTTCGACCGAGCAGTGCTCTAACAGGTCTAACATTTGTCCAACTTAGTGGTTGGCACTACTTCACGTTGACTATAATTGACTCCGTTTGAATTAGATTTATATATATAAATTAGTGATTTTATCAACCTAGCCTTAACTTTCACCTAATTTTAAACATTTTTGAAACAAGTCTTCTCTCGAGAATTGTATCACTGCCAACGAAGGTCAAATACAGGTGGGTTTCTGTTCATTACAGATTTCTGTTGAGTATCTAACGAAGGTTTCGGTAGTTAATCGCTTAAATTTAGCAAATTTAGCACTAGGATAGAAGAACTAAAGCACTACCAATACATACTAATTACTATCATCATAAACCGGTCCTAGAGTACTAATTTCAGTTGATAGACCTAATCCATTAGTGTATTAACTTCAAAGTTCCACTGAAAACATCAACAAAAATGGCTGCCGCCACTACTGGACCACTATCGTCAACTCCAATACCGATTCAATCAATGACACTACCAGAAAACCTCGCTGCAAACTCCATTTTCGTCAGAATCATATCATGGGTCTAATACAGACTGTGGTGTATCAATAGGAAACCAAATCAAATAATTTGATCATATTTCAAACTTAACCTAAACCCATGATGATACAAATTTCTTAATTCTCATTTCCTTTTCTCTGATTTGTTTGAAGAAAACAACGACCTCCATTAACAAAAATATTTTCAGAATAAGGCAAACTTAATAATTTTACTGTTGCAACCATATCATTATCCACTTCACTACTTCAGTCAAGCCAATGGATCCATTATTCTCTTATTTCTCAACAACAAAACCCTAATTTTCTGAATCAAATCAAAACCCCAATTTCTAAATCAAACAAAACCCCAAATTTCTGAATCAAATCAAAACCCCAATTTCTGACTCAAAATTCCAATTTACTGAATTAATTCGAAACCCCGGTATCACTAAATCGAAACCCAAATTTATGATATAAACAAGACATATTTTTCTGAATCAAATAAAAAAACCCATATTTCTGAATCGAAACCCAATAGTTGTTGTTAACTATTCGAACTTGTAGTGCTGATCGAGGTCGAGTGGTGTTACAGGGGTGATGGGAAGAAAGAGACAAATAAAGTAAGAAGGTGGTTCTGATGGTAGTTGCATTGGTGATGGAAGATAGAGAAATGGCTAAAATAGTGGTGGCCGGATGAGAAGATGAAATTATTCTGTAAGAGCAAGTCTTATGGTGGAAGAGTTCCATCTTCCATCTTCTACGCCACCTCAGTATTTGGAATTGTGGATGGAAGCACAAGTGTAGTGGTGGAACAACAAAAATGCTGATCATAACATCGTTGAGCGCTAATCCGAATAGCACTGAAAAACGCTATTCAGAATAGCGCTCAAAGCTATTCAGAATGACACAAAAAGATATTAAGATTAGCGCTTTTTTCTCGGCCATTAGATTTTCAATGGCTCGTTTTAAATCTACGGATAAAAAAAAAATGTTATTCTGAATAGCGTTTTGTGCTATTCAGATTAGTGTTGAGCGCTATTCTGATTGGCGTTTTCTGTCTTCTAGTGCGCTATTATGAATAGCATTTTACGCTAATCTGATTAGCTCTCAAATGGATTCCACGGTACCTTCTGCAAAACCATGGAACTCTGTTTGGATATTTCATGGAAAACACCAATTTGGAAGCCATTAGACTTGACATTCCACAATTTTTCCACACTTGGAATGGGATGGATTCCCCCATAAGACTTGCTCTAAGCGTAGAAAATGAAGGTTATAATGGTACTCTCGTGTAATTAAATTTTTTTTTTTTTTTTTTAATTTTATCTATTTATTAAATAGTTTCTTAACGGAAGTCAATTAGGTAGGCCCCGGATCAACCTTTATTTTTGTGTATTTGTTTTATTGAGGTTTGATCATACGAAAGTTTATTAAACGTTTTTCAGCTAAATTCAGTATCATTTTATTTTATTCTATGATAAAAGGAAAAGATGGTTAACAATGATACATGATATTACCTATGAATTAATTGCGTTGTTCAATTTAATTTCAAGTTTCAGTAAACTCATAATTTCAGGGGCAACAGAAATGAATGCACTTACATGGCGGTGTTAAAATTTTTCTTATTTTCTAAGACCTCTTCTCGATCCACAATGCACATATGCCTTGATTTATATATATATCCATACTTTGGCGAGTCTAAATTTCATTGACTATTGTTTACCAATCAGTAAGCTAGTTAAGTAACACTGTCAAAAAAGAGAAAAAGAAAAAAGCTAGTTATGTAATCTGTCGTTCGAACAAATTACTTAATTCAATGGTGGGAAATATGGGGGTTAGTACGGGTTACTCTTACAACCATTTACAGTTTACTTAATGCTTGTGTTGGTATTTGAGACAAATAAATGATCTCTTGAACTTAAGCCATGTTAGTACTGAACTAAATATTGTTCCGGCGACATCTATATCACTAATTGCAGTTTTGACCATCCTGATCAACAAAACATTGTTATGTCATGTCAGTAGTGAACTCAATGTTAATAAGAGAAATAAATTACTTTACGTGGGTTTGGTAAAAGGACCGCTGCATGCAAAGGTGAGAAGGTGTTGAAAATGCATGTTGAGAAGGGAATCAAGAATGGACAGAAGATTATCTTCCCTAGAGAGACCGCTGAAGCTGTACACGGTTTGTTTATTGGATGCATCAACTTTTGTGGATGTCTTTAGGAAATTATTGTGTTGGACATACGAATGGTAATCCGAATAAAATATATTGATCTTCCAGAAAAAACACAAACCATATCCAGTTTACCTACAAATTGCTATAGAGGGGAAACATATAAAGGCAAAATTGCGAATAGTAGCTGAAATTATTGTACAAAATAATATAATGTTGCAACTACAAAGAGCTGTATCATTGTATACACATGATTCATCTTCCGTCACGTGTCGAAGGAAGTACACGTGGAACACATGCATCAGTAGGTCATCAAGATACGATGCCACGTCCCAACACCCAGGAAACCTCTATCGCCTATATCTGTTCATCTTCACGATGATCCAATGGCTCAGGATCAGGAAGCACTGAAGGAACAAGCCACCGCGAAGTACTGAAGAGCACCCAAAGATCTGCTTTATCCCATCTCAAGGCAGATCCAAGACCAACGGTGGAGATAAACTCCACTAACGAAGATGTGACAGGGGCATCGGACATCTGTCTGACGCGTGCGGACCATCCCAACCACCAACATTAAATACCATAGGTATAGGGTACGTGTCAATCGGTCCGTGGATGAGAAAGAAGTGACCCAGCGTCATCTGGCATAGCCGCTGGGGGCATCAGTTCAGAACGAGGATACCAGCGGCATCGGTACAAAGAACGAGAAGATAAGGTTGCAACTATCTCTGACAGTGAGCCCCATGTATAAACCCTATAAATATCCCTCTCCATTTCCCTTTTTAGATTCGTATTTTAGACAGAGTCATTCGACTATCTTTGTAATTCCCAAATACGTAGTGAAACACCAACCCCCGTGGACGTAGGCCTTAGTGCCGAACTACGTAAATCGTTGTCTCATTTATATTTCAACACTTTACTTATTTTACTTCTTTTATTATTATACTCAGTGGTATGTGCTTCGCAGATATGAAATGGCACGGAATCACACTCTTTGGACTAGACAATGACGAGTCCGAAGACTCTGAGTCGATGAGTCATCGTATTTGCATCATTTCATATCTGATTTATTCACCTAAACGTTTTTATCCTCAAATGCGATATTGTTTGTGTACACGTGGACCTCATCGTGATTTATGTGTTCACAATCTGGCACTAGAAACAGGGACTCTGTCCCGGTAAAAGATTTATCTTATCCTGTGACTTTACGCACTCTTTTCTGTTCCAAGCACCGTTCTTTGAAAATAACAGTGCCTGAAACAGCTTCAACACGCATCTATTTCTTTCAACAATCAAATTTATG
Organism: Papaver somniferum; assembly: GCF_003573695.1. Taxonomy (NCBI): domain Eukaryota; kingdom Viridiplantae; phylum Streptophyta; class Magnoliopsida; order Ranunculales; family Papaveraceae; genus Papaver; species Papaver somniferum. Next base: position 82,764,623 of record NC_039365.1, on the reverse strand, counting down.
GGTAGATCCACTTTCATTTTTATGGGATCTACACTTTCATTTTTATGGGATCTACACTTTCATTTTTATGGGATCTACACTTTCAAAATATTCTCAAGTGTTTATCTTTGAAAATCAAATCCATGCGTAGATCTACCTTCATTTCTATGGGATCTACATTTTCAAAATATTTTCAAGTTTTTATCCTTGAAAATCAAATCTATGGGTAGATCCTCTTTCATTTTTATGGGATCTACGCTTTCAAAATATTTTTCAAGATTTTATCTTTGAAAATCAAATTCATGCATAGATCTACCTTCATTCTTGTAGGATCTTCGTTTTCAAACTGTTATCTTTGTTATGGGATTTTCCTCACTTCCTGTAAATGCTCGGCTTAGACTAACTCTAACCCAACCCACGCGGATGTCGTTTCTTCGATGGTGATTTATTTGTGCAGAAAAAAAAGAAGAGGGAATCGAAGATGGAAAAAACGAAGGATATAGGAAAAACCAAAGCATCGTCAAAAGAAACACCAAGAACGACACCAGTTATGACACGCAGTAAAAAAAAGGTGAAAAGACGAAGGCTCCAAACCAGAAGCCAGATACAGAGGAAATCACCTCACCAATAGACACCAATACAATAGCAGCAGCATCGGTCAAAGCTCTGGCGACCAAAGCCGATGCGACAAAGAAAGCAGCAGCATCTCGTCCCCATGAACGACATGAAGGATTTGCGAACTCAACAATGCAACAACCAGACTTCGGAATGCCACCAACAAATGAGATGAACCAAACTCTACCAGTTATCCATCCCCCGCTGTCAGAAAACCAACTAGCGCTCCCTCGTGTCGAACTCCCTGTAAAAACCACCGATCTGCCTAATCCTTTGATCCAAACGTTTGATGAAGATCATACTGTGGCCATTAGAGGACAAAGGCAGGTCGGAACTCCGAACCAAGGATCGAATCATTCCCCCCAACTGATGACGGAGCTTGAGGAATTAAAGAAAAACCAAAAGGTGTACGCGGATTCCATAGCATTGCTAGCTCGAGAAAACCAAGAACTCAAAGACAAGATTTCCCAGAGCTTAGAAGCGTCCCCCCAGCATGACGAAGCAAATTATAAAGCTCCTGAGCCTAATCACGATCGACGAATCATCTTGACAAATGCCAATAATCCCGAACCATGAACCGAAAATCTGCTAGAGGAAATGGATCATCCGACCCAGATTAAGATCCCGATGATTCAGACTACTTCGATAGTGAGAACCGAAGACCGGGACGATCCAGGATCCAAGAAGATCATCAGCGGGCAATGGAAGATCTTCGTACGGAGATGATGGATGAAATCAAACAGTTGAAAGCTATACAACGGGTAGGAAGACTAGAATAGGTGATGAGAGAAGCTAGCACCACACCTCTGACCCACCAGCTGGACAAAGCGCTCATCCCTCAAAAGTGTCCCGTCCCAGTATTTGAATGTTACGACGGATCTAGCGACCTTGCAGCTCATCTTCGGTACTATAATCGCGTCTTAGCCCGATGGGAACAAAACAATGCAGTCCTTTGCAGATACTTTCCTTCAAGTCTAAAGGGGTCGGCACTATCTTTGTTTGACAACTTACCGCCCAATTCCATCGATTCTTACAGCCAGCTCTGTGAGAGATTCTTAAGAACGTACATGTACAACAAGGATGTCAACGCCGGGATGGACAAGCTCTTTTCGCTGGCAATCGCTTACAAAGAGATCAGGGAATATACAGACATGTGGCACAAGATTTGTCAAGCTATAGGGAACGCAGATCCAGTGGTTAGCATAAATTGTTACAAGTGGGGTTTGGATAGAATGAGCCCTCTATTCTTTGAGATCCATGGAAGTGTGCCAACAACCGAAGGAGATCTTCGAATCATCATCGAGAAGCATGCCCATTTGGAAGAAATTCAGCGAGAAAATCCAAGGGCTCAAATGCAGAGATCGCATCGGACCAACTCAGCCGAACAAGTCAGCGGATCCAAAAGGGGTAACTCAGCAGAACGTCCACGCGAAGATAGCAGAGGACGAAGAGATGATCGTCGGCGTGACGAACGGAAATTCGAAGACCAAGTCTTCACAAAATTGAATACCAACTACACTCGCGTCCTACGAGAAATCAAGGATCTAGAAGGTCTGGAATGGCCTTGGTCCAAAGGGAAGCAACCCCCTAGCACCGAGAAATCAAGAGATTACTGCGAATATCACTGTTTCAATGGCCACCAGACCGAGAAATGCAAGAATCTCAAAATAATGATCCAAACGTTGACTGATGCAGGCGACCTCAAGCAGTATATACAAAAGGCAGATAACGAAGATAAGACCAAACGAAGCAAGCAAGTTCAACTGCCAGAGGGAAATCGAACACTCAACACCATCTCATGTTCCGAAGCTACAAGACCCTCATCAACAACACAAATAGGGAAAAGGTTAAGGAAACAATTCGAAGACTACTGTGAATTATACAAGATCGATGGGGTGGAAGTGGACGAACACGATCAATGGATGAACGCGCCTATGACCTTCGATGTAGGAGACATCGATGACGATATGGAAGATCACAACGACCCCTTGGTCCTCACCTTACCAGTGGAAGGATGCAACATCAAGAAGATCCTCATTGATGGAGGGAGTTCAGTAAACGTTTTATTCTACGACACATTCAAGCGAATGGAGCTTAACGACGAACAACTGATGTCTTCGTATTATACCATCTAGGGGTTCAATGGGGCACCTACCAAGCCATTAGGATACATTGGTTTGCAAGTAGACGCAGGACCAATGAAAGTTGATACTCGATTCAGTGTAGTGGACGCTCCTTCCCCCTATAACGCCATCATTGGACGAAGATGGATGCACAAGCTCAAAGGAGTGGCAGCGACCTATCACCAGTACCTTGGATTTCCGATACCCGAAGGGGTAATGAAAATAAAGGGAGATCAGATCACCGCTCGGGAACGGAAGGCTCTACAAAATCAAATCAACAATGAACAAGATGAGCAGCGGAAATCCCGAAGAGCCCGAAACAAAGAGGCTGCGAAAGAGAAAGCAATTGATCTTTATCTCGAAGAAATTTCTGGAAGGAGTCTGACAAAGGAGAGCATCGTTCTAAACGCTAAGGAAGTACTTCGACAGTAAAGGAGGCTGAAGAGCCTACCAAATAGCAATTAAAGAATGTCCCTCACCTAGGGGAACCAAAGCCTACGTTCACACCCGTAGAACCCGTGAAGGAGATCAATATAGGGACCAAAGAAAAACTGAAGGTGATCAAGATAGGGACCTTAATGGACAAAAAAAGAGAGATATCCCTGATCAAGATGCTCAAGGAATACACAAATATCTTTGCATGGAAATTAAGATACATGCCAGGGATTGATCCGAGGATAATTCGGAATGAGCTTCGTATAAAGCCAGGCACCCCACCCTTCAGGCAGAAGGTACAAAAATTAGCACCAGAGTATCATAAAGCTATTGATAAGGAACTCCACAAGCTGTTAGAAGCAGGATTCATCAAGGAAGTCAAATACCCAACGTGGATCTCTAATATAGTCATAGTGCCGAAAAAGAATGGAGGAGTCAGAATATGCATCGATTTCACCAACCTCAATAAAGCATGTCCGAAGGATAGTTACCTACTCCCAAGCATTGATCAATTGGTAGAGGTTGTCGAAGGATACAAAGAGTTATTGTTCATGGATGGATATTCTGGTTACAACCAAGTGGCATTGGCAGAAGAAGATCAACAACATACATCATTCTACACCCCGCACGACCGCTATTGTTACACAAGGATGCCCTCCGGACTTCGAAATGCAGGGGAAACATACCAGAGGATGGTTGATACTGTCTTCAAACGATGGATTGGGAACACCTTAGAAGTCTACGTTGACGATATGCTCGTCAAAAGCAAGTTATGTAAGGATCACCATCAGGACCTGAGAGACATCTTCGAAGCAATGGGGAAGCACAACATGAAAGTGAACCCAGAAAAATGCACGTTCGACGTCACCTCAGGGAAATTCCTTGGGTATCTAGTAACAAAGAGGGGCATCGAAGTAGATCTTGCGAAGATCCAAGATATCGTAGAAATGTCGTCCCCAAAGAACTTTAAAGAAGTTCAGAAGCTCAATGGATCCTTAACAGCTCTGGGAAGATTCATCGCCAGGTCATCGGACAAATGCAAACATTTCTCCAACATCCTCAAAAAAGGGAGCAAGTTTGAATGGACCGCTGAATGCGAAGAAGCTTTTCAAAAGATCAAAGAATATCTAGCCACGATCCCAATCCTACAAAATCCCGATCCCGACGAAGTACTGGCCCTTTACATAGTGGCAACCGAAGATGTAGTCAGCGCAGTATTGGTCAAGACGAATACAAAGATAGAGAAACCTATTTATTACGTCAGCAAAACTCTCAACACGGCAGAAAGAAACTATACGAAGATCGAGCAGCTCATCTTGGCGCTAGTGTGGGATACCCAAAAGCTAAGGACTTATTTTTTGACTCACTATGTTCGGGTTCCATGCAAAGCACCGTTGGAAGCGGTTCTCAAGAGCAATGGGAAAGTAGGAAGGATAACAAAGTGGAACACTCACCTTGATCAGTTCAACATTATCCATGAAATCCAACACTCCCAAAAATCACAAGTCTTGGCGGATGTCCTCGCAGACCTACCTCTGGACAATAATGAGGAAGTAAGGGGCATACCATAAATAGACGAAGGCAAAGACCCATTTGAAATCCTCGAGCCCTCAAACCAAAGGCGATGGGAGGTTTTCGTTGATGGATCGAAGAATAGGGAAGGTGCGGGCATATGCATCGTAATCACCACTTTTACCGGAGAAAGGATCGTGCACGCATTAAGGTTGGAATTCAGAGGGCACACCAATAACATCGTCGAATATGAAGCTGTAGTGCACGCTCTTCGTTTGATAATAGAAATGGGAATAACCGAAGTACGCCTTACAAGTGATTCACAACTGGTTATACGACAGATAGGGCTAGAGTATAATGTCTACGACGAGACTCTTTCAGCATACATGGCCTTGGTCCAGACTCTGGCATCCCAAATACCAAATATTAAATTTCGGCATTTGTGCAGAAAAGAACTTAGGAATGCCGATGATTTAGGTTATATATCATCCATGCTGAAAGATGAAAGCATTCAGGCAATCAAGATAACAAGAGTACACGAGCCCTCGGTCTTCCCTCAGGAATCCTTCGCTATAAATCGTGAAGACGACGTAGGGGAGGATATCGCTGACGATGATGTAGGGGAAAAAATCGATGATGAATTTCAGGAAGATGATACCATGACAAGATATAACGAGGACGAAGACTTCAAAAACGAAAAAGATTGGAGAATCGAAGTTCATCTCTTCCCTAAAGAAGGAACGCTACATACATACCTGAAGCAGGCTAGAAAAGTGAAGTCAAAGGCGGGAAGGTATGACCCCAGGGACGGAATTTTATACAAGAAGTATTTCCTCGGACCATTATTACGCTGCCTATCAAGAGAAGAAGGACACCGGGTTTTTAAGGACATACACTATGGGGACGCGGGTAACCACAGTGGAATGAGATCCTTAGCAGACAAGGCAAAAATGCAGCGGTATTACTGGCCAACAATGATACGTGATGTTGCGAGAATGTCGAGGAGATGTGAGGAATGACAACGCTTTTCCAAAAGAATCCATGCACCGGAAACAAAGCTGAATTCGGTGGATAGCCCATGACCTTTCTCGAAGTGGGGCATAGACATCGTGGGACCCCTGATCGAAGGATCGGTGAAAAGAAGATTCTTGATAGTAGCCACGAATTATTTTAGTAAGTGGGTAGAATCCAAGTCCCTAGCAAGAATACGCGACTCAGATGTATTCATGTTCATCTTCCAAAACATTATTTGCAGGTTTGGCATCCCAGCAGAAATTGTCTCCGACAATGGCAAGCAGCTGCAAGGGAAGAACATTGACATGCTCTTCGATACCTTCAAGATCAGGAAGAACAAATAAATCCCCATATATCCTCAAAGCAACGGCCAAGCAGAAGCCACAAACAAGACCCTTCCCTTATTCTCAAGAAGCAGTTGGACGAACACAAGGGATGATGGTGTGAGCAATTACACAACGTGTTGTGGGCATACCGAACAACGCGAAGGTACGCCACAGAAAAATCGCCGTTCCTCCTCACCTATGAAGCCTAAGCCGTCATCCCAACAGAAATCATCATGCCAACCACGAAGACCGAAGCATGGGAGAAGAACCTTACAGCGGATATGATGCTAGAAAGGCTCGATGATTTGGAAGAAAGAAGGGAAACAACGCTACAAAGGATGGATAATTACCAACGAAGAATGGCGAGGGAATACAATAAGAAGGTTAGGCTTAGAAACTTTGTAGAAGGACAGTATGTGCTGAGAACTTACCCCAATACCAGCGAGAGAAGAAGTGGGGCAATCTAGCACCAACATGGGGGAGGACCTTTTGTTATACATGATATTGCAGGAAATGGATCCTACTACCTGCGTAACCTAAAAGGAGAAGTCCTCAGACCCTCGTGGAATGCGAAGTATCTCAAGCCATACTATCCATAAAAGCAACGCAGTTCTACATCTGCGTGAAGAGCACCAGAAGAAGAAGACAGCGTACCCGCTTGACATGTTTCTATCTCTGGACGAGGAATAACAGACCTCAACTCATCAATCGAACGAGCTTTTTGAATTCTATTGGGGAAAGTAACTATTTACAATATCTTGGGACTCCCCTATCAACGTCTATAAGTGTAGGACCATGGGGAAGGCTTCCAACAGAAAGAGATACCCAACCAACTAATAAGACAACGTCTCAGCGGGATGAATGCATGTAAATACTTTAATAACGCATTACATATCCGGGAACGCTGCATCAACCCCCACCGCTCGGTGATCCTCTGAACAAGGATTAGCCAACGCGGTGATATGTCCAAAGTCAATAACGAAGGTGCATACCTTCATTACTTCCAACAAACACTTTTATTATCTACTTAATTTTCAATGTCTATTTACTCGCTGCCTAAAAATCAAATAAACTAATGATGCAGTTAAAGCAGAGTTGTACATATCCAAATAAAGGATGATTTATTCCATAAAAGTTGATTACAAGTTCGGATAAATAAGCAAGAAAAGAAAGTTACAACAAAAAATGTCCCGGAGCAAAGTAATCAACAAAGATCAACTTTCTATGACATATGCAGAAATATACTTCTACTTGGAAGACTCCACATGATCAGCAGGATTCTTCGATTGAGACGAAGGAACACTTCCTCCTGAAGAAGGATCAGAGGAATAGGTCATCGTATCGGGTACAGGATGACGAAGATATTTCTTGGTAATACCATGGTCCCTTAGAAGGCCTTTCTTAATCTTGGTCAACGTCTTGTTGATCTCCTCTGCAAGCTGACTACGAGCCTTATGCGCAATCATAGTGGCCTTGAGCTCAGACTTCGACAACGAAGACTTCATCTTAGATACCTCCTTAACCGCCTCCTTTGCGGCTTCGTCCCGAGATCCAGCCAGCCCTTCATAATACCTAGCCTGACCCTGCTGGTGTACTAGGTCAGATTGAGCCTTTTCAAGCTTCTCATTTGCAAGGCTAATCTGTCCCTCGAGCTCTGAAAAAGAAAACACAAATACGTGAGAAGATCAGAGTAAAGGAAGTGCTCACGACCATACAAATATATACCATCGACATTAGCCGAAGCTATTTCATATTCATTTACTACCGCATCTCGGGCATCGTCGAGGAAATCATACTCTTACGGAAATTTTCTTATAATCCAATTGAAGATTCGTGAGAGCAAACTGACACCCATCCAACTCTACCTGCTTCATGGAATCTAAATGTCGATGGTGGTTGACTTCGTTATTCATCTCTTTTATCCCTTTATTAAGCCTGTACATATTAATCTCAAGACTTTTCTCGGAATCCACTAAACGAGCGACATCGTCCCGAGAAGCCGCTAAAGCATTGCTGAGTGCATAAGCCTCAGCCCTGGCTTCGTCCTGAACCTCAGGGTCAAGAGATGAACGAGCTTGACGCAGCTACTCTTCTAAGTTCTCTATCTGGGTTTCTAGACGAGAAATACTCTCACGCGCTTCGTCTAGACCTTTTTGGGTCCTCTCTAGAGTCTCGTTAAACTGTTGGCGATCAGCATTATAACGATTTTGCATGTCAACCGCCAGTTGCCGTTGCTGTCGATAATGAGCCATAAATTTATTATGCTCATCTGCCCGAGCGTTCCACTTGTCTGCCTCTTTTTTGATCTTCTCCACTAATTCCTTAATCCTAGAATCTTGACGAGTCCTCTCATTCCGAAGCCATGTCAACTCTCGGATATCAACCACTGAAGATAGGGCTGGAGACTCAGACAACACACTAAGAAGACAAAAGAGGAATATGAAGGGAAGAAAAGAAACAAAGACAAACCTTTAGAAGACGAAGCATCTTTACGGTCTTTCTCCAACTCACTACGAACTAATGCAAGCTCAACACGAAGCTTCTCCTTCTCGGCTCCGATCTGATCCTTCCCCTTCAGACGGTTCTTCAGTTCCAATATCTCATTTTCCTTAGCAGCAATAAGCACTTCAGCAGCGTTCAACTCTTCTTCCCTATGACGAAGCTTTTCCTCAAGCTTGAGGGCCTTCGCCTTGAAGGATTGGTATAGAGTATTGTTGCAATGTTCACTTCTCATTATCTACGATAATCATGAACACACCATAACTATTAATAAAAAGGTATGCCAGCAATAAAAGATGGGACCTACGATAACTTACTTCAAGAACACGTTGTTGGGGATAACCGTACCGGTACCCATCAGGGATAACCATCATTTTAGCAACATAATAAGGGGGATCGACCAATAAGCTGGTAGAGGTAGTTCCCAAATTCTTTTCCCAACTTTCGGCAACGTCATCAGGAGACGACAGTTGCATCCTTTGACGGGTAAAGGCATCAGAGTTTTTCTCACCAGGTATCACTGGGGCAGGGTTCGGCACAAACATCAGACTTTTCTTCATCAGCCAATCCAGTATAGCATCATCACCATCCTGCATCAGGGCTCTATCAAAATCCTCCGAAGGTGAACCAGGGGAAGTTCCAATATCAGTCGCGTCCTCTTCACCAGTGGAACACCTCTTGGCCCAGGCCTCCTCATTAACACGAGTCTCATCGCCCTCTTTACCAGCTGCCCTTTCGCCACCGGTCCTAGCAACCTCTTCATCACCGGTACCAGTAGCCTCTTCATCACCGGTTCCAGCTGCCTTTTCGCCGCTAGCCTCAGTTACTACCACACCAGCGGTTTTCTCACCTTCATTCCCAAGAACATCCCATTCATCATTCGGTGAAACCAAAGAAAACTCCTCAGCTAGTCTCATCGCAACGTTAATATCCATCAGACCATCAGTGGAGTGAATCTTACCAAAAGAAAATTCTGCGGGTTTTTTTTCTTGGCTGAGGCTCAGCATCCCCATTCCCCTGGGCTTGGGCCGATCCAATAGGGGGATCGTTCATCGGAATGTCAGACATAACTCTCTCTTCGTGGGTACCACCATCGTTGCTTGCATCCTTCTCATGATTAGGAGGGGAAGTATCTATTCGTTCCTTATCATCAGTAACCTCCTCTTCGTCCTCAACATCTTCATCATTCACAGGGCTGTTAACCTCGTCCTGAATGTCCGCCTCCTCTGCAGGGGCAGTAGAAGACTGAACCGCACCAATCTTCTTTTTCTTCTTTTCCTCAGGATATAACACTCAACGCATCAAAACGACGACTATTTACCTTAAACTAAGAAGAAAAGGGGCAACATAAGAGACCATACCTTGGCAGCGGCTTTACCCTTCAGAGGAAGGTTAGCATCGGAGCTTTCGTTTTCATCAGCAACATCAAAGGCATAATCGAAACTCATGCCATCGAAGTTCAACCGCCAGGTACAGAAGTCACCATAGCGAGATGGAGCACTATCACGAGGTTGACTACCAGCGGTAGGATGCCAACCCCGTGGACCAGGTACCCAACCATAAGACCAAGGACCGACAACTTCAATAACGGTGACATGCCACTCATAGTCATGATCACGCTTGAGCTTTTCACGACTAGGAAAGAGTTTCTACTGAGAAGTCCCTTCGGTACCAGGAACGTAGCGAAGCTTTGAATCACTCACCTCGCTTAAGAGACGACTTCACCACGAGAAGCAGGAATTGAATGAAGACTTACACTCCAAGGCTTGCGGTTCCTACGGTTGATATAATCCCCAAAATAGGCATTAAAGCTTGCAGGAGTATACAAGTCTCTTTCGATGGGATCGGGAGTATAGCAGGTCATCGTCGTTTCACCATGACTACGAAGATAACACTCCCTCAAGTTCCGAAGATAGTTCCCACTTAGCTGCACAACTGAACGACAATGAGTGTTTTGAGTGGAACCTTCGCGATTGGCCAGAACGTCATAATAGAAAGAATCACCCGACCTATACAAGGGTAGCATCAAACCCGCCTCGAAGGCTCCCATAGTAGTCAACAAATGAAATTCATCATACTTATAATTCACGATCATATCATAGGTAAGATCATCATCTGGCGCAAAGAACTTAACATCAAAAGTTTCGAAGCCACGCTTCTTCTTGAACGCTTCGAGATCCATATGCTTGAAAGTGACTTTCTTCTTCCCCACCGAAATGCTTCGTATCATCGGAACAACATCAGAGTCATCGGGCTCATTCAACAATGGCTTCTTCGCTTTTGGTGGATTTAAATCAGAGACTTTCCTTTTAACCGATGGATTCCTCGGAGGGTCCGCTGGGGGAATTGTAGATTTTGAAGAAGACTCCTTCACCAAAGGAATGGATTGCGAAGCCATAGGTATCGACTGCATCGACTCCTGAGGAGGTAGGGACTGAAGAGGACGAAAATTTGATGGTTCAGTGTGCCGGGGAGAAGGTTGCTGCACACCCTTAGGATCAACACGCTGAGAAGAGGGGTTAGCCACTGGACGATTAACCGCATATCGAGACCCTTTCGGTGGATCTCCTTTCTTCGTAATAGAGACCCTTGGACCCGAAGATGATGGAACTTTCTGGGCTCGTGGATCCGGCGGCGAAGGCCTTGGCGGACCACCTTTTGGCGGAGAAATATCAGGACTTCTATGTGGAGATCTGTAGGGGCTCGATGGCGGAGTCTGATAAGGAACCCGATGGGGACCAGCCATATCTGCGAAGGGGCACAGAAACAAGGTAAAGGCTAAAACAAAGAAGCTAACAGATCAAAAGATTAGGGTTTGACAACTTTCGCAGTTCATCAGAAACATCGACAGGGGAACAGAGACAAACAGACTTATCGACACGAGAAACCCTAATTCAGTCATAAATACCAAAAATAAGCTTCGATGACTAACAGAGAAGTCTTAAGTTTTTGTGAAAAAGAACAGGAGAAAGTATATATACATTTGTATATTTTGTTCTTTATCGCAAAAACCTAGATACAGCAGCAGCAAAAAAATGAATATCAACTAAAATCTAGAACAAGATGATGAACACCATACCTGGAGGTTGAGCGTTTTAGACGATCAAAGGTGAACAAGGTAGAAGCTATTGGAGAACAGTAACGAAGGCTTAACTCAGAGAATATTGTCAGAGTAAGTCGAAGTTGTAAGGAGAATCAGGAGCAGCCGCAGCAACAATTAAGAACTAAAAAACAAAGAAGAACTAGAAAAAAGAATGAAGAGTCAGGAAGAATAAACCGACAAGGAGTGAAGAAGGATAAAATTTATTATGTTAGCAACTTCTCTCATATTTATAGCAAGAATAACCGCCCATCAATCAAGGGGAAGTTAATGCCAATAGTGGGAAACGTGCGCCAAGGATACAGAGAAGTTAATAGGGAGAGATGAATGTGGAGACGGTTTTTTCTCCAAACTTGGACCAGCTTCAAGCTTAGAGAAAAGGGGCAAATTGTATACACATGATTCATCTTCCGCCACGTGTTGAAGTAAGTACACGTGGAAGACATGCAGCAGTAGATCATCAAGATACGATGCCACGTCCCAACACCCAGGAAACCTCTATTGCCTATATCTGTTCATCTTCACGATGATCCATTGGCTCAGGATGAGGGAGCACTGAAGGAACAAGCCACCACGAAGTACTGAAGACCACCCAAAGATCTGCTTTATCCCATCTCAAGGCAGACCAAAGACCAACGGTGGAGATTAACTCCACTGACGAAGATGTGACAGGGGAATCAGACATCTGTCTGACGCGTGCGGACCATCCCAACCACCAGCATTAAATACCATAGGCATAGGGTACGTGTCAATCGATCTGTGGATGAGAAAGAAGTGACCCATCGTCATCTGGTATAGCCGACGGGGGCATCGGTTCAGAACGAGGATACCAGCGGCATCGGTACAAAGAACGAGAAGATAAGGTTGCAACTATCTCTGACAGTGGGCCCCCTGTATCAACCCTATAAATACCCCTCTCCACTAAGAGAGAGAGGGGGGAGGAATTCTTAGAAAACATAGGAGAGAGAAATATGAAGAGTAAGTATGAGCTCCATTTCCCCTTTTAACTTCGTATTTTAGACAGAGTCATTCGACTATCTTTGTAATTCCCAGATACATAGTGAAACACCAACCCTCGTGGACGTAGGCCTTAGTGCTGAACCACGTAAATCGTTGTCTCATTTATATTTCAGCACTTTACTCATTTTACTGCTTTTATTATTATACTCAGTGATATGTGCTTCGTAGATATGAAATGCCACGGAATCACACTCTTTGGACTAGCCAATGACGAGTCCAAAGACTCTGAGTCGATGAGTCATCTTATTTGCATCATTTTATATCTGATTTATTCACCTTAACGTTTTTATCCTCAAATGCGATATTGTTTGTGTATACGTGGACCTCATCGTGATTTATGTGTTCACGATCATAGTTGGGAGCAAGTCAAAATCGGCAGGAAAACATTACTGTCATTGTATAAACGAAATTTGTGACTACAAAACTGATAATCTACTAAAACCCACATAATGTAATTAAATATGCAAAGTTGTACCTTCGTATCTCTTATTCTTCTTCTTAGTGTTCTAAATTGAATGAGTACCTTTATAAGAAAGCAACTACTTTTCAGGCTAGCAGCTATAGCCAAAGAAAGAATTTGGTCAAACACCTCACGTACAATGTCAGTGTACATCTTTAATGCTTGAAGAGAGTGGGAAACCATATAAATATAGAGTTCAAATTTAACGGATGCCGATACGTTTCTACATAGATGATTCGTGTATATGCATATACAGGCATCCATATAGATCCGTCCGCTAGTTCATTCTTGATAGTATCAGGAATGTCTTTAGATTATTAATGGAATTCGTATACCGCGAAACTTATTTTTCGTTCCAGAGAATCCATACTTAACCCAAACTTTGTATCAGTTCATTCCTATCTTCTCGGCATCACACTCTGTCCAAAATAAACTTCCAACAAAACCCAACAGAACATGGTTTTCCGCCGTTGAGAACGTGGAGGGGACTGGCCGCCTTTATGTTATGGTTAGCTTGTAGTGGGCCGCAATTTAATCTCTACCGTTGAACTTAGAGAACATCTTGACCGTCTTTTGTCCATTATAGACACCATCTTTCCTTAGAACATTGATACTCCCTCCGTCCCACTCCTAAGTGACCTATTTGATTTTAGATTTTGTCCCAATGATAAGTGACCTATATCACTAAACAATGAGATATTCCGGAATTATCCTTTTAGTTAATTATAAATAATATATGAAATACGTATAATTTGATAGGCATGTTTATATTCGTTACGTAGGTGTTTTAAAATGCTTTTCAATTGTATGAAATTTGCGAACATCCGTGGAGTATTTTGAGAAATAAACCATTTTTAAATTTCACTAGTTATTATTCATAAGGGTATAATTGTAAAAAATGATTAAAAATACTATTTTCCTTGCTTGCCTTAAAAATTGTGCAAATTTCAAATAGGTCACTTAGGAGTGGGACGGAGGGAGTATTTAACAGAGTCAAAGGTTGTCAACGTGAAGTCCAGTACTAATCACTAAATTGGACAAATGTTAGACCAAACATTAAAATTGGTCAAAATGTAAGTATCAAAAGCCAATTATCCCCTTTTCAAGTCCAAAATAAGGCTACATTTCATTATTATGATTTAGATAGTAAATGAGTGAACAAAATGTTCACATCTTGTGTCACAAGGTGACATTTCAAGGTTTGTTGAGTAAACGGACTTACCTCGTCTACCTCTGATTTTTTTGGGTTTCTTCTTGTACCCAGATGTCTCTGATTGCTTCTCCAGAGTCAGATTTATCTTCTGCATGTCATTTTGAAGTTTGGTAATTCTTTTACAGTTCCTCTTGAATCTCCAACAGTTACTCTGGACATGACTTGTACTTCCACAAAAGGAGCAAAGCAAAGAGGATTTGCTTTGTAGATATGACTCCTTTTTTCACAGCATGCAGACTTGAATTGTCCAAAACCGGCTGGAACATGAGAGTTTATCGTGCTAACAGTCTTACTTTTGAACCCTAACCCACTTGTGCTTCCAAAAGCCTTTTGACCAAATAACATTGCTGAAATTTTGTCTGAGCTTCCAGACAACCTTTGCAGGTCACTTTTAAGAGAATTGATCTCCTTTTCTTTTAGGGAAAGGGTTCTGGTGAATTCATCATTAAGACAGTCAATCTCAAGAGTTTTCACCTGGAGTGATGATTCAAGTTTATTCAACATTCCTTCAGTTGAATATTTTCCTGGTGAATTTCTTCAAACTTATCCATAAATTCTAGGATGTCAGTTTCAGATTCGCATTCCAAACTGGAATTTGAAATACATGAAACTTCTGCCGAGAAGGATGAACTTTCCGTACATACTACAGCCGTATGTAAGATGTTAAGGGACTGAGATTTTTCTTGACTTGAATCATTAAAAGCAATAGAGAGAGAAGATGATCTCTCGGATCTTTTGCTTTCCTTGATATTTTGTGTCATTGGAGATCTATTAGAATCAACACAATTAGAACAACATTGATCAACCCATGACAAGCTAGAAGCTTCACTTGGAATGGACACAACATTGAATGTAGAAGTTCTGACTGTATTATGATCAAGATCAAGTAATTTAATCTTTCCCACAAGAGTATTTATGGAAATAGTTTCAAGGTTATTTGATAGGCACATTTTTGTGTCTTATATAATCTCAATTGTATATATTATTAGTGCTCGATTTTATATTTATTATGGCTTTTTATGTCCCTGTAGGTATTTTTGGAGAAATAAGCTTTTGCGGAGAAATTGGCTAAAAAAGTGGTTTTTGCGCTCGTGGGAGAAAATTACTATACGGACTCTCACTTTGGATAAGGGGTAACCTAATTACTAAGGGTGACCCATTTCCAGGCAGCTGCTAAAGGGAGAACAGCACATGATAGGGGGAATTTCTTCTTCACGTTTCAAATTACAAAATTGGCGGGAAAAGCCATGCATACGTCTGCATGATTTTGGACGTGAATTTTGGACCAGTTTTAAAGAGATTCAACACCGAAAATTGATTGGGCTGGACTTCTCATGGCTAGAAAAGTTTACTAGAAGCAATTGGATCGATTGAATTGGGCTGGAATGGCCGGAAAAGGGAAACAGAGGTGAATAAGGAAACACGGTCCTGTTGGGTTTGTTTTTGAATATTCAGAGAGATCAAAGGCAATAAATTCGTTCCAAAGGTACATATTCTATCTAAGGAAGAGTTTGAGATAAGTTTGGAATCCAAGAAACGCGTAAAACAATTTCTGGAAGGAATTATTGCCGTGACTGCCAAGGAAGGAAAGAAGAGATTTCGAAGCGATTTGGGAGAGATTTAATCGTCATGTGGTGTATAAATAGATTTTTTGGGTCATAGGGGTGTCGAGAGTTTGGGGTCGAAAGGAGAGCTCAGGAGGCGAGAATCAGAGATTACAGGAAGCCTGTCGCTGCTGCTGCTGCTGGTGCTGAAGAACAACGTTGCAAATAACAACAACGTCTCGAATTCGCAACACTGCTTCAGTATTCTCTCTGTAACAGCTGAACAACCACATTTATCTTCAGTTAGCCACACTTCCTGTAACAGTGAAATCTGTAACGCCATTACGTCGTTGCATATTCACTGAATCATATCATCTCTTCAATAAAAACAACTTTTGAGCCATGATTTATTCTTTTGAGCCTGTTTTTGATATGATAAGCTAAACCCTAACACTAGGATGACGTCGGAAGCCCTATTTCACGCATGTGGTAATTATAATAATTCTTTTATGACTATGTGCATTGATTTTTAATCGATTTATGATTTTTATTGAATGGGTGTGATTTCGTTTGATGGTGTATGCTTGGTCTATGTATTTTTGATACATCATGCTTGTGATTTACAGTCATTGTTTTTCAAAAATCTATTTTTGGCAAATAACAAGAGTCCATATTTGAACTATAATTGATTGGAATTATTATTTGAGTCACATGAATGGAATTTGGTGGAATCCTGAGTCTCAGTCTCTCTCGATATTGTGACAAACCTTTTGTATATATATTTTCTTTATTTTTAGTGTTTTCTATATTTTAAGTCTAGAACCCAATCTTATCGAGTCCAAGTTGAACGAACTTTACTACCACTTTTAAAACTACATCAATTTTTGGCGCCGCCGACGCGGATTTGTATTAGGTTTTAGGTTTTAGATTTATTTTATTTCTTTTAGAATTTTTGTTCTCTTTTACGCCTTTGGTATTTTTTGATTCTTTTCAGATTTCGAGCGAAGCTACAAGGAAAGAAAAAGTGCTATAAAAGGAAAGCATCGCCAAAGAAGGAAAGAAAAGAGGAATCCGGAAGGAGTGAAGAAGAAGATTTTGTATATAGTTATTTTGTTTTATTTTTAGAAACTGTAAATAGGGTATTATTTTTGTAATTTTTCTTTTCCTTTTTGGGACATTTTTATTTTTGGACTTTTTGGACATTCTTGGACATTATTTTTAAACCCCAAGGAAGGGTCAAAATTAAATATCAATTGTTTTCAGGAAAGGACGACAGTTAAGATACTATCTCGGCCCCTCGGGTTCGTACACTGACATCGGAGTCGGTGGCCTGAGTCGACTTCAACGGTTCATCGCCCGTCTGGTACGGGAGGTAAGACTCTATCCACCCACGAATCCCCTGTCAGTGGGTTTTATTTTGTGATAACTCACACCCCTGCAAAAGAATGTCGAACTGGTATCACAATAGCCAATATCCGACTGAGTTTCAAAATGGACGTTACAATTTTAACCATAGTGTGAATAGTGATTGGGAACATCAACCTTTTCAAGGTTACGGCTCATACCATGGTGAGCCCAATTACTATACACACACACACACCGGTCATACGCGCAAGAAAATAATGATTATTATAGTACTAGTTCCTCGTCTTTGGACAATATAATGAAAATGTTGAAAACTAGTCCCTAGTATGATCCTTCTGAACCTGTTCTTCCTTTAGAAGCGTCTCTCAAGAAGTTAACTGAGAATACCAATAGGTTTGTGTTAGAAATGAATAAACAAACTGCACCCATGAGTAAACCTTCTATAGAGGAATCCCTCAAGATGATGGCTGAGACAAACGAACGAATTGCTCGAAATAATCTTAATTTCCAATATAGTGTTTCTAATAATACCCTTGAAAATGAGGATAGTTATTTGCATAATCAACATGCCGAGGTTAGAATTGGTAACACTACTTTTTTAGATGAGGTTCAACCATTTTCATGTTATTATGATGATTATGATGAGGATAGTGCGGATGAAGAATTTGACACATATAGGCATAGTGATCAGGAATCTGTTACTCCAATTGAGCTTTACAATGATACTACTATTTCTAGTTCAAATACAAATAATTTTAATAATTATTCACCTATTCAAAAGGACAAGGATTTGATTAGAGATACTCCCGTTTTAGACGATGTAGTATTTCCTTATGATTACGAAGCCAACGATGGTTTAGAGGAACGAGTTTTTTCTGAGAATATTGTTTTAGAGTCTAGCGATTTAGAAACATTAGTCTTAGACAAAGAAAGTGAACTCGTAGAGATGAGTGAGGATGAACCATACTTAGAAGAATCAATTGACCATTTTCAGGAATCTAATGACCTTGAAATTAGGGAAGTTGTGACTAGTCTTTCTAGAGACACTGAAAACTCTAAGTTTGGGGGTGATTATCATTCTCCATGTGCTTTAACTATTAGAAAGGTCCCTCACTTGGGACTTGACATATGTGCCTCAACCATTTTACAAGATTATCTTCATACACGTTTTCCTGAACCTAGTGATGTCCATAAGGAAGTTCAGTTGTTAGAAACCCATCCTATGGTTGATGAGGTTAGACCAGGCTATGATACTAAGATCGACTTTGTTTTCCCACCAAATATTTTTCAACCAATTGTGGGAACGTATAAATTTCAAATGTGTCAATTATTTAGTTTTGAGACTAAACCTAATTACTTTAAGAGATTAGGGTCGATACATTTGCTTAAGATTGACCACCAGTTTCATCATGGTCGATTGTGTGAGTCAAAACTGATTGACTTTAAGGATACTCAATTATTCAGTTTATTATTATGTGATTTTAAATTTTTACTTGAGTTTATTCAGACTCTAATACCTGAACCGGATCTTAGCTTTGAGGAATTCCAACCCATGAAAATATTTTATTTGGACCCAGTTATAGAACCTGAACCTGAACCACATCTAGATGTAGTTGTCTTAAACAGGAAACTAGACAAGGGTGCGCTTTATTTGTTAATTTTCTTGGCAGGTTGCAGATTCCTTTTATTTGTGATAGCTCTATTTGGTTTTGATGACCCACAGAAATTTCGGCTATTACTTTATGATTTTATGAGGTGACTAATCCTTTCTTAGTCTGGCTGAAGACTTTAAACTTAGCACTTCTTGGGAGGTAACCCAACATTCATGCGACACGGTAATATCTTTCCTTATCTCTTTTGCTTCAAATGGTAACAGTTTCTCCTTGTTCGTGCTTTTAATTTCATCTTTAGAACATTGAGGACAATGTTAGATTTAAGTTTGGGGGTATGGGAGAAACTTTTTAGTTGCAGTATGAATAAATAAACTCCAGAACCTAGAAATTTATGCCTATTGAGGATTGCACTAACTAATCTAAGTGGATGGAAGCATTTTGGTTGTAGGAGTTGAGGAACCAATCTGATTAGATGGAAACATCTAAAGAGTCTATTCATAAAAGCACAAAGCTCAGGTGTTAGAAATAACATGATAGTTTCACCATATCTCGTTGAGTCCTTTTCACTTCTATTTTTATTTTGTTTTTAAACTATGTTTCTCTAAGTGATTAGGTGGGGCTCACGATTCAAGTTGTTACCAATGCTAGGGTAAATTAGAGTGATTGAGATACCAAAAAAAAAAAAGTTGAAAAAGAAAAAGAGAAAAAAAAAAGAGATTAAAAAAAAAAATGGTAGTTACCAAAAAGTTGAAAAAAAAAATTATTATTGAGACCAGACCATTTGACCAAAAGGAATAAATTCAATAAAGTCGATCACTGGTACCCTTGTATATGCCAGTTGTGTTGACCTAGAGTTAGGTTATAGACCACTGGTTCCCTTGTATATGCCAGTGTGTTGATATTAGTCAGACTAATATCTCAATCCATTAGGATAGGTTCATTTTGGCGGAGGCCTTCAGGCAGATATGGGAAACGCCGTTCACTTAGTAAACATCAAAACCATCTATGTTTTTCTATATCCATCTTCTTGATCTATCCATGTGATTAGTTTTGACTCCGAATATGATGTCCATAGTACAACTATCTGAGTAGGGCTCTGTCACTTATATATGAATTTTAGTATGCTTGAGTGCAAACTCGTGTACAACAATTTGAATTTTGTATCAGGGTACTTCGTCCTGTAGTCAATAAGTATGCCAACCAAGGAGATTCTTTAGTGCCTTCCAAGGTTCTGCGTAGATATCTAAGGTCTGGAGTAAAGGTTTTGTGGGTATATCTCTTGTAAGCCCTCCCGAGACTATAACTCGGCCACTAGGGACACCTAGGGGTTTAAAGGCTTATCGCATACGCTAAATGCAATCGAAGATGCCTGCGACAGTGAGTTAGGATTTTATTTTCTATTTGATTTGCTCGAGGACTAGCAAATAATAAGTTTGGGGGTATTTGATAGGCACATTTTTGTGTCTTATATAATCTCAATTTTATATATTATTAGTGCTCGATTTTATATTTATTATGGCTTTTTATGTCCCTGTAGGTATTTTTGGAGAAATAAGCTTTTGCGGAGAAATTGGCTAAAAAAGTGGTTTTTGCGCTCGTGGGAGAAAATTACTATACGGACTCTCACTTTGGATAAGGGGTAACCTAATTACTAAGGGGTGACCCATTTCCAGGCAGCTGCTAAAGGGAGAACAACACATGATAGGGGAAATTTCTTCTTCACGTTTCAAATTAGAAAATTAGCGGGAAAAGCCATGCATACGTCTGCATGATTTTGGACGTGAATTTTGGACCAGTTTTAAAGAGATTCAACACCGGAAATTGATTGGGCTGGACTTCTCATGGCTAAAAAAGTTTACTAGAAGCAATTGGATCGATTGAATTGGGCTGGAATGGCCGGAAAAGGGAAACAGAGGTGAATAAGGAAACACGGTCCTGTTGGGTTTGTTTTTGGATATTCAGAGAGATTAAAGGCAATAAATTCGTTCTAAAGGTACATATTCTATCTAAGGAAGAGTTTGAGATAAGTTTGGAATCCAAGAAACGCGTAAAACAATTTCTGGAAGGAATTATTGCCGTGACTGCCAAGGAAGGAAAGAAGAGATTTCGAAGCGATTTGGGAGAGATTTAATCGTCATGTGGTGTATAAATAGATTTTTTGGGTCATGTAGAAGGGGTGTCGAGAGTTTGGGGTCGAAAGGAGAGCTCAGGAGGCGAGAATCAGAGATTACAGGAAGCCTGTCGCTGCTGCTGCTGAAGAACAACGTTGCAAATAACAACAGCGTCTCAAATTCGCAACACTGCTTCAGTATTCTCTCTGTAACAGCTGAACAGCCACATTTATCTTCAGTTAGCCACACTTTCTGTAACAGCGAAATCTGTAACACCGTTACGTCGTTGCATATTCACTGAATCATATCATCTCTTCAATAAAAACAACTTTTGAGCCATGATTTATTCTTTTGAGCCTGTTTTTGATATGAGAAGCTAAACCCTAACACTGGGATGACGTAGGAAGCCCTATTTCACGCATGTGGTAATTCTAATAATTCTTTTATGACTATTTGCATTGATTTTTAATCGATTTATGATTTTTATTGAATGGGTGTGATTTCGTTTGATGGTGTATGCTTGGTCTATGTATTTTTGATACATCATGCTTGTGATTTACAGTCACTGCTTTTCAAAAATCTATTTTTGGCAAATAACAAGATTCCATATTTGAACTATAATTGATTGGAATTATTATTTGAGTCACATGAATGGAATTTGGTGGAATCCTGAGTCTCAATCTCTCTCGATATTGTGACAAACCTTTTGTATATATATTTTCTTTATTTTTAGTGTTTTCTATATTTTAAGTCTAGAACCCAATCTTATCGAGTCCGAGTTGAACGAACTTTACTACCACTTTTAAAACTACATAATTATTTCCTTCAACGATGGCATGCTTCTTAGTCGTATCTAGATGGCTGCGATCTGAGAATTTTCATCACAATGTCCTTTTCAGGAATAGTCTTACCCAATGCAAAAGATGCATTAACAATTTCAAACACTTTGTGATTAAACTCATCAAATGACTCTTCATCTGCCATACAAAGGTTTTCCGAGTAGAAATTTAGGTTTTGAAGCCTAGCTTCCTTTTCACTGGTATTCCATTCGAATACGGTTTCTAAAATATCCCAAGCATCTTTAGACCAAGTGCAAGTAGTCACATGGTGCTGAAGATCTGGGGTAATGGCATGTATGATGGCATTCAAACCGTCGGAGTTTTGATTTGCAGCAAGTATCTCAGCAGCAAGTATCTCAGCAGCGTCATATGCACCAATATCCTTATGAACGGTTGCATTCCCTACTGCCACAACGGGAGCATCATAGCCATTAACTACATAAACCCATGATTGAAAATCACGCTCTTGAATAAAGGCACGCATAACAATTTTCCACCACAAGTTATTTGAGCCATCGAAGACTGATGGTACGTTTATAGAGATAGCACTTCTGTCCATATCAGATCGCTAAAAACACATACATATGAGGTATTTAATGTGTTTGCATGGTCTGATACCAATTGAAAATGCGGGGGTCTAACAACCACACCCAACAATTTGTTTGGCAATATGAGAGGACTTACTCCAATATACTTTCTAGAGAATCAACTAGACAGTCAGACTCAATTTAGAGTAAAGTATATCAAAGAGCTTAATATCTCTAACTCTTAATTCAATCCGCAATCAGCAAATATATGCGAGCCCGATTGATATAAGAGGAGTTACTTGAACCGTTCAAAAGACCATATTCAAGTGTCAATCAATGTAAATCAACAACCAAATGTTGGATATTCTAATTGATTTATCTTAACGCACAACCTGTGATATTTCAATTATATAACAAAATATAATGCGGAAAAGAAATAACACAGATACCAGAATTTTGTTAACGAGGAAACCGCAAAAGGAGAAAAACCCCGGGACCTAGTCCAGATTGAACACCACACTGTATGAAGCCGCTACAGACACTAGCCTACTACCAATTCACTTCGGACTGGACTGTAGTTGAACCCTAATCAATCTCACACTGATTCAAGGTACAATTGCGCTCCTTACGTCTTTGATCCCAACAGGATACTACGCACTTGATTCTCTTAGTTGATCTCACCTATAACCAAAAGTTTCTACGACCCAAAGTCGAAGACTTGATAAACAAATCTGTCCCACACAGAAAAGTCTATATGATTGAATAAATCTGTCTCCCGCAGAAATACCCAAGAGTTTTTGTTCCCTCTTTTGATAAATCAAGGTGAATAGGAACCAATTAATAAACCGGACTTATATTCCCGAAGAATAGCCTAGTATTATCAATCACCTCACAATAATCTAAATCGTTCGATGGCGAAACTAGATATTATGGAATCACAAACGATGAGACCAAGATGTTTGTGATTACTTTTTATCTTGCCTATCGGAGAAATTAATCTCGAATTAATTATTTCAATGTACTCAATACGGTAGAATCGGGCAAGATCAGAATACGCAACTACAAGAGAAATAGTTGGGTCTGGCTTCACAATCCCAATGAAGTCTTTGAAGTCGTTAACCTACAGGGTCTCGATAGAAACCTAAGGTTAAAGGATAATCGACTCTAGTTATGCAACTAGTAACACACATGAGGTGGGGGGATTAGGTTTCCCAGTTGCTAGAGTTCTCCTTTATATAGTTTTCAAATCAGGGTTTTCAATCCAAGTTACCTTGGTAACAAAGCATTCAATATTCACCGTTAGATGAAAAACCTGATTCAACCAAGCTAATATCTTTCAACCATTAGATCGAACGTAGCTTGTTACACACAAACGAAATGTACCCTTATTTAGGTTTATGTAACCGTAACTAATGATGCGTATCGTAGGTGCTCAAATTAATTCACTTATATTCTACTTTACTAATGAATAATATAGCAGTAAATAAGGTTCGTTCCCACGAAGAGCAGGGAGATTTAGTTGTCAAAAAGTGTCACAAAAGGGGTTTGTTTTAGATATTCAAACGAAATAAATAACAAGGCAATTAAGAATAATTGAGTTGCAAGTAATGGAGAGAAATATGATCAGGGAATCCTTCTTCGTTACTAAACCGTCATCAAGTTATTATATTCATCCATTAATACAATTAATCACAGATTATTACCAACCATGGAATAACAACTAGCTTAGTGTTATCCCCTAAATTCCTTATATCACTTAGTACAGAAGCTCTCCAATACCAGATTCTATTCGTCTAAACCACCTAGTAGTAGCTCACTCAAGGTGTAATTTCTCTGAATGCTTTATCTTTTGTGAATTATAGATTGATCCTAGTAGTTAGACTCTTAGCTCAAGGCCCACTTTCTAGTGTTGTTTATACACACAATTGATATACAGAATCCCTCTGCAAGGTCTTGTGTTCTCTACTTTTGTATGAATTGTTCGATTATTACTTATCTCCTAACTCAATACTAGCATTTGATTGAATCAACAAATTAATTCAATTGGCCACCTAAACAATGTATCAATCAATCATAAATATTCTAATTACTATAAACAATCAATAATCATGTGAAGAACTTCAAAATAGATTTACATTAACTCAAATCATGTCTGGAACTTAGAATTCATCCCCAATCACTAAGAAGTTTAGCTACTCATAGCAAAGCCCATGAGATACATATGATAAAATATAAAAGAAATAGTTACGGTGATGAATCGCTCCAAAACCGTAGATTTTCTTCTCTTGTATTCTTCTCTCCAGTGGCTTGATAAAAGATTAAAAGATATCCCAAAAATATTAGAAGAGTCTCTTATGTAGTACCCAAGTTGTAGAAGTGCCTGTGCATTAAATCCCGGTGAAACAGCTGCAAAGACTTGCCAAAACAACACCAAAATCTTGTAAAACTCGTGTGCATACTCAATATCCGGCCAAACAATCTTCATGGGATCCGATATGAACAGTAAAACCCATCCCATTTAACTTCACTAAGCTTGTCAGTTCCATCAGACTAATAAGCTAGTCTTCTCTTTCAGTTGTCAGTTTCGTTGGACTGACCAATACCCCGGATACTCTTCTTTCCGTGAAAATATTTTCTTTGAGTTATGATTTTTCCTCCTTTGGAATCTCGGTTAGATATCCCTCCGCGAGAATATTTTTTTCCTGACTTCTGTAGTTTCTGTCGTCAGACTCACGGACTCTCGACTATCCGTGAAAATATAATTCACCTGAGTTTCACTTTCTCCGTCAGTAACCCTCGGATACTCATCTATCAGTGAGTATTTTTCTTCCCTGGATTTTGTTTCTTTTCCGCAGCAACTCACTTATACCAGGAACTCCGTGAAAGCTAAAAGTTTCTGAGATTTTCTTCTTACTCGAACTCTATCTGCTCGATTCACTAACTGACCAGCAGCTCGACTTCTATCTTATATCGCCACTGCCAAATTCCATCGATCTCGGCTTCCATGGCAGACTCGAGTTCACCAAATTCCATCATCATTCCTTCATTCTATCCATTAAGAGCATCTCCATCTTTCTTTCTCCTTCGCATCTAACCACTTTCATCGAGTTCATCAATGACCAAAAACCCCGTTAAACCCATCACAACCGCTTCATCAACAACTTCACAGACATCCTGTTAGACCATTGCTTGGTCGAACTCGCATGCATTGCTATCTCAAGCATGTTTGTCAATGTTAGTGATCAAAACTATAAGTCTTGATTTCTTGTCCACTATGGCTAAGTCTCGGACTAGAATAGAAAGTGTAGTTGAGCTCAAGGACTTCATGGCGATTCATCATACAATAAGAAGAACTACTCAAGGAACCGGTGGAACATCTCGACAAAAAGGTATATGAAGACTTGAACTTATCTGTCACTCAAAAGTCTATCTACTCTATCTCCTACTTCTTGAGACAAAAATTCGTATGCTATATATAGACTTAGATTATACACATTTGGTATTTCGAGCCGAGTATACCTCGCCTATCTATATCTCGAAATATGTGTTGGTAAGCGTTTCGCTTCGACCATGTTTATCTTTACCTAATGATGTAAGTCATGATATGTTTCAATCACTTTGAAAATTGCTTTGACGAGAAATGGTATAACAACTACATAACGTCCTCTAAGAATGTTTCAATGGTTGGAATGAGAGTTTAGATTACATAACCAATGATGGACATAAGTATTATTGTGGAAACACATATGTGCATAAGTCCTATCCCTTGAACCAAAGTTTGCGAACTTTGTTGATCAAGAGAAACCGGAAGAATGGCTTGTTGCCAAGTCCTCGAACTCAGTCGGTGAACTGCCGAACTTCTCATCCCGAGGAATTATGTTGGAGTTGACAAACTAGCTGCGTACGCGAACCTAGTCTGTGAACCGGCGGAAAGTCTTTGCCGAGATTTTCTTCTGGAGTTTGTAAACTCTGCCCGGTTTCTTAAGTCCGTGAACCTAGTGTGCGAACTTAAGAAGGTTATATATCTGAAGATGATTCCTGAACTTAAACTTATAAAGACTAAGGAATGCAATTTGCAAACCGTGGCTATAAAGTTCATGAACCGATTTGAGTGAATCAAATCATCTTTGCTTCAATTGTATCTTGTGTAGTACATAATATTTCCTTGCAATTGAACATCTCTCTAACTAGTTCATTTGAGTCATTTGAATTAGTTATGGTGAAGAAGAATATGGTTGGTATGAAATGCTCATATGGCTAACCTTTTGGTTAACTATTGTTGAACCAACAATGTACACATTTGGGTACGGTTAACAAACTTAGAGGCGTGCATTTCATTTGTGTATAATAAGCTAAGTTTTCGATCTAACGGTTGAGAAATATTAACTTGAATCTAAATCAGGTTTTCATCTGACGGTGGATATTGTTTGCTTTATGACCAAGGAGAAACCCTGATTTGAAAGACTATATAAGGGGACATCTAGGAACTCTGCAAAACTAATCCCCACACCTCACTTTTGATACTAGTTTGCGTTCTAGAGTCGTTTATCCTTTAACCTTTGGTTTTCTTCTTCTAAGACCAGGTTAACGACTTAAATACTTCATTGGGATTGTGAGGCCAGACCGATACTACTTTTATCATAGTGTGAACTGATCTTGCATCTTCCACAGTATGATTACAATCATATTGATTGGCTTGAGATTAATATCTCCGATAGGCAAGATATAAAAAGTGGTCACAAACATCTTCGTATCATTGTTTGTGATTCCGCAATATCTTGTTTCGCTACCATACGATTAAAATTGTTGTGAGGTGATTGATTTATCTAGGTTGTTCTTCGGGAATATAAGACAGGATTATCAATTGGTTCATGTTCACCTTGATTATTATCAAAAGACGGAACAAAAACTTTAGGATTTTTCTGTGGGAGACAGATTTATCCTTTGATAGACTTGTATGTGGGAGACAGATTTGTTTATTGTCAAAGCCTGCGATTTTGGGTCGTAGCAACTCTTAGTTGTGGGTGAGATCAGCTAAGGGAATCAAGTGCGCAGTATCCTGCTGGGATCAGAGGCGTAGGGAGTACAACTTTACCTTGGATCAGTGGGATACTGATTGGGGTTCAACTACAGTCCAGTCCGAAGTTAGCTTGGAGTAAGTTTGTGTCTGTAGCGGCTTAATACAGTGTGTGTTCAATCTGGACTAGGTACCGTGGTTTTTCTGCATTTGTGG
Source organism: Papaver somniferum (assembly GCF_003573695.1). Taxonomy (NCBI): domain Eukaryota; kingdom Viridiplantae; phylum Streptophyta; class Magnoliopsida; order Ranunculales; family Papaveraceae; genus Papaver; species Papaver somniferum. The sequence continues at coordinate 82,737,095 of NC_039365.1, read as the reverse complement.
TTTCCTCGTTAACAAAATTTATGGTGTCTGTGTTATTTCAGTTTCCGCATTATATTGTTTTATATTTATAATTGAAATAATACAGGTTGCATGTTAGATCATCAATTAGAGTATTCCAACCTTTGGTTGTTGATTGTCATTGATTGATCCTTGGTCTTTGGTACCATCCAAGTTATTCCTTTTATTTGATTAGTACCCGCAGTTTCTATTTGAGGAAATCAAATCAAGAGAAAGAGATATAAACTCGTTGATGTACTTTTAATTGATTGAGTCTTGTTGATTCTCTTAAAAGTATATTCGAGTTTGTCCATACAGATTGCTAAGCGAAATATTGGGAGGTGTTATTAGACCCCCTCTTTTTCAATTGGTATCAGTGCAGGAAGACACGTTCAAGACCTTACAAGTCCGTGTTTGTAGCAATCTGAGTCTGAGAACAGAATCTCTTACGCATACCAGGATGCCTCCTAAAGCTTTCAACTATGTCAGTTGTCTTGAGAATACCTCAAAGGATTGTTCCTTAGTTTATTCTTCTGAATCCCGCGGTAGGAAGATTGTCTCATCTTGTGTTGATCACTCTTCCTCCAGTGAGACATTGGACACAATGGCGAAAGCTGAAATGGAGCTCACCAGAATCGCCAAAAATTCTACTGAGTTTGTTGATCTTCAGAATCATGATCAACTCATCGATGAATTTGAAAAGTCTATTGATCGAGAACATGTACTCTATAACATTATTGAGTCATTCTCTAAGGATATTTAGAAACTTCTTCAAGACAATAATCTACAGCGTGAAAAGATTTGTGATCTTGAAAAGGTTATCAAAGAAGGCTCAATTATAGAAAAACGTTTGATTAAGACGCATTCATCTGATCTTGACGGACCTCGTGTTGAAAAAGAGAAGCTAGATGCATCACTTTCACTAGCCCATGAACAGTGTATAACCTTGGAAAAGGAAATCTCTGTCTTAAGGAAAAATTCTTCTATTCCAACTGTTCCTCTTGACATACAGTACATGAAGAAATATCCTCCAAAAGAAGATTGTGTCGAGAAAAGTTTATATAACTTACAATCTTCTCACAGGGCTGTAAAGTTAAAACAGATGCCGTCTGTTGCGTCTTCTCCACGAACCTGTACTTTCTGTGGAAAAGGGAATCACTATGTTATCCGGTGTTTTGCCAGGAAGAAACAAATTTCTAAACTTCGTAATTTGCTTCTTTCCACTGTCAATGGGGTAAATAGTTAGTCGACTACTACAGTGAATCTCATGCTCACAAAACACCAGACATCTTATAAAAATGATCTCCTTCTTAGGAATCATTACAGGACTTCTGTGCATTATAGTGGTATAAAGTCTTATGCTGCTGATGAAAGCATGAACTGTGCTTATAAGAACAACTCTGGTGAATCTAATTCTAGAGTTTGGAAACCCTTCTCGGAAAATCCTCTTGAACCAATCTCTAGAGGTCCTAGACTCAGTAATCAGAAAGCTCATTCTCTTGAGCTTTCAGGAAGAGCTATGAGAAATTTCCCCAAAAATGGAAACTACCATGGGAAACAAGAAATGTTGAGATCAGATATCCTGGTGGAAATCACAACTACTCTCTCAAAACCTATGGTGAGACTATGTCTCCCTCTACTACCTAGTAGCAGAAAATTCCATTCTTGTATCTAACTTGAGAGATACAAGGATGATTTTTGAGAGATGCTCAAGTAATTAGCTGAGTTCCATTAGTTTGTATGAGTTTTTTAGTATTTCCTTCCTTCTTCACTGTGACCTTTCTTTTCCGGCTGAAATTTTTTGAAAGCGACACAATATGAAGTTTTCCTGGTTGGGTCCATTATTTGGCCTATGGCTTAGTCCACGAACGTCCATATATCCTCAAGGAACTCTAGGGTTTCCATCTAAGGTGTACACTTGAACATGTATATATTTCATATATGTGTTCACTAATCTTCAAGAAAGGAGCTCAATGGAAACTGTTCCCAAAGAAGAAGTTAACCCTACTGTAGAGGATGATCTCAAAGGAAGTGATCCTGCTCAAGAGTTTATTCTGAAGAAGATGCTTGAAAGGAAAGAGTATAACTCTTGGGTTGCAGAATCTGTCAAGGATTTAATTCTCGTTCAGAATGAAGTAAAGAACGAACTTGCTAACCTTCAACTGCAGATCAACCAGCTTATTGATGGATATGCAAAAATCCTTAGTACTCAGAATATCTTGATCAGGAAACAGAAGAAAGTTATTCTTGACTGCACTAAGGCTCGACACTTTGTTCGCATTGTTGATCGAAAAACTAACGTTCTGACTCATGAACATGGTGTCTCTACGGTCAACAAAATCAAGGATATCAGTGATTCCTATTTCGATGGACCATTCCAGAGGTATGAAATCATCAAGGAAAACTGAGTTTTATTTGTTGCCTATTATGTCTTCTTTTTGGTTTAGTTGGAAGAATAACTAGTGCCTTGAATGATTGTGACTACACATATTTATTATTTTTCATCTTCTTGTTCTTTTTTAGGTTTATTTGGTTTAAATTCTAAAAACATTTGGAGGATGATGGTTTGAAGTATTTAATCTTTATGATTTGTTATATTGCAATTTGTTATGGGATATTGGTGTTTACGTCCGTGAACTATATTGTCCCATATTTTGTCAAAAGTAAAGCCGTTCATGATCGGTATTCATGTATTGATTTAAGGATGAATATACTTTTGTGTTCAAGGATTATGTCTATTAAATATCGTTATGCAAATAGTGATGGAAGATAGAATGAATCCTTGTGTATTCCACAGTATTGATCTTCACTGATCCATATTTTATGTAATACTGTGAGGCTCTGTAATGTGTCTTATGTTGAGCATGATACAACCAAGTTGATTATTTTTGATTAATTTTGTTGGTTGTTCCATAAGGTACTTTATGTTGAGCATTCTTGAACTAAATTAATCATCTTGTTTGGTTATTTAGTTATTGCTCCATAAGTCTTTTTATGTCGAGCAAAATAAATGACAATTAGATTGATTACTTTTGTAATTAGTTTGGTTGTATATTCCAATTAGATTAATTATGGGTTCTCTTGTAATTAATCTAGTTGAGTATTTTCATACTCCGTAACATTCCTCTTATGTTGAGTATATGAACGACTATCCTATTCATTTTCTAATGGTTATGTTAGTCGTATGCTCCATAAGTTCTCTCATGTCGAGCATAATCAATTAAGTTGATCATTTTTGTGATAAATTTGATTCCGTATTCTGATTAAATTAATCATGGGTTTACTTGTGATTAGTTTGATTGAGTTTCTTTTGGATATAGAAAATCATTCTCATGGTTTTTGGTGTCCAATAAAAATCCTTATTTTCTTTTGAAATTAAGGTCGCCCTTGTTGTTCCCTTGGGAATGACATCAAATGGGGGAGAGTTATTTTGAACTTGTGCTTAATGGTCATATCTTGAAGGGTGTGTGGATGTAGAATTTTAAAGGGGTTATCTTGTATCGTTAAACTCCTTGATGGATGCTATTAGCTTCGGCTATATGATTGCATCTAAATTAGATGGTATGTATTTTCTTTTAGTCATGAAATGTCTCTTACGGAAATTTCATTATGATCTCGTTCTTGTACCTTTGCCAATTTTATTGACAAAAAGGGGGAGAATTAATATGTAGTTTACACTACAAATACATATGGTTTTCGGATCATTGTGTAAGGGGGAGTGGTTTCCATGTGAGATGGAGTATTGACTAAGGGGGAGTGATACATATCACCATAGTATTATTGAAGTTGTGATACAATTGGACTTTGACACTGTGTAATAATACTATGACATTGTATAACAATGATCGAGACCGATGCTTTCTCATTGTTATAGCAACGTATCTTCAACAACGGTGATGCTAAACTTACAACCTTTGAGATCATTGGAGTACTTGGAAGTGACGAAGATTTCGAGGAATGTTGAAGATTAGACCTGTGGAATAGGAGCTACTAAAGTTTCTTTATCTTTTTTGTAATCCACATGTATTGATAGTTTTTGTCACTAAAATTGACAAAGGGGGAGATTGTTAGAGCATTGATCGGTCGAACTCGCATGCGTTGCTATCTCAAGCTTGTTTGTCAATGTTAGTGATCAAAACTATAAATCTTGATTTCTAGTTTACTATAGCTAAGTCTCGGACTAGGATAGAAAGTGTAGTTGAGATCAAGGACTTCATGGCGATTCATCATATAAGAAGAAGAACTACTCAAGGAACCGGTGGAACTTCTCGACAAAAAGGTATGTGAAGACTTGAACTTATCTGTCACTCAAAAGTCTATCTACTCTATCTCCTACTTCTTGAGACAAAAAGTCGTATGCTATATATAGACTTAGATTATACACATTTGATATTTCGAGCCGAATATACCTCGCCTATCTATATCTCGAAATATGTGTTGGTAAGCGTTTCGCTTAGACCATGTTTATCTTTATCTAGTGACGTAATTCATGATATGTTTCAATCACTTTGAAAATTTCTTTGACGAGAAATGGTGTAACAACTATATGACGTCCTCTAAGAATGTTTCAATGGTTGGAATGAGAGTTTAGATTACATAACCAATGATGGACATAAGTATTGTTGTGGAAACACATATGTGCATAAGTCCTATCCCTTGAACCAATGTTTGCGAACTTTGTTGATCAAGACAAACCAGAAGAATGGCTTGTTGACAAGTCCGCGAATTGCCGAACTTCTCATCCCTAGAAATTCTATTGGAGTTGACAAACTAGCTGCATCCATGAACCCAGTCCGCGAACCGGCGGAAAGTCTTTGCTGATGTTTTCTGCTGGAGTTTGTAAACTCTGCCCAGTTGCTTAAGTCCGCGAACCTAGTGTGCGAACTTAATAAGGTTATAAATCTGAAGATGATTTCTGAACTTAAACTTATAAAGACTAAGGAATGCAATTTGAAAACCGTGGATATAAATTTCATGAACCAATTCGAGTGAATCAAATCATCTTTCCTTCAATTGTGTCTTGCATAGTACATAAGATTTCCTTGCAATTGAACAACTCTCTAACTAGTTCATTTGAGTCATTTAAACTAGTTATGGTGAAGAAGAAAATGGTTGGTATGAAATGCTCATATGGCTAACCTTTTGGTTAACTATTGTTGAACCAACAATGTACACGTTTGGGTACGGTTAACAAACCTAGAAGCGTGCATTTCATTTGTGTATAACAAAAGAAGTTTTCGATCTAACGGTTGAGAAATATTAGCTTGAATCTAAACCAGGTTTTCATCTAACGGTGGATATCATTTGCTTTGTGACCAAGGCGAAACCCTGATTTGAAAGACTATATAAGGGGACATCTAGCAACTCTGCAAAACTAATCTCCACACTTCACGTGTGATACTAGTTTGCGTGCTAGGGTCATTTCTCCTTTAACCTTTGGTTTTCTTCTTCTAAAACCAGGTTAACGACTTAAAGAATTCATTGGGATTGTGAAGCCAGACCGATACTACTTTTATCGTAGTTGTGTGATCTGATTTTGCATCTTCTATCGTCCGAGTACAATCAGATTGATTGGCTTGCTCCGATAGGCAAGATATAAAAAGTAGTCACAAACATCTTCGTCTCATTGTTTGTGATTCCGCAACATCTTGTTTCGCTACCATACGATTAAGATTATTGTGAGGTGATTGATTTATTTAGGCTTTTCTTCGGGAATATAAGACCGGATTATCAATTGGTTCCTGTTCACCTTGATTATTATCAAAAGACGGAACAAAAACTTTAGGGTTTTTATGTGGGAGACAGATTGATCCTTTGATAGACTTGTCTGTAGGAAACATATTTGTTTATTGTCAAAGCCTGTGATTTTGGGTAGTAGCAACTCTTAGTTGTGGGTGAGATCAGCTAAGGGAATCAAGTGCGTAGTATCCTGCTGGGATCAGAGGCGTAGGGAGTACAACTGTACCTTGTGAAAAATGGGGGTCTAACAACACCACCCAATATTTCGCTTAGCAATATGTATGGACTAAATTCGAAATACTTTCTAGAGAATCAACTAGACAATCAGATTAAATCTAGGTAAAAGTATCTCAATGAGTTAATATCTCTCACTTGTTTTGATTTACTCGAGATAATAAAAATCAGCGAGTCTTTAATCAAACACAAGGAATAACTTGGATGGTACCAAAGATCAATATCCAAGGATCAATCAATGAAAATCAACAACCAAAGGTTGGATTACTCTAATTGATGATCTAACGCACAATCTATATTATTTCAATTCTAAAGATAAAACAATGTAATGCAGAAACTGAAATAACACAAACACCAGAAATTTTGTGAACGAGGAAACCGAAAATGCAGAAAAACCCCGGGACCTAGTCCAGATTGAACACACACTATATTAAGCCGCTACAGACACTAGCCTACTCCAAGCTAACTTCGGAATGGACTGTAGTTGAACCCCGATCAATCTCCCACTGATCCAAGGTACAGCTGTACTCCCTACGCCTCTGATCCCAGAAGGATACTGCGCACTTGATTCCCTTAGCTGATCTCACCCACAACTAAGAGTTGCTACGACCCAAAATCACAGGCTTTAACAATAAACAAATCTGTCTCACACAGACAAGTCTATCAAATGATCAATTTGTCTCCCACAGAAAATCCCTAAAGTTTTTGTTCCGTCTTTTTATAATAATCAAGGTGAACAGGAACCAATTGATAATCCGGTCTTATATTCCCGAAGAACAGCCTAGATAAATCAATCACCTCACAAAAATCTTAATCGTATGGTAGCGAAACAAGTTGTTGCGGGATCACAAGCAACGAGACGAATATGTTTGTGACTAATTTTTATATCTTGCCTATCGGAGATATTAATCTCAAGCCAATCAATCTTATTGTACTCGTACGATAGAAGATGCAAGATCAGATCACACAACTACGATAAAATTAGTATTGGTCTGGATTAACAATCCCAATGAAGTCTTTAAGTCGTTAAACTGGTTTTAGAAGAAGAAATCCAAAGGTTAAAGGAGAAACGACTCTAGCACGCAAACTAGTATCACACACGAGATGTGGGGATTAGTTTTGCAGAGTTGCTAGATGTCCCCTTATGTAGTCTTTCAAATCAGGGTTTCGCCTTGGTCACAAAGCAAACAATATCCATCATTAGATGAAAACCTGATTTAGATTCAAGCTAATATTTATCAACCGTTAGATCGAAAACTTAGCTTGTTATACACAAATAAAATGTATGCTTCTAGGTTTGTTAACCGTTCCCAAACGTGTACATTATTGGTTCAACAATAGTTAACCAAAAGGTTATCCATATGATCATTTCATACCAACCATATTCATCTTCACCATAACTAATTCAAATGACTCAAATGAACTAGTTAGAGAGTTGTTCAATTGCAAGGAAATATTATGTACTACACAAGACACAATTAAAGCAAAGATGATTTGATTCACTCGAATCGGTTCATGAACTTTATAGCCACGGTTTGCAAATTGCATTCCTTAGTCTTTATAAGTTGAAGTTCAGAAATCATCTTCAGATATATAACCTTCTTAAGTTCTCACACTAGGTTCGCGGACTTAAGCAACCGGGCAGAGTTTACAAACTCCAGCAGAAAATCTCGGCAAAGACTTTCCAGCGGTTCGCGGACTGGTACTCACGTAACAAGTTTGGTAACTCCAGCAGAATTTCCCGGGATGAGAAGTTCGGCAGTTCGCTGACTTGACAACAAGCCATTCTTCCGGTTTCTCTTGATCAACAAAGTTCACAAACTTTGGTTCAAGGAATAGGACTTATGCACATATGTGTTTCCACAACAATACTTATGTCCATCATTGGTTATGTAATCTAAACTATCATTCCAACCATTGGAACATTCTTAGAGGACGTTATATAGTTGTTACACCATTTCTCGTCAAATCAATTTTCAAAGTGATTGAAACATATCATGACTTTTGTCACTAGGTAAAGATAAACATGGTCGAAGCGAAACGCTTACCAACACATATTTCGAGATATAGATAGGCGAGGTATACTCGGCTCGAAATACCAAATGTGTATAATCTAAGTCTATATATAGCATACGACTTTTTGTCTCAAGAAGTAGGAGATAGAGTAGATAGACTTTTGAGTGACAGATAAGTTCAAGTCTTTACATACCTTTTTGTCGAGAAGTTCCATCGGTTCCTTGAGTAGTTCTTCTCTTGTATGATGAATCACCATGAAGTCCTTGATCTCAACTACACTTTCTATCCTAGTCCGAGACTTAGCTATAGTAGACTAGAAATCAAGGCTTATAGTTTTGATCACTAACATTGACAAACATGCTTGAGATAGAAACACATGCGAGTTCGATCGAGCAATGCTCTAACAATCTCCCCCTTTGTCAATTTGAGTGACAAAACTATCAATACATATGGAATACAAAAAATATAAAGAAACTTTAGTAGCTCCAATTCCACATGTCTAATCTTCAACATTCCTCAAAATCTTCGTCACTTCCAAGTACTCCAATGATCCCAAAGGTTGTAAGTTTAGCATCACCGTTGTTGAAGATCCGTAGCTATAACAATGAGAAAGCATCGGTCTCGATCATTGTTATACAGTGTTATAATATTATTACACAGTATCAAAGTCCAATTGTATCACAACTTCAACAATAATACTATGGTGATATGTGTCACTCCCCCTCAGTCAATACTCCATCTCACATGAAAACCACTCCCCCTTACATAATGATCCGAAAACCATATGTATTTGTAGTGTGAACTACATATTAATTCTCCCCCTTTTTGTCAATAAAATTGGCAAAGGTACAAGAACGGGATCATAATGAAATTTCCGTAAGAGACATTTCATGACTAAAAGAAAAATTTCATACCATCTAATTTAGATGCAATCATATAGCCTAAGCTAATAGCATTCATCAAGGAGTTTAAAAGATAAAAGATAACCCCTTTAAAATTCCACAGCCGCACACCCCTCAAGATACGACCATTAAGCACAAGTTCAAAAGAACTCTCCTCCATTTGATGTCATTCCCAAGGGAACAACAAGAGCGACCTTAATTTCAAAAGAAAGGAAGGATTTTTATTGGACACTAAAAACCATGAGAATGATTTTCTATATCCAAAATCTCAATCAAATTAATCACAAGTAAACCCATGATTAATTTAATCGGAATACGCAATCAAATTAAACACAAAAGTGATCAACTTAATTGATTATGCTCCACATAAGAGAACTTACAGAGCATACGACTAACATACCCATCAAAAAATGAATAGTATAGTCGTTCATATACTCAACATAAGAGGAATCTTACGGAGTATGAAAATACTCAACTAGATTAATTACAAGAGAACCCATAATTAATCTAATTGGAATACACAATCAAACTAATTACAAAAGTAATCAATTTAATTGTCATTTGTTTTGCTCGACATAAAAAGACTTATGGAGCAATAACTAAATAACCAAACAAGATGATTAATTTAGTTCAAGAATGCTCAACATAAAGTACCTTACGGAACAACCAACAAAGCTAATCAAAAATTAATCAACTTGGTTGTATCGTGCTCAACATAAGACACATTAGGGATCCTCACAGTATTACATAAAATATGGATCAGTGAAGATCAATATTGTGGAATACACAAGCATTCATTCTATCTTTCATCATTATTTGCGTAACGATTTTTAATAGACATAATCCTTGAACACAAAAGATTTTAACCTATCTTCCATGAAAGAATTGACAATATAGGCTTAACTTTTGTATAAGTCAAAAGTCTATTCATCCTTAAATAAATACATGAATACCGATCATGAATGACTTTACTTTTGACAAAATATGGGACAACATAGTTCACGGACGTAAACACCAATATCCCATAACAAATTGCAATATAACAAATCATAAAGGTTAAATACTGCAAACCATCATCCTCCAAATATTTTTAGAATTTAATACCAATAAACCTAAAAAAGAACAAGAAGATGAAAAATATAATAGTTATGTGTAGTCACAATCATTGCTATTCAAAGCACTAGTTATTCTTCCAACTAAACCAAAAAGAAGACATACTAGGGAACATAAATAAAACAAGCTAAAGAAAAACAGACTCCAGTGCTATCCCGAACACGAACTAAGATCATATTGACGGTTCAAAATCCTCACTAGACAAGGGGTCTTTGAGCTTGTGATCAACATCATTCATTGCAACATCGGAGAGGTGATTCTCTTCGCGAAGATCATTGATGTAAGACTTTATGAGACCAAGGTCAACAGTAACCTTTTCCAACTCAGTTTTCAACGCATCAAGATCTTTCAGAGTAGCAATGAGCTCATGTTTTGCTTTCCCAAAGTACTTAAGAAAGTCATGAACAACTTCAGCAGAAATCATATCATCCTTTTCAGCATCCTCATGAACATAGGAAAAATAACATGAAGCATTCAGATGATTATCATCTAAAAGGGTTCTCTTCTTCTTGGACTCAACAAAAACACCTTTGTCAAGGAATCCTCTTGCAAAACCACCATAGCAAGATGAAGAACAAGACATTCTTGACATCCCAGAAACCATCCTAGAGTATGCGTACGTGACTTTTGCAACTCAATAGGTAAGTGTATAAGGGTTTCCTGAGGAAGGGATTTTAGGGTTTAAACAGTTGACTCGTGCCAGAACATGGATAACCGTTCGAGTGCAACATTACCCAGAAAAGAAAGGCCCACAAACAAAACTCTTGCTACAAAAACAAGGTTTGAAAAACTCCATAGCACAGAAAAGCACTTTTGAGCATTGTTGTAGCAAGAAACAAGATTCAAAAGAAGACTTCCTAATGATAATTTACAAACAATACTTTAAGCATAGTAAGTCTGCAAACAAAAAGCTTAGCTATGGACGATAAGAAGATAGCTCAACTTAACAGACGCAAATGCCAAAAGTATGCCTGAATACTAACACATCTTACTCAACAGGGTTTTTATGAGTAAGCTCTTCAACCCTTGTAATTAATTAGCATAAGTATGAGCCACAAGCTCATCAAGAGATTTGTGTTTATGATCAAGTCTCTTTTTCCTCCTGAATCTAGAGACGGACTCCCTTTTATGTGAGAAATTATCATAAAACTTACTGTCATCAAAATACGGGACATATTTTGAGGTCTTACCATAAGAATTTTGGTTCGAGGAGAAGGACAACCTGTTGACGAATTCTTTATACCCTTCAATTATCTTTTTCAGATTATCTCTCATTTCATCAATTTTTCTTCTTTCTTCATCCTTTCTCAACATGAGTAGCGTTATTTCCAGAAACAACGACACAATCTTCCTTTAGACGATGTTTATTAAGACGTCTGTTTTGTACTTGTGTGTTCGAGGAACTCATTGAACTGACTTTCCTGGTAACATACACAAGGTAGGTACGAAAACAATTGGTTTAGTCATACGAATGTCAGTTACACCTTTAAGAATTAAATCTAAGGTGTGTTGAAGTTGAACCAAGGAGTTTTTCTTCAACCTAGAGGTTCCCTTTCGTTTAACAGAACTATTTGTCTCACAGACAAGACATACTTTCTGATCATCATAATGATTAGATAGTACGGTCTTAATATCATCGTTAGAATATTTCTTCCCTTCATTTGATGTGCAACATCCTTGAGTGTTGGTGACTTCAGGCACATCCGTTTTACTAGAAGGGGCTTCCGTTTTTACTTCTGAGCATGGATCATCTTTATATGTGTCAGAAGTACTTGGCATATTAGATTGCTTTGAGCATCCTTGAATAGAGAGCTTACTCAAGCGATGGTCAATTTCCAAGGCATCTTGATAGGATCCGGAGATGCCTATATAATAACCGCAATCACACGGCGTCTAATTAGTAGACAACGACAAGTACGAGTCGTTTCCACAGGGAGCGGTGGAAATACTGTAATCAACAATCCTGATTGACTAACCAAAGATGATGTTTTTGTGATTTTTAGAATTTCAAAACAAAAAAACAAAATTAAACTAATAAAATAAATTCGATGAGAGAGACGGTGACCAAGATTTTATCGAATCCACCACTATTTATGTTCAATTCGTGAAATGAAATATAACTCATGAATAATTATTTATCGTAAGTTCTATCGTCATCACCTATTATAAATATTAGACTCGCAAATATCACTGGGATACCCTAAGCATGACACATCAAAAATACTAAACCCAAGCATGCACCATCAAATTGCATTAGTGAAGAATTATAAACATACCCGATCAAAAGATTTAACCCAAACATGGAATATCAAATAAGTAGACAAATATATTTTTGATCCTAACAATTATGCGCAAAGGTTATACAAAACCGGTGAAACAACAACCCAAATTTTGATTAATCAATAAATAAAATCATAAAATTAATTTATTCAAATCAAAATAGCCTCAAAACCATATATGTCTCCAATCAAAGTGGTCTAACGCTCAAAAGTGGTTTCAACTATCAAACCCTAGTTACAAAGATATTAGAACATAGTTATGGGTTTCTCAAAACCCATCAAAATAATAATCAAGAGAGAAGAGATTAAACCCAATAAAGTGGTGTCACGCAACCCTTTCAGCCCCTTCTCCTTTTCTCGTTGCGGTGCTCTTCGCCTTCACGGCTTTTCGTCACCTCCAGAACCAAACTCAATCCTCTAGCCGGCCTCCCCCTGTCTCTGTTTCTCTCGCCAGTATCAATAGGTGCTGCGCAAATCCAATTTTATACCTAGCAAAGTTGCCTAGGCTCAGTCCAATACCGATATCCAAATGCAGACCCATATCCGCACTTTGTTATCCTTCCAAATCCCAGCTCCACTTTCTATACTCCGGCCAGTGCCAAAGTCCGACTTTCCAATACCCACATCACCAAATAATGCCACTGTCACCAGCTCGAACTTCATACATCCATCAGTCACAACACCATTACAGTCTCCACCAATTGCAGTCACCCATTCGTTCTCATGCCTTGTAAAACCTTCAATCAGCATCACCAGTTGCCAGTCCCAATGTTTCAGCTGAAGATCGACAAACCCCGACGGCATACACTCATCTATAGACTGCAATTCAGGCCAAGATACCCAAATCCATTTTTTCTGTTGATGTCGACGTGCCAATAGCTGCTTCTTTCAATCACGAAACGCGCCTGTAGTAGATGGGTTTGTTGTTCTCCTCTTCAACGACGCCACAATAAGCTGCTTCCGTTTGATTAAGACCAATCCGTAAGAACTGACTTTGCCGGTGATGCCATCTGAGCTTCTCATAGTCGTCTTCTCCTGTGCATCTCATATTCCAGCCATACGACATCCATGCATCAAAGCACTAGTTCCATCTGACTCGAACAGCATTGAACCAATTCAGCCAGCACACTGCATACGTCTCTTTGTTCCCTGTTTGGATTAGCAAGACACTTACTTTTTCGACCACATAACATATCTCTCCATATTCCTTTGATGTCATCTTGATGGTGTTTCCAGCCGCAAACGGCAGCAAATCAAGTCTTGAGGCGACTCCCCTTTAACCAAAGATTCATCTCCGTTCATGCAAACACGATCAAAGTCCTGCCATTTCTATTCACTCTAAACTCTGCCCACACGACCATCACAGCTAACACCAGTAGTATGAACCGCCAGTAACCACTTGCAATCAGTTCAACCCCCTTCGCAACATAATCCTCTCAGCCAACATTTCTGGTACAAATTCAGACCCACGACGGCTGCTTGGTATGGAATGAGAAATGAGAATATTTTTCTTGGTTTCATACAAAGTGAGATGTGGTGTAGTTGACACGCCATCCACTATTTTCTTATTCAACAGCACCACGTCCCATTTACTTTAACAACTGCACTAGTGGTTCACCTGCTTCATTGATGTATCCTTCCCAGGCCATGAGTTAATTAATTAGTGCCAACATAGAGAAGGAAGTGGCCGCCAAAAGAAATCTCTTTGGTGTTGTCGTATCATTTGGTAATTTTTGCCGCAAATGCTAATTAGTCTCTGCCGTTTATTCTTGGGATGATCAAATTGACTCGTACTTTCTACAAAAGCACTAAAATAATATTATTAGTTAAAATATCGAGTCCTATCTAATATAAATATGGGTACAAAATGTAGCACATACGTGCTTATCACATCTCTTCTGAGGCTAGCTTCAAGAGACGTACACGAAGAATGAGTTTAGAATTATCTTTGAGTTTGTAATCTCTTATTACACCAAGTATAACATTGACATGGTGCTTCAACCGACTGAATCTATCAGCTTGGATTCTAACAAGATTTAGAATCAATTCACTCTCTTCAGTTGAATCCCGTTCATTAATAGAGAAGCTCTCTTTTGAAGGGTAATCGGGATAACACATGTCACTGTTTGTCTGTCTCGGCAGTACAGAAGATTCATCTACATTCGAGATTGAGGAACCTTTCTGTTTAATAGAGTTAGACGAGATAGAACTTTTATTTCTGGTGATGCGTTTATCAGAGATAGTACTCTTATCCATAGAGTCAGATCGCTACAAACACCGACTTTTGAGGTCTTGAACGTGTTTGCCTGCTCTGATACCAATTGAAAAAGCGGGGGTCTAACAACACCACCCAATATTTCGCTTAGCAATCTGTATGGACTAACTTCGAAATACTTTCTAGAGAATCAACTAGACAGTCAGACTCAATCTAGGTAAAAGTATCTCAAGGAGTCAATATCTCTCTCTTGTTTTGATTTACTCGAGCTAATATAAATCAGCGAGTCTTTAATCAAACACAAGGAATAACTTGGATGGTACCAAAGACCAATGTCCAAGGATTAATCAATGACAATCAACAACCAAAGGTTGGATTACTCTAATTGATGATCTAACGCACAACCTGTATTATTTAAATTATAAAGATAAAACAATATAATGCGGAAACTGAAATAACACAGACACCAGAAATTTTGTTAACGAGGAAACCGCAAATGCAGGAAAACCCCGGGACCTAGTCCAGATTGAACACACACTATATTAAGCCGATAAAGACACTAGCCTACTCCAAGCTAACTTCGGACTGGACTGTAGTTGAACCCCAATCAGTCTCCCACTGATCCAAGGTACAGTTGTACTCCCTACGCCTATGATCCCAGCAGGATACTGCGTACTTGATTCCCTTAGCTGATCTCACCCACAACTAAGAGTTGCTACGACCCAAAATCGCAGGCTTTAACAATAAACAAATCTGTGTCACACAGACAAGTCTATCAAATGATCAATCTATCTCCCACAGAAAAACCCTAAAGTTTTTGTTCCGTCTTTTGATAATAATCAAGGTGAACAGGAACCAATTGATAATCCGGTCTTATATTCCCGAAGAACAGCCTAGATAAATCAATCACCTCATAACAATCTTAATCGTATAGTAGCGAAACAAGATGTTGCGGAATCACAAACAATGAGACGAAGATGTTTGTGACCACTTTTTATATCTTGCCTATCGGAGATATTAATCTCAAGCCAATCAATCTGATTGTACTCGTACTGTGGAAGATCCAAGATCAGATCACACTACGATAAAAGTAGTATCGGTCTGGCTTCACAATCCCAATGAAGTATTTAAGTCGTTAACCTGGTCTTAGAAGAAGAAAACCAAAGGTTAAAGGAGAAACGACTCTAGCACGCAAACTAGTATAACAAGTGAGGTGTGGGGATTAGTTTTGCAGAGTTGCTAGATGTCCCCTTATATAGTCTTTCAAATCAGGGTTTCGCCTTGGTCACAAAGCAAACAATATCCACCGTTAGATGAAAACCTGATTTAGATTCAAGCTAATATTTCTCAACCG
The DNA here is from genome assembly GCF_003573695.1 of Papaver somniferum. NCBI lineage: Eukaryota > Viridiplantae > Streptophyta > Magnoliopsida > Ranunculales > Papaveraceae > Papaver > Papaver somniferum. The sequence continues at coordinate 82,721,246 of NC_039365.1, read as the reverse complement.
TAAGATCGAGAACTTAGCTTGTTATACACAAATGAAATGTACGCTTTCTAGGTTTGTTAACCGTTCCCAAACGTGTACATTGTTGGTTCAACAATAGTTAACCAAAAGGTTAGCCATATGAGCATTTCATACCAACCATATTCTTCTTCACCATAACTAGTTCAAGTGACTCAAATGAACTAGTGAGAGAGTTGTTCAATTGCAAGGAAATCTTGTGTACTACACAAGAGACAATTGAAGTAAAGATTATTTGATTTACTTGAATCAGTTCATGAACTTTATAGCCACGGTTTGCAATTTGCATTCCTTAGTCTTTATAAGTTTAAGTTTAGATATCATCTTCAGATATATAACCTTCTTAAGTTCGCACACTAGGTTCGCGGACTTAAGCAACCAGGCAGAGTTTACAAACTCCAGCAGAAAATCTCGGCAATGACTTTCCGCCGGTTCGCGGACTGGTACTCACGTAACAAGTTTGTCAACTCCAGCAGAATTTCTCGTGATGAGAATTTCGGCAGTTCGCGGACTGAGTTCGCGGACTTAGCAACAAGACATTCTTCCGGTTTCTCTTGATCAACAATGTTCGCAAACTTTGGTTCAAGGAATAGGACTTATGCACATATATGTTTCAAAAACAATACTTATGTCCATCATTGGTTATGTAATCTAAACTCTCATTCCAACCATTGAAATATTCTTAGAGGACATTATACAGTTGTTACACCACTTCTCGTCAATGCAATTTTCAAAGTGATTGAATCATATCATGACTTTCGTCAATAGGTAAAGATAAACATGGTCGAAGCAAAACACTTACCAACACATATTTAGAGATATAGATAGGCGAGGTATACTCGGCTCGAAATACCAAATATGTATAATCTAAGTCTATATATAGCATACGACTTTTTGTCTCAAGAAGTAGGAGATAGAGTAGATAGACTTTTGAGTGACAGATAAGTTCAAGTCTTAACATACCTTTTTGTCGAGAAGTTCCACCGGTTCCTTGAGTATTTCTTCTTCTTGTATGATGAATCTCCATGAAGTCCTTGATCTCAACTACACTTTCTATCCTAGTCCGAGACTTAGCTATAGTAGACTAGATATCAAGACTTATAGTTTTGATCACTAACAGTGACAAACATGCTTGAGATAGCAACACATGCGAGTTCGACCTAGCAATGCTCTAACACCTTGGATCAGTGGGAGACTGATTGGGGTTTAACTACAATCCAGTCCGAAGTTAGCTTGGAGTAGGCTAGTGTCTGCAGCGACTTAATACAGTGTGTGTTCAATCTGGACTAGGTCCCGGGGGTTTTATGCATTTGCGGTTTCCTCGTTAACAAAATTTCTGGTGTCTATGTTATTTCAGTTTCCGCATTGTTGTGCATTAGATCATCAATTAGAGTAATCCAACCTTTGGTTGTTGATTGTCATTGATTGTTCTTGGATATTAGTCTTTGGTACCATTTAAGTTATTCCTTGTATTTGATAAGTACTAGCAGTTTCTGTTTAAGGAAATCAAATCAAGAGAAAGAGATATAAACTCGTTGATGTACTTTTAATTGACTGAGTCTTGTTGATTCCTTGAAAAGTATATTCGAGTTTGTCCATACATATTGCTAAGCGAAATATTGGGTGGTGTTGTTAGACCCCCGCTTTTTCAATTCCTGTTATCTCCCTCGAGTCTCATCATTCATCTACATCAACCATTCAAATGACTATTCTTCTTGTTTTCCATCACCATCTCGAACCATCTTCTATCTCTGCCTAACACCATAACCAGCTCCTTTTATTACTTCCCTGTTCTCCCTCGGTCTTCTCAGCACAACCGAGTCCATCATGATCTTCCCGAACTCCATTAACAGCAACCTCGCGTTACAGAGTTTCTCCAACCTTAGCCATGAGTTCCTAATACCACCAATTAATAGAAACATCACCTACAACGCCAAACTCGTCCTCCATTCCTTGTTCTTCTACTGCCAAATATTGCAGCAAGCTAAACTCAACTCCAGTGTCGTCCCATAACAGACTCGAGCCGTTCTCCTCCTTCATTCGACTTCCATGAACCCTACGAGTTCATGTCCATCGACGTCAAAAAACTCAGCCGGAACCTCCCTGAACTGATCATGTAGTGAAGGAGGTGATGGAGGCAGCCCCAACTAAACTTGCTGCCTGCCTTTAACAATTGCCTTCAATTTTCTGCATCATTCTTCTTGAACTGTCAGTTCCGGGGAACCGACAAGCTCAACTTCTCGTCTCTCCCATAACTTCTTCACACGACGTCGGAATGACTCCATTCTTTCACCGTTTGATTCGTATTTTCTCCCTCTTCAAGGTGATGTCAAGGACTCCTAGGTTTGGATGAGTTCCACTTGGTCTTTGGCCCTTCTCCAATTGTAGCTAACTTCTTTCTTTGCACCATTAAGTGTTGTTTCGCTTCTTTTGGATGATTCACCTAGCAAAACATAAATAAAACAAAAAAAAACGTAAAATACAATAAATTTGCAAGAAACTAAGCAATTACTAGCATGGATTCGACACAAAATATATGCAAAATATACACTTAACAAATTCCCCTACACTTGGCTTTTGTTAGTCCTCGAGAAAACTATCTAAAATACAACAACTCATTGTCGTCGAGGATACGATTGCACTTAGCATGTGCAACAGGCCTTTAAACTCCTAGGTGTCCCTAGTGGATGAGTTATAGTCTCGTGAGGGTTTACTAGAGATATACCCACAAAACCTACTTTTCCAACTTACTAGTTCTCCGAAATGATATCATCCAACGCGCTAAGAAGACATAGAGATTCTGCACACTATTCATAAGAAGTTAGACATATATATGAACACAATCTCATCCTTAAAAGTTGAGAGAGAAATAACCATCCCTTATCGAAAGAATCCGGGTTCGAGAGTGATCGAAAGTCTCGACTCTGCCTCACCAGAAAGGGTTTTATGAAGTTGCTCTCAATAATAAACAACTTTTCTATGGGTCACACATGTGTCCAGGTAGGAACGAAGAGAGAATCCTATGACACGTTGAATAGTATGAAGGAAAAACCTTCCGAATTGTTTTGAAAACCAACATCTTTTATCATTTTGAAAACCCCTTTTTTTCTGACGATCTCTAAGAAAGTAAATCAACCACTTAACGAAGGTGAGAATATGCTTACTTACCTCGTTATCCATTCGACGTGCAGTTAGCACCACTCTCACAGCATCCATAGAAACGTCTTCGGTCTTCAATCCTTGTCTTCATCTTCGTCTTCGGTCTTCAACTCTTGATGATAACTCTTGAACTTCGTAGAATCTTGACAATGTAACTCTTTTTCTTCAAATCCTTGTTGCTTGAAACTTCATTATAAATATTTCTTCTTCCATTGGCTTTATTGAAAGAACATAACTGTCTTTTTTTTTTTTTTTTTTAAGACAATAGAAAATAAAACAAATACAAATAAAGATAAAATAAAAATGCAAATACAAAGGCCATGGTGTAAGTACTTTACCGCTTGATTCTTCACAACTTGTATGTCTTGACATCATAAACTTCTTAAACTCTCATCTTGATAATCTTCGCTCTTGCTCATAAGTCTTCAACATGTAGAAATTATGCTCATTGTCTTGTTGCTTTACTTGAATCTGAAATCTGCCCATTTTTGTACCGTTGCCTGTAAACCTTAAACGTCTTGAACTTTCCTTGTAGATTTTGATGTCGCTCCCTTGTTGATGATGATGTGTTTCTATGGACGTGTTGGTGTAGAGAGAGATAAAGTGGATGGTGCTAACTGCGAACAAGATTACAAGTGGTATGTAAGTTAGCAATTCGATGTCACCATCATGATTGATAAAATAACACTCAAGAGATCAAAGTAGTGCTTCTATTGGTGGGAGGTTGGGTAGCTCACAATTCTACCCGGAATCAACGTATGGTGACACACACTCTAAAAGCACATATTTAGACACATACAAAGAATTGAAGGCCGATGCCTCACATGATATAACAATAGGTAGTCTCCACTATAGAGGATCACAATTCTACTACCGAATTCATTCTGCACCTCATTGGACATTGGCATGGTTAAATCCAACTTTAACTCTCAAACAAGCAAGAAACTCGATCACGTTCTCTGACATCTTTAAGTTCAGTCACTCTTGTGAGAATTTCGATGTAATCTTAGCAACATGTATACTATGTGACTCTAAGCTAACTACACGTTGGATTTTTTCATGCACATATGTAAAAAAAATTGAAAAATATATATGCAAAAAAATCTCCCACACATAAACTTCACAATGTCCTCAATGTGTAAAACCTAAAGTTCTGAATTCTGACGTAACAACAATTAAAACGCAAAAACTGTGCAAATTGGTAAGGAATTTGGGAAAACTCCATTTCACAAAAGTTTTTCATCTACGTGTCTTATACAAAGTGTCAAAAGGGAACAATGTTTCGATAAACGGTCTGACAGTTATGGTCTCTGGACTGAACTACGTGCAGTCTGAATTTTTCTGACGAAAAGGTATTCATCAATAATTTCTTCTAAAATAGATTCCGGACTCAATGAAATTACACATGGGGATGAAAATATTATATGAAAACAATAAAAACAAAAAATAAAAGGGTTTAAGATACAAAACCTATGGGTTGCCTCCCATTTAGCGCTTGGTTTAAAATCGTCAGCCCGACTTGGCATTTTCCTTACTCCTCCTCCAGAGGGCGTAAATCTTGAAACTAAAGGGAGTCTACATCCACTTTGTCGCGTTGAACCTCCAATAATTCCTTGTGATTTTCTCCATCCCTCAAGTATGGATACTTTAAGTGGTAAGGAGGCTTAGGTTCTAATATGAGTGCCTGCACAACAAGATATAAAGCAATTTCATTAGAAAAGGGAAAAGCTATACAAGTAGAAGTATCAAATTGTACTTCCTGTTGTGGCGCAAAAATACCACAATTTTCCATGAATTCAGCTCCCAAGTCTACGTCCAAAAGAGGTAAACCATAGGCACATAGCTTATTTCCACTACCATCAAACACCTTATGATCTAACGAATCAACAACGTCAATAGATAAAACATAGTGGACATCACTCGGATACCGCATTGCTTCAAAAATATTAAAGCGTATAATTTCTTTATCAAACTCCATAGTAAGTGTCCCACTATCAACATCAATCTTCGTGTTTGCAGTTTTCATAAATGGTTTACCCAGAAGTAACGAAGTTGATGAACTATTTTCTCCATCCTGCATATACACAACATAAAAATCAACCGTAAAGATTAACTCATTCGCTTGAACTAACACATCTTCTACCATTTCTTTCGGATGTATATTAGACTTGTTTGCTAATTGAATGATTATCCCTGTCTCCTTTAAGGGCCCGAGATTCAAAGAATCATAAATATCGGATGACATTACGCTTATGGAAGCTCCTAAATCAAGCAAAGCACGCTCAAACCTCTTGGTACCAATAGTAATTGGCACGGTGAAACCCTCAGGATCTTTGCACTTTGCAGGCATCTTCTTCAGTAACATAGCAGAAGCACTTTCGCTCACCTGAGTGATTTCATTAGGAATCAACCTCTCCTTCTTTGTACACAAATCTCTCTGAACCTTGGCATACCTGGGTACCAATCTGATGGCTTCAATAAATGGGATGTTGATTTGCAGCTTGCGGAAAATATCCAGAATCTCATTATCTTGAATTTGATTCTTCGACTTGGAAAAACGACTAGGAAAAGGAGGTGGTGTGGTAAAAGTATGAACCATTTCCTTAGGTTGTCCGGTTGAAGTTGGCTTTTCCTTTGGAATGGTTTCCACCTCTACTTCCTTTTCAGAGTCGGGACTCACCTTTTCTTGTTGTTTTGGCTCTTCTGTTTGCTTCCCATCCTCAAAAGCACTGCATTAACATTCTCTCTTGGATTCACAAAAGTTTATGATGGTAACTTTGTTGAAGTTTGTGCTTTTAGTTGATTCATGTCTGTAGCCAACTGTCCAATCTGTTTTTGCAAGTCTTTGATAGCCATATCATGTTTCTACATAATTGTATCCAGACGCTGAGAGTTTGCTTTCTGTTCTTGAGCATTTGCATCTTGCTTCTGCACCATAATCTTCATCATCTCCTTTAAACTAGAACTCTGGGTCTGTTGTTGAGTTTGAGGCCGTGGTTGTGGTTGGAATTGTGGTTGTTGGAAACCACTTTGTCTCCCATAAGGATTCGTAGTTGCAGCTTGCTAATTTGCATAACTGAAATTTGGTGATCTTTCTAACCTGAATTATAAGTATTAGAGTAGGGATCATACCTTGGCCTCTGATTAGGGAATAAAGCATTTACCTCATCCTCCTCTTGGTATGGTGGAGCTACTACAAAAGCTATACGATGAATTGCCTTTTCAGTAGTACTCAAACCATGCTCTGTGTTTGTATACTCTCCCATCTCGCTAACTCTTCTGACATTTGAGTCGTGTCTGGTATAAAATTGTTGAGCATTCGACGCCATACTCTCAATCAAACTAGTTGCTTGCGATATTGTCTTCTCAGTAAGTGAACCACCAACTGCTGCATCAATCAAATTCCTCTGCTCTAGAAGTATTCCTTCATAGAAGTATTGAATGATGAGTTTTGGAGATATAATATGGTGTGGGAAATTGACCACCAACCTCTTGTATCTCTCCCAATATTCGTATAGAGACTCCCCAGTAATTTGTAAAATGCCACTAATCTCTTTATGAACAGAGGCCGCCTTAGAAGCAGGAAAATACTTCTGTAGAAATAGCTTTTTCTTCTCAGTCCATGTTGTAATACTCCCCGGAGAAAGGTAATACAACCATTCTTCTGCTAAATCTATTAATGAAAACGGAAAGGCTTGTAGCATAGCCATATCTCTGTCTTCGGTACCTTGCCTAAGACTTGTCATCTTGTGCTGAAATACTTGAAGATGATGGTTCGGATCTTCACCAAGATGTCCCTTGAACTTCGGGAAATGGTGAAGTAGATTCGACTTCATATCCACTGGGTTAGTGATTGTAATGCACATTGGTTGCGAATCTAAGCATGGAGATGTCAACTCTCCTAACTTCCTCTCCGGAGGTGGAGGTGGTGGAAGATTTGCGTCGTTTACCATCTCTAATGTAGACGGTTCTTGATGTGACTGCTGATGTGCTTGTAGCATTGTTCCCTTGCGAGTTGGAATGCCGCACCTTGGGTAATCCCACTGTTTCGGTGCCAGAGATTAGGTACCTGGAACCAAAATTCTAGAAAACAAATATCAAAAACTAAAAACAAAATCTAAAAAAAAGAAAAAAAAAAGAAACAACTAAAGCTACCTACTGCTCCCCGGCAGCGGCGCCAAAATTTGATGCGTGTCGTAGGTGCTCAAATTAATTCACTTATATTCTACTTTACTAATGAATAATATAGTACTAAATAAGGTTCGTTCCACGAAGAGCAGGGAGATTTAGTTGTCAAAAAGTGTCACAAAGGGGGTTTGTTTTAGATTTTCAAACGAAATAAATAACAAGGCAATTAAGAATAATTAAGTTGTAAGTAATGGAGAGAAATATGACCAGGGAATCCTTCTTCGTTACTAAACCGTCATCAAGTTATTATATTCATCCATTAATACAATTAATCACAGATTATTACCAACCATGGAATAACAACTAGCTCAGTTTTATCCCCTAAATTCCTTATATCACTAAGTACGGAAGCTCTCCAATACCAGATACTATTCGTCTAAACCACCTAGTAGTAGCTCACTCAAGGTGTAATTTCTCCGAATGTTTTGTCTTTTGTGAATTATAGATTGATCCTAGTAGTTAGACTCTTATCTCAAGGTCCACTTTCTAGTGTTGTTTATACACACAATCGCTATACAAAATCCCTCTGCAAGGTCTTGTGTTCTCTACTTTTGTATGAATTGTTCGATTATTACTTATCTCCTAACTCAATACTAGCATTTGATTGAATCAACAAATTAATTCATTTGGCCACCTAAACAATCTATCAATCAATCATAAATATTCTAACTAGTATAAACAATCAATAATCATGTGAAGAACTTCAAAATAGATTTATATAATAACTCATATCATGTCTAGAACTTATAATTCATCCCCAACCACTAAGAAGTTTAGCTACTGTTGTCTTGTATTCTTCTCTTCAATGGCTTGATAAAAGATTAAAAGATATCTCAAAAATATTAGAAGAGTCTCTTATATAGTACCCAAGTTGTGGAAGTGCCCGTGCGTTAAATCCCGGTGAAACAGCTGCAAAGACTTTCCAAAACAATACCAAAATCTTGTAAAATTCATGTGAATACACAAGCTACGGCCAAACAGTCTTCAGGGGCTCCGATATGAATAGTAAAACCCAGCCCATTTACCTTCATTAAGCTTGTCAGTTCCAACAATCTAACAAGCTAGTCTTCTCTTTCAGTTGTCAGTTTCGTTGGACTGACCAATACAGCGGATACTCTTCTTTCCGTGAAAATAAATTTTCCCTGAGTTTTGATTTTTTCTCCGTTGGAATCTCGGCTAGATATCCCTCCGCAAGAATATTTTCTCCCTGACTTTTGTAGTTTCTGTCGTCAGACTCACGGAATATCGACTATCCGTGAAAATATAATTCACTTGAGTTTCACTTTCTCTATCAGTAACCCTCGGATACTCATCTATCAGTGAGTATTTTTCTTCCCTGGGTTTTGTTTCTTTTCCGCAGAAACTCACTTATACCAGGTACTCCATGAAAGCTAAAAGTTTCTGAGATTTTCTTCTTACTCGAACTCCATTTGCTCGATTCACTAACTGACCAGCAGCTCGACTTCTATCTTATATCACCACTGCCAAACTCCATCGATCTCGGCTTCCATGGCAGACTCGAGTTCACCAACTGCCATCATCATTCCTTCATTCTATCCATTAAGAGCATCTCCATCTTTCATTCTCCTTCGCAACTAACCACTTCCATCGAGTTCAGCCATGATCAAAAACCCCGTTAAACCAATCACAACAGCCTCATGAACAACATCACAGACATTCATGTTATCTCCCTCGAGTCTTATCATTCATATACAACAACCATTCAAATGACTCTTCTTCCTGTTTTCCATCACCAGCTCGAACCATCTTCTATCTCTGCCTAGCACCATAAACAACTCCTTTCATTCCTTCTTCGTTCTTAATTATCAGCATCACCACGAGCTTTACAAATTGAAGCTTCTCCCACGATCTTCTAAGCACAACCGAATCCATCATGATCTTCTCGAAATCCATTAACAACAACCTCGCCTTACAGAGTTTCTCCATCCTTAGCCATGAGTTTCTAATACCACCTGAAAAAGCGGGGGTGTAACAACCACACCCAATATTTCGCTTAGCAATCTGTATGGACAAACTCCAATATACTTTTAATAGAATCAACTAGATAATAAGACTCAATCTTAATGAAAGTATATCGAAGAGTTATATCTCACTTTTTCGATTCAATACTCACTCAGGCAAATAGAAAGCTGTGAATCTAATTGAATATAAGAGAAATCACTTGAACGGTACCAAAGACCAATGTTCAAGGATCAATCAATTTTAATCAACAGCCAAAGGTTGGATTTCCCAATTGATCGATTCAACGCACAACCTGTGATATTTCAATTATATAACCAAATATAATACAGAAAATAAATAACACAGACACCAGAAGTTTTGTTAACGAGGAAACCGCAAATACAGAAAAACCTCGGGACCTACACACTGTATTAAGCCGCTACAGACACTATCCTACTACAAACTAACTTCGGTCTGGACTATAGTTGAACCCCAATCAATCTCACACTGATCCAAGGTACAGTTGCGATCCTTACGTCTCTGATCCCAGCATGATACTACACACTTGATTCCCTTAGCTGATCTCACCCACAACTAAGAGTTGCTACGACCCAAAGTCGAAGACTTTGATAAACAAATCTGTATCACACAGAAAAGTCTATGGTAATAGATAAATTTGTCTCCCACAGAAATACCTACAAGTTTTTGTTCCGTCTTTTGATAGATCAAGGTGAATAGGAACCAATTCATAACCCGGACTTATATTCCCAAAAAACCTAGAATTATCAATCACCTCACAATAATCTTAATCGACTAGCGAAATAAGATATTGCGGAATCACAAACGATGAGACGAAGATATTTGTGACTTCTGTTATATCTTGCCTATCGGAGAAATCAATCTCAAGCCAATGTTACGATTGTACTTAATACGATAGAAACAACAAGATCAGATCACGCAACTACAGAGAAAATAGTTGGGTCTGGCTTCACAATACCAATGAAGTCTTCAAGTCGTTAACCTACAAGGTCTCGATAGAAACCTAAGGTTAAATGAGAATCGACTCTAACTAGTACAACTAGTATCACACAGAAGGTGCGGGGATTAGGTTTCCTAGTTGCTAGAGTTCTTCTTTATATAGTCTTTCAAATTAGGGTTTGCAATCTAAGTTACATTGGTAACAAAGCATTCAATATTCACCGTTAGATGAAAACTTGATTAGATTCAAGCTAATATCTTTCAAACGTTAGATCGAAATTAGATTGTTACACACAAATAAAACGCACGTTTATTTAGGTTTGTGTAACCGTACCTAAACATGTACACTTAGTTGGTTCAACAGTAGTTAACCAAATGGTTAGCCATATGAGCACTTTCATATCAACCATATTCATCTTAACCATAACTAGTTCAAATGACTAAAGAGAACTAGTTAGAGAGTTGTTCAATTGCTTAGATCTCATAGAAATATATAAGACACAATCGAAGCAAAAAAAATTTGATTCACTCGAATCAATTCATGAACTTTATAACCACGGTTTGCAAGTATGCATTCCTTAGTTTATATAAGTTTAAGTTCACAAATAACCGTTTTTAGAAAATAACCCACTTAAGTACGCATACTGGTACACAAACTTAAGTACCCAGAATAAGTTTGTTTTCAGTTCACAAACTCCAGCAGAAATTCACGGGATGTGAACTTCCGACAGTACGCGTACTGGTACGTGGACTTCAGTTCCGGTTTTCCTGAGCAGCAAAGTACGCATACTTTGGTTCAAGGAATAAGAACTTACACACGTATGAGTTATCACACAATGTTTATATCCTTTCAAGGTTATATTCTAAACTCTCATTTCAATCATTAAAACTTTCTTAGAGGACGTTATATAGTTGTTGTTCACAAGCTATTTTTCGTCAAAGCGATTTTCAAGTAATTGAAACTCTCGTCACTAGTAAAGATTAACTTAGCCAAAGCGAAAGCTTACCAACACATATTTCGAGAAATAGATAAGCGAGATAAACTCGGCTCGAAATAGCAAAAGTGTATAATCATAGTCTATATAGCAGTACGACTTTTTTCTCAAGATAGGAGATAAAGTAGATAGACTTTTGAGTGGTAGATAAGTTCAAGTCTCCACATACCTTTTAGTCGATGAAGTTCCACCAATTCCTTGAGTAGTTCTTCTTCTTTGTATGATGATCGCCATGGAGTCTAGAGCTCAACTACACTTTATATCCTAGTCCGAGACTTAGCTATGAGTAGACTAGAAATCAAGACTTATAGTTTTGGCAACTAAACTTGACAGCAAGCTTGAGATAGCAACACTTCCGAGTTCGACCGAGCAGTGCTCTAACACCACCAATAAATAGAAACATCACCTACAACGCCAAACTCGTCCTCCATTCCATGTTCTTCTACTGCCGAGTATTGCAGCAAAATAAACTCAACTCCAGTGTTGTCCCATCCCAAACTCAAGACGTTCTCCTCCTTCATTCGACTGCCGTGAACCCACGAGTTCATATCCATCGACGTCAAAAAACTCAGCCGGAAGCTCCCTGAACTGATCGTATAGTGAAGGAGATGATGGAGGCAGCCCCAAGTAAACTTGTTGTCTGCTTATAACAATTGCTTTTCAACTATCAGTCTTGCAAGACTAACAATTCAGTTTTCTGCATCATTCTTCTTGAACTGTTAGTTCCGGGGAACCGACAAGCTCAACTTATCGTCTCTCCCATAACTTCTTCACACGACGTCGGAATGACTCCATTCTTTCACCATTTGCTTCGTCTTTTCTTCCTTTTCAAGGTGATAGCAAGGACTCCTAGGTTTGGATGAGTTCCACTTGGTCTTTGGCCCTTCTCTAATTGTAGCTAACTTCTTTCTTTGCACAATTAAGTGTCACTTCGCTTCTTTTGGATGATTCACCTAGCAAAACATAAATAAAACAAAACAAACGTAATATATAATAAATTTACAAGAAACTAAGCAATTACTAGCATGGAATCGACACAAAATATATGCAAAATATGCACTTAACACCTAAACTTGTACACCATGTTGGTTCACAAATAGTTAACCGAGGTTAGCCATATGATTACTCTCATATCAACCTTATTCATCTTAACCATAACTAGTTCAAATGGCTCAAATAAAACTAGTTAAAGAGTTGTTCAATTGCTATATTTTCATAGAAGTATAAAAGAACACAATTGAAGCAAAATCGATTTGATTCACTCGAATCAACTGATTAAGATTTTTGATGGGGTTGTAGTAAAAAGGATTCGAACTCTAAGACTTGTGAAAGAAGATTTTTTTAGATTTAATAAAATTATATATACAAGAATATTAACAAGATGAAGAGAGTTACTGGGACTTGGGATTCCACCAATTCTCACATTCATGCAGTTCAATATTTAATTCCGGACAATTAAAGTTCATAAAATAGCAAACATCGACTCTAAATCTTTGCCAAGGTAGATTTTATAAAGTTTTAGTTGTAAATCATAAGAATGATGCATCAAAAATCTCTAGGACTAAGCATACACCATCATACAAAATCACAAATAATCAAGAAAAATCATAAATCAATTTAGAATAGTGAAAATAGTCATAAAAGAATTAAATAGAATTACCCATGCGTAAAGAATGGCTTCCTCCGTCATCCCAGTATTGGGGTTTAGCTACTCATATTAATCATGTTCTCAAAATACATAATTGATGCTGAAAATATGATTAAAAGAGTGGAAAAATATACAACAGTGAATATAAGACCCACAAGAGGCGTCCATAAATAAACGATAGAAGCTTACTGCTGTTTAACAACGACAAAGAGAAACTGATGTTGACGCTGGTTAAGAACGACGGTCCTGGGAGGTCCGTTCTTCGTCTTCTTCTTCTTCTACAGCAGCAACAGGAAGCTTTCCTGCAACTCCTGTTCTTCGCCTCTGCAACCTCTCTCTGGTCTCTGCTTGACCCCTAAACCCTTCATCCCCCCAAAACTCTCCCAAGACTCGTTTATATACCCACGACTCCTCCAAATTATCTTGAATAAATGAAAATAATTCTCCTCTTTACTCGAGAATAATGTCCTGCCATTTTCCGGAGATATTATTCCCCTTTTCTCTTTATGCGCGTCTTCTGGTGGTGATATATTCCAAATGCATTGCTTACACGATCCAGGAAAGTCAAACTTGTGCAGAAACAAGCCAAACAGAGTTAAACTCATATAACTTCCATATAAAGCATCACCTGCCGGAAATATTTACTTCCGTCTGTTCCACGTAACCTTCCTATTTTATCGAAACCAACTTGCATACCTTCCGTGTTTAGGTGAAACAGGTTTGTATCTATCCAAACCATGAGAGAAATCCGGCTAAGTCTCTTCCAAAATCAATCCAGCAGAATACGCATGTGGAGTATAGTTCTCCCGCCAAAAACAGAATTCAAATGGAAAAGATGACCTCCCCTTAACCAAGTCCGGTGTGTGAATAGCAGATGCCTTTTAGGGTGACCTGAGGTGCCCCTTAGTAATTGAGCTACCCCTTAACCAATAACGAGAGTCCGAATAACAAATGTCCTCCAAGGGTGCCTCGGGCAACTTTTCGATCCGAATTTTCCAAAAATGTTTATTTCCTAAAAATACATAAAAACACAATATTAGTACAAAAATAGAGTTCCAACAATACGGACATTGAGGACAAATTAGACACAAAAATGTGTCTATCATCAACACATGAACATTATAACCACGGTTTGCAAAGATTGCATTCCTTATATTTATAAATGTTTAGGTTCATGTACAACCTATTTTAGAAAGCAACCACTTAAATATGCATACTTAAGTAACCGTATTTTGAGTTTGTTTTATTTTTCAAACTCAACAGAAATTCACGGACGTGAACTTTCCGCCAGTATGCGTACGGGTACGCATACTTTGGTAACTGGTTTGAGTTGGTTTTGATTTTCAAACTCAGCAGAAATTCACGGACGTGAACTTCCGCCAGTATGCGTACGGGTACGCATACTTATCCAGTCTCTATCAATCATTTAGTATACACAAGTATGTATACATTTGGTTCCCGGTTTTTGACTTATACACAAATGTACGAACACATTGTATGCTTATATCCAAATATGGTTACATGATTCTAAGCTCTTTATTTCAATCATTGAAACATTCTTAGAGGATGACAATAACTGTTTTCACACACTATTAACATCAAAGCAATTTTCAAGATACTGAAATAATCATTATCGAAATATTCCAAGTCTACACCAAATGATTGTATCACACAAACCATGTAAGATATTACTCGAAAATTTTCTCATGATATAAGATGAACTTGGTCGAAGCGAAATCTTGCCAACATATATTTCGAGAAATATGTAAGCGAGATAAACTCGGCTCGAAATCTCAAATGTGTATATAGAAAACTATATCGTAATATGACTTATATCTCAATATAGGAGATAGAGTATAAATAGACTTTCCAAGTGATAGATGAGTTCAAGTCTCCACATACCATTTGTCGATGAAGTTCCACAAGCTCCCCTTAGTAGTTCTTCGTCTTCAAATGATGAACGCCGTGAAAACTAATCTCAACTACACAATCTATGTCCTAGTCCGAGACATCTATAGATAGGCTAGAAACCAAGACTTATAGTTTTTATTACTAACATTGACAAACATGCTTGATATATCAACGCATGCGAGTTCGACCGAGCATTGCTCTAACAACACCCGTCAAGAGTATTAAATTATGCAGTCTTAAAGAATTGTCTATCAATTTGATTAAGGAGTGCAATAAAGATAAGTATATAGATGAAGATATCTTTTTAGCCATTAAAAATACTCTTGAATTATTGCATTGTCTTATTGTGATCATGAACAAAGTTAATTCCTTGCATTGTTCTGACTCTAACAAGTTTTGTTTCAAGTGTGGATAGATTGGACATATCAAGAAATCTTGCACACTACCTAAAAGAAAAATTGCAAGGATGGTGGCATCTTCTACATGTCAAGAAACTAAACTAGATTGATCATTTCATCAACAAGAAGGGAACTGAACGGAAGGTTTCAAGTGAGTTCAATAATTCTAACTCATTTGGTTATGCTTTAGGCACAAGAGATGACAACTGTCGTTCGGAGATGGTACGTGAGCATCTTGCTCACCCAATTTCTTGGTAACAAGAAATTGAAACCACCCCATAATGTATATAGTTTCAGGTGGGGCAAGTAACATATAAGTAGTTCTTTGTTTTTTGTGTTTTGGCTTTATTATGATCTCTCCGTTATTTGTCTTATGTGAGCCTCTAAAATCTTCTGACGGAAGAAACATTAAAAGACTTATCATATCATGCTAAGCTCTGCTCCATAATTTTGAACTATCTACTTGAGTAAAGACGTTTATGGTGTCATGAGTGTTTCTTTGAAGATATTCTTGAAATAACATCTCTCACTTAATGGATCATCAAATTACGTATCAATCAACCAAATTATCACAAACATTGATTGAATTTTTCATCAATAAATACTTATCAGTAAGTCTCAAATATAATTCTATCAATTTTACTAGATAGGTTATTGATAGTAGGTCGTGAATCGACTAAGACCATACAGGCTCTTATAAGGTCCAAAGTTCACGAACCTTCCTGAAAACGCAGGGGATACCAAATATACCCAACTTTTCCGTTCGGAAATCTGTATAGATAAAACTTAGTACAATAGCAAGTAGACCACCTTAATGATCCTTGATAATATGTATATATAATTAATATCTCAACCTCTACTCAATCAGTATGTATATTGACACAAGGTCCGTGAACTTGATTGTTAAGCAGAGTACTTGGACGATCTCAAAAATCAAAATCCAAGATCAATCTAGTCGTATCCAAATAATTCAATCAGAATTCTGCCAAGTGATTAAACTTGTTATCTATCTTTCAAGATAAAAATTTTATAAGAAACTAGTCTCGTAATTGAATACAATTAATTGGACATATCTAATTAAACTGAATACATACAAACATGTGTAAATACAATCATAAAGATAAAAAAAATATAATGCGGAAAAGGAAAAACAAAAGAAACCAGAAATTTTGTTAACGAGGAAACCGCAATAGCAGAATAACCCCGGCGCCTCGTCCAGATTGAACACCACACTTTATTAAGCCTATAAACACTATCCTACTATCAGACTTCGGGTTGGAATGTACTTGAGACTGAATCCACCCTCCAGGAGATTCAGTTACAGTCGCGCTCCTTACGTCTCTTGAACCTCGCGAGGTTCTACGCACCTGATTCCCTTAGCTGACACCCTTTACAGCCTAAGGGTTGATTCAACCAAAGTGAAGACTTTTGATACCAATCTGCCTCTAATAGGTAAGCATATTTTATTTTCTTTTAGATCCAAGATCAAGGTATGAAAATATGTTTTGAAAACGCGGGGTACCAAAATACACCACTACTTTTTTCTTAGGAAATCTGTACGGGAAAACTCATTACAACTCCGAGAGTTAAACTCAATCAAGGAATATTATCTAGAGTTATATGTATCTCTCTCTCTTGTGATTAGAAAGTTTATAGAAACAAATCCGTGAACCTAATCACAAAGATATAACTTGGACGGTACCAAAGACCAATGTGCAAGAATCAATCATGTCGTAACCAACAAACTAGGTCGGATGTATCTACTATGATTGATCAACGCACAACCTGTGATATTTCAATTATAAATATAAACAATATAATGCAGAAAAATAAATAACACCGAAATCAGAAGTTTTATTAAAGAGAAAACCGCAAATGCAGAAAAACCCCGGGACCTAGTCCAGATTGAACACCAAACTGTATTAAGCCGCTACAGGCACTAGCGCACTACCACTTAACTTCGAACTGTAATGTAGTTGAGCCCTAAAAGGTATCCCACTGATTAGGGTAAAATCGCGCTCCTTACGCCTCTTGAATCCCAGTAGGACTCCGCGCAATTGATTTCCTTAGCTGACGTCTTACCAACTAAGAGTTTCTTCAGCTCAATTGAAGACTTAGAACCAATCTTCCTCCCATAGATTAATCCGTTATATGATTTCCTTTTTTTACAATCAATTAACTTGATCAAAGGTGTGGAAATATGTAGCAATAGACAAAGTCTAGATAACCTCAAAATCCGGACTTATGTAACCCGAAGTGCAGCCTAAATTATTGTTCACCTCACAAGTATAAAACTTGTGGAATCAATAAAGTTTGAAACGAATAGAACTTTGATGATTTCCATCAATCTTGTTCAAGTGATAAACCAGCAATCAAACAAGATCATGATACACGAGTTATCAAGGAAAGATAACTGGACCTGGCTTCACCAATCCCTATGAAGACTTTGTAGTCGCTAAACCCTAAAAGGGTTTTGGATAGGACAACTCTAGATACAACTAGGAAAAACTAAAAAGTAATGCTGGTATTCAAATATCTCAATTGCTTGAAGTTCCCCTTTTATAGATATTCAAAGCATAGGTTGTTTTAGGTTTAAGCTAAGATAGCTTTGAAACCAAGCAAAAATATCCACCGTTAGATGAATCTTTGAATCTGATTCACAAAAAAAAATATACACCCTGGTTAGGTGATACCGTAACCGAACCGTATACAAAGATTATGTTCAACACGGTTAGCCGAAACTAGCCGGTTTGAACTTAAAAGCTTAATCCTCATTTTCATGAACACATAAGACATTAACTTTGAGTCACGAACATGTGATTAAATAAGTCTAGTGTTTTTAGAGAATTAATCAAATACTAATTATCTCGTAGAAATAATTTAAACACACTTGAAAATACAATCAACATGGTTAGTAGGTGTACAAGGTACAAATACCATTGTCGTTCGTGAGTCGGTTCAGTCACAGTACGCGTACCGGTTTGTAAACATTTAACCAAACCAAGTTCTGGAGTTCAGAACTTTTTAAGTTTGCGTACCGGTTTGTAAACCTTAAGGTTGTCGCCGGTTCTGGATTTCACGGAACTAAATCGGTTTGGGTACAGGTTTTGAAAGCTGACGAGTTTAGGAACGCATAACTGTTTTATTTTGCGTATCGGTTTGGAAACTCACCTCGGTTCTGTAACCACAGTTCAAGCATGGTTTGCATATGATTATGCATACCGATCCGATTCACGAGTCAAACATATTTTCATATGATATACATAAGAATATGCGTACCATGAATCTGTAACTCGATATTGTTAGAGCACTGCTCGGTCGAAAACACAACCGTTGCTATCTCAAGCTTTCTGTCAAGTTTAGTTTCCAAAACTATAAGTCTTGATTTCTAGTCTACTCATAGCTAAGTCTCGGACTAGGATAGAAAGTGTAGTTGAGCTCTAGACTCCATGGTGATCATCATATAAAGACGAAGAACTACTCAAGGAACTGGTGGAACTTCATCGACTAAAAGGTATGTGGAGACTTGAACTTATCTATCACTCAAAAGTCTATCTACTATATCTCCTATCTTGAGACAAAAGTTGTATTGCTATATAGACTATGATTATACACATTTTCTATTTCGAGCCGAGTTTATCTCGCTTATCTATTTCTCGAAATATGTGTTGGTAAGCTTTCTCTTTGGCCAAGTTCATCTTTACTAGTGACGAAAGTCATATTAGTTTCAATTACTTGAAAATCGCTTTGACGAAAAATAGCTTGTGAACAACAACTATATAACGTCCTCTAAGAATGTTTCAATGATTGAAATGAGAGTTTAGAATATAAACTTGAAAGGATATAAACATTGTGTGATAACTCATACGTGTGTAAGTCCTTATTCCTTGAACCAAAGTATGCGTACTTTGCTGCTCAGGAAAACCGGAACTGAAGTCCGCGTAGCGATACGTGCACTGTCGGAAGTTCACATCCCGTGAATTTCTGCTGGAGTTTGTGAACTGAAAACAAACTTATTCCGGGTACTTAAGTTTGCGTACCAGTATGCGTACTTAAGTGGGTTAGTTTCTAAAACGATTATTCGTGAACTCAAACTTTTATAAACTAAGGAATGCATACTTGCAAACCATGGTTATAAAGTTCATGAATTGATTCGAGTGAATCAAATCGTTTTTGCTTCCATTGTGTCTTATATACTTCTATGAGATCTAAGCAATTGAACGACTCTCTAACTAGTTATCTTGAGTCATTTGAACTGGTTATGGTCAAGATAAATATGATTGATATGAAAGTGCTCATATGGATAACCATTTGGTTAACTACTGTTTAACCAACTAAATGTACATGTTTGGGTACGGTTACACAAACCTAAATAAACGTGCATTTTATTTGTGTGTAACAAGCTAAGTTCGATCTAACAGTTGAAAGATATTAGCTTGAATCTAATCAGGTTGTCATCTAACGGTGAATATTGAATGCTTTGTTACTAAGCTAACATTGATTGCAAACCCTGATTTGAAAGACTATATAAAGGAGAACTCTAGCAACTGGGAAACCTAATCCCCACACCTTCTGTGTGATACTAGTTGTATTAGCTAGAGTTGATTCTCCTTTGATCTTAGGTTTCTATCGAGACCCTGTAGGTTAACGACTTGAAGACTTCATTGAGATTGTGAAGCCAGACCCAACAATTTTCTCTGTAGTTGCGTGATCTGATCTTGTTGTATCTATCGTATTTGAGTACAATCGTAAGATTGGCTTGAGATTAATTTCTCTGATAGGCAAGATAGAAAAGTAGTCACAAACACCTTCGTCTCATCGTTTATGATTCCACAATATCTTGTTTCGCTAGTCGATTAAGATTATTGTGAGGTGATTGATAATTCTAGGTTGTTCTTCGGGAATATAAGTCCGGGTTATCAATTGGTTCCTGTTCACCTTGATTTATCAAAAGACGGAACAAAAACTTGTAGGTATTTCTACGGGAGACAAATTTATATATTACCATGGACTTTTCTGTGTGATAAAGATTTGTTTATTAAAGTCTTCGACTTTGGGTCGTAGCAACTCTTAGTTGTGGGTGAGATCAGCTAAGGGAATCAAGTGCGTAGTATCCTGCTGGGATCAGAGACGTAAGGAGCGCAACTATACCTTAGATCAGTGTGAGATTGATTGGGGTTCAACTAAAGTCCAGACCGAAGTTAGTTTGTATTAGGATAGTGTCTGTAGCGGCTTAATACAATGTTTGTTCAGTCTGAACTAGGTCCCGGGGTTTTTCTGCATTTGCGGTTTCCTCGTTAACAAAACTTCTGGTGTCTGTGTTGTTTCTTTTCTGCATTATATTTTGTTATATGATTGAGATATCACAGGTTGTGCGTTGAATAGATCAATTGGGAAACCCAACCTTTGGTTTTTTATTGAAATTGATTGATCCTTGAACATTGGTCTTTGGTACCGTTCAAGTGATTTCTCTTGTATTCAATTAGACTCGCATATTTGTATTTGCTTGAGTAAGTATTGGATCGAGAAAGTGAGATACAACTCTTTGATATAGTTTTATTAAGATTGAGGCTGACTGTCTAGGTTATTCTATTAAAAGTATATTGGAGTTTGTCCATACAGATTGCTAAGCGAAATATTTGGTGTGGTTGTTAGACCCCCGCTTTTTCAGATATATATATAGATACTCCGCTACTTGTATGAGTCCATGTGATGCGGGTTCAGACTTATAACAGTTTCCCAGTTTGTAAGACTGATACCACTGTCTTGTATCTGAATCTATAGTAGTTCTATATTTATCTCTAAATCGAATCGAAACATTCTTGACTAACATCAGTGACACATATCACTGTTTCAGGCTATTTCCGAATGATAAATTGAATCATGATTTTGATTCGGAATAATAAATTGTCCTTAACCGAAATTCAGCAAGTATGAACAAATGTTCATTAAGCTTAGTCATTATATTTCGAGAAATTCGCTAACTATAAAAATAGTTCTCGACTCGAAATTCTTTTCTATGCATAATAGTCTAATTAGTTATGCGACATCGTCTCAAATGATATAAAGTGAATATAAATTGAGATATAGGTGGTTCAGTCTTCATGTTGATGGAGTTCTCCAAAAGCTTCGGTTGATTTTCGCCTTCAAACGGTAGAACGTAATGATGACTGATGTGATCCACTATTTATCATCTACATTTCTATCCTAGTCCGATACTTAACTAATTGTAGACTATAAATCAAGATATAGTTTTGACAACTAAATTTGACAACAAGCTTGAGATATCAACACTTCTGAGTTTGACCGATCAATGCTCTAACATGTTTGCAATAGACAAAGCTAGCAAACCTCACAAATCCAGAACTTGCGATTCCCGAAGAGCAACCTAGATTCTTAACCACCTCTGAAGAATAATCTTCGGAAGATCAACTAAGACCAGTCTTTAGATATCTATATTGAGGAATCACAAAGTTTGAGAGGAAGAGAACTTTGCGATTACTATCTATCTTGCCTGAAAGACTCGATAACATAAAAGCAAGATCAAGATACACGAACTGTAAAGGTAATGATAGTCTGACCTGGCTTCACGAATCCCCAAAGCGAAGTCTTTTAGTCGTAGACCTAATAACGTTTCACATAGGAAACTTAGGGCAATAGAGGACAAAGATGCCCTACTTATAGTTTTCAAAGGCCAAGATTAACTTAAAATCGAGCTAATATAACTTGTCTTCAAAATACAATAGAAGACTATATACATAGGTTCGGTTAAGGAACCGTGTATAATGACTGTTCGGTTTGGCAAGCTAGCCAAAGAACTGAAGGCTATTTGATGTTCATTTAAACACCAAAAAAAAAAAATCATGATACAAACACATAAGTTTTTAATTGATTTGAAAAAGTGATGGCCTAACAACCTCACCCAATATTTCGTTTAGGAAATCTGTATGGACAAACTCCAATATAATTTCAAGAGAATCAACTAGACAGTCAGACTCAATCAATGGAAATATATCCAAGAGTTGTATCTCTGTTTCACAATGTAATCGTCAAATCAAACAGATAGAAATCCACGAGCCTGATTAATATGTGAAACAACTTGAACGGTACCAAAGACCAATGTTCAAGTGTCAATCAATTTATATCAACAACCAAAGGTTGGATTATCTAATTGATTGAACTACGCACAACCCGTGATATTTCAATTATATGGAAAACATAATACGGAAAATAAATAACACAGACACCAAAATTTTTGTTAACGAGGAAACCAGATTTGAAAACCACACTGTATTAATCCGCTACAGACACTAGCCTACTCCAAGTTAACTTCAGACTGGAATGTATTTGATCCCTAACCAATCTCACACTGATCAAGGTACATTCGCGTTTCTTACGCCTCTGAATCCCAACAGGACTCTACGCACTTGATTCCATTAGCTGATCTCACCCACAACTAAGAGTTGGTACGACCCAAAGTCGAAGACTTGATAAACCAATATGTCTCACATAGAAAAGTATATTGAATAGATAAATCTGTCTCCTACAGAAATACCTATGAGTTTTGTTCCGTCTTTTGATAAATCAAGGTGAACAGGAACCAATTTATACACCAGACTTATATTCCCGAAGAACAACCTAGTAATATCAATCACCTCACAATAATCTTAATCGTATGGTAGCGAAACAAGATATCGTGGAATCAGAAACGATGAGACGGAGATGTTTGTGACTACTTTTTTTATCTTGCATATCGGAGATTAAATCTCGAGCAACTCTTAGAGAATATAGTACTCAATACGATAAAATACAACAAGATCAGAACAAGCAACTACAGAGAAAATAGTTGGGTCTGGCTTCACAATCCCAATGAAGTCTTTAAGTCGTTAACCTATAATGGTTTTTGAAAAAACCTAGGTTAAAGGAGAATCGACTCTAGTCGCGACTAGTATCACACATGAGGTGTGGGGATTAGGTTTCCCAGTTGCTAGAGTTCTCCGTTATATAGTCTTCAAATCAGGATTTGCGATCAATGTTACCTTGGTAACAAAGCATTCAATATTCACCGTTAGATAAAAACCTGATTAGACTCAAGCTAATATCTTTCGACCGTTAGATCGAACTTAGCTTGTTACACACAAATGAAAAGTGACTTCATTTAGATATGGTTAACCGTATCTAAACGTGCACACCTTGTTGGCTCAACAATAGTTAACCGAAGTTAGCCATATGAACACTTTCATATCAACCTTTTTCACCTTTTTCACAACTAGTTCAAATGACTTAAATGAAACTAGTTCTAGAGTTGTTTAATTGTGTATATTCTCATAGAAGTATTCAAAACACAATTGAAGCAAAATCGATTTTGATTCACTCGAATAAATTCATTAACATTATATCCACGGTTTGCAAAAGATTGCATTCCTTATTATATAAATGTATTAGTTCATGAACAAACCGATTTTAGAACATAACCTACTTAAGTATGCAAACGGGTACGCATACCTAAGTGGCCGGACTTAGTTTGGGTTCGCCAGTATGCGAACGGATACGCATACCTCCAAACTCAGTTGAATTCCCGGACTTGAACTTACGCCAGTACGCATACGGGTATGCATACTAAGTTCCTGGACTTTCAACAAACCAACCAGTACGCATACGGGTATGCATACTATGGTTCCCGGACTTGGAATAACTTGCAACAGTTAGAATACAAGTACACATACTGTGTTATATCCAATCATGGTTAATTTTTCTAAACGCCCATTTCAATCACTGAAACATTCTTAGAAGACGACAATAGTTGTCTCACACAAACTATTAGCTTCAAAGAAATTTTCAAGTGATCGATAGATCAATACAAACATTCCGAGTCTACATCAAATGATTGTCTCGTAAGCTTACCAACACATATATCGAGAAATATGTAAGCGAGTTAAAATCAACTCGAAATATCAAATGTGTATAATCGAAGTCTATATAGCTATACGACTTTTGTCTCAAATAGGAGATAGAGTAGATAGACTTTTTAGTGATAGATGAGTTCAAGTCTCCACATACCTTTTTTTGGTGAAGTTCCACAAGATCCCCTTAGTAGTTCTTCGTCTTCAATCGATGAACGGCGTGAAGTCTAAAGCTCAACTACACTTTTTATCCTAATCTGAGACTTAGCTATAAGTAGACTAGAAATCAAGACTTATAGTTTTGGCAACTAAAGTTGACAGCAAGCTTGAGATAGCAACACTTGCGAGTTCGACCGAGCAGTGCTCTAACACCACCAATAAATAGAAACATCACCTACAACGCCAAACTCGTCCTCCATTCCATGTTCTTCTACTGCCGAGTATTGCAGCAAAATAAACTCAACTCCAGTGTTGTCCCATCCCAAACTCAAGACGTTCTCCTCCTTCATTCGACTGCCATGAACCCACGAGTTCATATCCATCGACGTCAAAAAACTCAGCCGGAACCTCCCTGAACTGATCGTATAGTGAAGGAGATGATGGAGGCAGCCCCAAGTAAACTTGTTGTCTGCTTATAACAATTGCTTTTCAACTGTCAGTCTTGCAAGACTAACAATTCAGTTTTCTGCATCATTCTTCTCGAACTGTCAGTTCCGGGGAACCGACAAGCTCAACTTATCGTCTCTCCCATAACTTCTTCACACGACGTCGGAATGACTCCATTCTTTCACCATTTGCTTCGTCTTTTCTTCCTTTTCAAGGTGATAGCAAGGACTCCTAGGTTTGGATGAGTTCCACTTGGTCTTTGTCCCTTCTCTAATTGTAGCTAACTTCTTTCTTTGCACAATTAAGTGTCATTTCGCTTCTTTTGGATGATTCACCTAGCAAAACATAAATAAAACAAAACAAACGTAATATATAATAAATTTGGAAGAAACTAAGCAATTACTAGCATGGAATCGACACAAAATATATGCAAAATTTGCACTTAACACCTAAACTTGTACACCATGTTGGTTCACAAATAGTTAACCGAGGTTAGCCATATGATTACTCTCATATCAACCTTATTCATCTTAACCATAACTAGTTCAAATGGCTCAAATAAAACTAGTTAAAGAGTCGTTCAATTGATATATTTTCATAGAAGTATAAAAGAACACAATTGAAGCAAAATCGATTTGATTCACTCGAATCAACTGATTAAGATTTTTGATGGGGTTGTAATAAAAAGGATTCGAACTCTAAGACTTGTGAAAGCAGATTTTTTTAGATTTAATAAAATTATATATACAAGAATATTAATAAGATGAAGAGAGTTACTAGGACTCGGGATTCCACCAATTCTCACATTCATGCAGTTCAATATTTAATTCCGGACAATTAAAGTTCATAAAATAGCAAACATCGACTCTAAACCTTTGCCAAGGTAGATTTTATAAAGTTATTTGTAAATCATAAGAATGATGCATCAAGAATCTCTAGGACTAAGCATACACCATCAGACAAAATCACAAATAATCAAGAAAAATCATAAATCAATTTAGAATAGTGCAAATAGTCATAAAAGAATTAAATAGAATTACCCATGCGTAAAGAATGGCTTCCTCCGTCATCCCAGTATTGGGGTTTAGCTACTCATATTAATCATGTTCTCAAAATACATAATTGATGCTGAAAATATGATTAAAAGAGTGGAAAAATATACAACAGTGAATCTAAGACCCACAAGAGGTGTCCATAAATAAACGATAAAAGCTTACTGTTGTTTAACAACGACAAAGAGAAACTGATGTTGACGCTGGTTAAGAACGACGGTCCTGGGAGGTCCGTTCTTCGTCTTCTTCTTCTTCTACAGCAGCAACAGGAAGCTTTCCTGCAACTCTTGTTCTTCGCCTCTGCAACCTCTCTCTGGTCTCTGCTTGACCCCTAAACCCTTCATCCCCCAAAAACTCTCCCAAGACTCGTTTATATACCCACGACTCCTCCAAATTATCTTGAATAAATGAAAATAATTCTCCTCTTTACTCGAGAATAATGTCCTGCCATTTTCCGTAGATATTATTCCCCTTTTCTCTTTATGCGCGTCTTCTGGTGGTGATATATTCCAAATGCGTTGCTTACACGATCCAGGCGATTTTCACATGATCATCTTTTGACTTTCGTCAAGAATATAATATGAACTTGGTTAAAGCGTAAGCTTACCAACACATATATCGAGAAATATGTAAGCGAGTTAAAATCAACTCGAAATATCAAATGTGTATAATCGAAGTCTATATAGCTATACGACTTTTGTCTCAAATAGGAGATAGAGTAGATAGACTTTTTAGTGATAGATGAGTTCAAGTCTCCACATACCTTTTGTTGGTGAAGTTCCACAAGCTCCCCTTAGTAGTTCTTCGTCTTCAATCGATGAACGGCGTGAAGTCTAAAGCTCAACTACACTTTTTATCCTAATCTGAGACTTAGCTATAAGTAGACTAGAAATCAAGACTTATAGTTTTGGCAACTAAACTTGACAAACAAGCTTGAGATAGCAACGCTTGTGAGTTCGACCGAGCAGTGCTCTAACAATCTCCCCCTTTGTCAATTTTAGTGACAAAACTATCAATACATATGGATTACAAAATAAATAAACTTTGTAGATTCTCATCCAAATGCTTGATTTCCTTGGTTCTTCAACATTACTCGAAATCTTCGTCACTTCCAAGTACTCCAGTGATTATGAACGTGTTCAACTCAGCATCATAGTTGTTGAAGATCCGTAGCTATAACAATGAGAAAACAGTAGCTCTCAATCATTGTTATACAACGTCATAGTATTATTACACAACGTTAAGTCCAATTGTATCACAACTTTGACAACAATAATATGGTGATATGTATCACTCTCCCTTAGTCAATATTTCATCTCACAATGAAAACCACTCCTTCTTACATAATGATCCGTAAACCATATGTATTTGTAGTGTGGGCTACACATTAATTCTCCTCCTTTTTGTCAATATAAATTGGCAAAGGTACGAAAACTAGTGGGATCATAATGAAATTATCATAGAGATACTTCATGACTAATAGAGAACATATCAACTTTGTTTATGTGATTTCACATAGTCGAAACTTAGTGTATTCATCAAGGAGATTATAAAGATACAAGAAAACTCTTACAATATTCCACAGCCGCACTCCCCACAAAGATTTGGAAATTCAGCACAAGTTCAATTAAGAACTCTCCCCCATAAAATGTCATTCCAGAGATAACAACAAGAGCGACCTTACTTTTGCAAGAAAATAAGGATTTTTTTGGACATTAACAAATCACATGAAACATGAGTTTGTATCCATAAACTCAATTAAATTAACCACAAGAGAACCCATGCTTAATTTAATCGGATATTCTCAACATAAGAGAACTTACGGAGCTGCACAATACTTTCACATAGAAGTGGATCAGGGAAAAATCAATACCGCGGAATATACAAAGATTCATTCTATTTTCATCAATATTTTCATAATCATATCATATACTTAATCTTTGTTATCAAAAGTTCATTTTATTTTCCATCATTATTTGCATAAAGACATATAATAGACTTAACCTTTGACATATATGGGATAATCATAGTTCATGGATGCAAACACACGTATCCCATAACAATTTTTGCAATATATAAAACCAATAAAGATTAATACTGCAAAATCATCTTCCAGATAAACTTTAGAATTTAAATAAATAAATCTATAAAAATATTGCAAGATGAAAATTGTTGGCAATAACAATGTGTAATCACAATATAGGTTATTCCAAACCCTAGTTATCCTTCTTAAAACACAAGAATAAATTCTTATAAGAAGTTTCCTAGACAAAAACAAAAATCAAGTTTCTTTGATAACATCATACCTTTGAAAGGGTCCATCATAAAAGGTATCACTGATATCCCTGATTCTTTGGACCGTAGAGACTCCATGTTCATGAGTTAGAACATTAACTTTCCGATCAACAATGCGAGAAAGATGCATAGCTTTGACACAGTTCATGATGAGTTTCTTCTGATTCCTGATCAAGATATTTTGATTTTCAAAGATTTTGGTCTGACCATCAATAAGATGATTTATTTGCAGTTGAAGATTTGCAAATTCGACCCTAGAGTCATTCTGAAAAAGAATTAAATCCTTGACAGATTCTCCAATCCAGGTGTTGTACTCTTTCCTTTCAATCATCTTTTTCAAGACAAGTTCTTGAACTGAATCACATCCTTTAATGTCTTCTTTCATCTCAAGATTCACCACTTCTTGAGGTCTTGAGGAGTTCTCCATTTTTTTTATTAGGGAAGAAAAAACAATATGTTTACGAATAAGAGAAGGACACCCTTGTTATGGAAACCCTAAAACTCCCAAGAAAGACACGGACGTTCGTGGACTAGATGTGAAAGGCTAATGGATCAGAAAAGATCAAAGAAAAAGGAAATACTCTCTGTTTTCAGATATCTCTTATCATTATAGCTTAATAATTAAAAGATTTAATCAGAGCATAAGGAAGAGATACACTAGTTACAAAGAGTCAATAAACGACTCAACCTTCACAAAAGAAGAAAACAACTAAATCAAACACAAGACAAATGGTAACCTATAATAGACTTGAGCATCTCGCAAATGTCATCCTTGCAACTCTCAATTCAGATACAAGGATGAAATTACCTAGAGCGAGGTAGCAAAGTGAGATATAATCCCACCATGAGTATTGAGAGATGAGTCGTAAATACCATCTGAGAGTTTGAATCTAGTATTCCTTACCTTCCTTCGGATATTTCTTATTCTAGAAGAATTTGACATAACCTTTTTAGAAAATCCATCAGAGGGATTTTTCTGAGGATTAAGTCTAGGACCTCTAGAAATCGGTTCCATAGGATTAGAAGAGAGAGATCTCCACCTTCTAAACTTAGATCTACAAGACTTATTCTCATAAACACTGGGAATGTGCATTTTTGTGGTGTAAGAATTTGCACCATAAGGAGAAACACGATTCCTGTAGAGATTTCGAGATGAGTGACCATTGAAGGTTTTCTGCAGAAATGAAATCCATTGTAGATGTCGTCAGACAATTTACTCTGTCGACTGTAAAAAGAAGTAGATTTTGAAGATCAGAAATCTGTTTCTTTTTAGCAAAACAATGTTGAACATAGCGATTCTTTTTCTCACAGAAAGAACAGGTTCGTGGAAGAAAAACATCGGAAGGAACCTGTTTTAAGTTCATATCCCTATTAGAAGACTGCAAATTACGTTAACACTTCTTAGCAGGAACTTCCTTTGGAGAACTTTTCTTCATGTACTGTAATTCCGCCTGAGAATTAGTGACTGGCATAGAAGATTTTCTCGTTAAAACAGAGTTTTCCTTTTTTAAGGATTTGCACTGTTCCTGGGCGAGAAGAATGGAAGCAACCAATTTCTCTTTTTCAACACGAAAGCTGTCCAGATCTGATGAATGAGTCTCGATTAAACGTCTTTCTCTAATTGAATCTTCTTCAACAATATCCTCAAGAGTACTAATATTTTCACACTGTAGAGTAGTTTCTTGAACAAGTTTTTTGATATTGTTAGAGAAGGAATCAATGATACTATAGAGTTCCCGTTCTCGACCAAGAGACTTCTCAAGCTCATCAATGAGTTGATCATGTTTTTCTTTAAGAGACTTTTCTTAGATCCTTGAAAGTCGATAATCTCAGCAGATTTTTTCAGAGTTTTGGTGAGTTCCATTTCAGCTTCAGACATAATATTAGATGTCACATCAGATGGAATGTTATCAGAATCTGATAGTAAGAAATTCTTACCTCGGGATTCAGAAAAATCAGCAAAGGAGTTATCCTTGGAGGTAAGCCCAAGACATGTAGCATAATCAAAACTTTTGGAACTCATTTCTATGTGCACGAGTTTGAGATAAACAACTATCCACACAAATTAGATTGCCACAAACACAGATTTATGAGGTCTTAAAGGTGTTTGCCTGCACTGATACCAATTTAAAAAGCGAGGGTCTAACAACCTGACCCAATATTTCGTGTAGGAAATCTGTATGGACAGACTCCAATATAATTCCAAGAAAACCAACTAGATAGTCAGACTCAATCAATGGAAATATATCTAAGAGTTGTATCTCTGTTTCACAATGTAATCATCAAATCAAACAGATAGAAATCCGCGAGCCTGATTAATATGTGAAACAAATTGAACGGTACCAAAGACCAATGTTCAAGTGTCAATCAATTCTATCAATAATCAAAGGTTGGATTATCTAATTGATTGAACTACGCACAACCTGTGATATTTCAATTATATTGAAAATATAATGCGGAAAAGAAATAACACAGACACCAGAAATTATGTTAACGAGGAAACCGCAAATGCAGAAAAACCCCGGGACCTAGTCCTGATTTGAACACCATACTGTATTAAGCCGCTACAAACATTAGCCTACTACAAGTTAACTTCGAACTGGAATGTAGTTGAGCCCTAACCAATCTCACACAGATTAAGGCACAATCGCGTTCCTTATGCCTCTGAATCTCAGAAGGACTCTACGCACTTGATTCCCTTAGTTGATCTCACCCACAACTAAGAGTTGCTACGACCCAAAGTCGAAGACTTGATAAACAAATCTGTCTCACACAGAAAAGTCTATTGAATAGATAAATCTGTCTCCCACATAAATACCTATGAGTTTTGTTCCGTCTTTTGATAGATCAAGGTGAACAGGAACTAATTGATACACCAGACATATATTCCTGAAGAACAGCCTAGTAATATCAATCACCTCACAATAATCTTAATTGTATGGTAGCGAAACAAGATATTGTGGAATCACAAACGATGAGACTAAGATGTTTGTGACTACTTTTTATCTTTCCTATCGCAGATTAAATCTCGAGCAAATCTTAGAGAAGATAGTACTCAATATGATAGAATAAAGCAAGATCAGAACACGCAACTACAGAGAAAATAGTTGGGTCTGGCTTCACAATCCCAATGAAGTCCTTAAGTCGTTAACCTATAATGGTTTTAGGAAAAAACAAGTTTAAAGGAGAATCGACTCTAGTCGAAACTAGTATCACACAGTAGGTGTGAGGATTAGGTTTCCCAGTTGCTAGAGTTCTCCCTTATATAGTCTTCAAATCAGGGTTTGCAATCAATGTTACCTTTGTAACAACACATTAAATATTCACTGTTAGATGAAAACATGATTAGACTCAAGCTAATATCTTTCAACCGTTAGATCGAACTTAGCTTGTTACACATAAATGAAAAGTGACTTCATCTATATATGGGTAACTGTACTTAAACGTGTACACCTTGTTGGCTCAACAATAGTTAACTGAAGTTAGCCATAGGAACACTTCCATATCAACCTTGTTCATCTTAACACAACTAGTTCAAATGACTCAAATGAAACTAGTTCTAGAGTTGCTCAATTGTTTATATTATCGTAGAAGTATACAAGATACAATTGAAGCAAAATCGATTTTGATTCACTCGAATCAATTCATGAACATTATAGCCACGGTTTGCAAAAAATTGCATTCCTTATTATATAAATGTATTAGTTCATGAACAAACTGATTTTAGAACATAACCTACTCAAGTATGCAAACGGGTACGCATACCTAAGTGGCAGGACTTAGTTTTGGTTCGCCAGTATGCGTACGGGTACGCATACCTCCAAACTCAGTTGAATTACCGGACTTGAACTTACGCCGTCACACATAAGAGTTTGCATACTAAGTTCCTGGACTTTCAACTAACCAACCAATATGCGTACGGGTATGCATACTATGGTTTTCAGACTTGGAATAACTTGCAACAGTTAGCATACAAGTACGCATACTGTGCTATATCCAATCATGGTTAATTTTTCTAAACTCCCATTTCAATCATTGAGACATTCTTAGAAGACGAAAATAGCTGTATGACACAAACTATTAGGTTCAAATCAATTTTCAACTGATCGATAGATCAATACGAAACATTCTGAAGTCTACATCAAATGATTGTCTCATAAAAATCATGTAAGATGTTACCAGACGATGTTCACATCATCATCTTTTGACTTTCGTCATGAATATAAGATGAACTTGGTTAAAGAGTGCTAGAGCATTGCTCGGTCGAACTCGCATGCGTTGCTATCTCAAGCATGTTTGTCAATATTAGTGATCAAAACTATAAGTCTTGATTACTAGTCTACTATAGCTAAGGTCTCGGACTAGGATAGAAAGTGTAGTTGAGCTCAAGAACTCCATGGCAATCATCATACAAGATGAAGGACTACTCAAGGAACTGGTGGATCTTCATCGACTAAAAGGTATGTGGAGACTTAAACTTATCTATCACTCAAAAGTATATTTATCTCTTATCTTGAGACAAAAGTCGTTTTGCTATATAGACTTAGATTATACACATTTAGTATTTCGAGCCGAGTTTACCTCGCCTATCTATTTCTCGAAATATGTATTGGTAAAGCTTTTGTTTTATCCAAGTTCATCTTTACCTAGTGACGAAAGTCATGTTATGTTTCAATCACTCTGAAAATTGCTCTGACGAAAAATGGTTTGTGAATAACAACTATATAACGTCCCATGAGAATGTTTCAATGATTGAAATGAGAGTTTAGACTATATAACCATTTGGAGGATATAAGCATTGTTGTGGAAACGCATATATGTATAAGTCCTTATTGCTTGAACCGAAATTTTCGAACTTTGTTGATCAAGTGAACCGGAGAAGTGCGTGAGCTAAGTCCGCGAACTCATTCCACGAACCCAGTCCGCGAACTGGCAAAGTTCTCAAACCCGAGAATTTCTGTTGGAGTTTGTGAACTCCATCAGGGAACTTAAGTCCGAGAACCCAGTCCGCGAACTTGAGTAAGTTATGTCTAAAAACGATGTTTAGTGAACTTATCTTTATAAACTAAGGAATGCAATTGCAAACCGTGGATATAGAGTTCATGAACCGATTCATGTGAATCAAATATTTTTTTCTTCAATTGTGTCTTGTATAGTACATGAGATTTCCTTGCAATTGAACAACTCTCTAACTAGTTCATTTGAGTCATTTGAACTAGTTATGGTGAAGAAGAATATGGTTGATATGAAAGTGATCATATGGCTAACCATTTGGTTAACTATTGTTGAACCAACTAATGTACACGTTTGGGTACGGTTACACAAGCCCAGGAACGTACATTTCATGAGTGTATAACAAGCTATGTTTTCGATCTAACGGTTGATAAATATTAGCTTGAATCTAATCAGGTTTTCATCTAACGATGAATATCGAATGCTTTGTTACCAAGCTAACATTGATTGAAAACCCTGATTTGAAAGACTATATAAGGGAGAATTCTAGCAACTGGGAAAACTAATCCCCACACATTATGTTGTGCTAATCTAGATTCGATTCTCCTTTAACCTTTGGTTTCTTCTTCTAAACCAGGTTAACGACTTAAAGACTTCATTGGGATTGTGAATCCAGACCGATACTACTTTTCTTGTAGTTGTGTGATCTGATCTTGTTGTTTTTATCGTACGTGTACAATTGTAATAATTGGCTTGAGATTTCTATCTCCGATATGAAAGATAAAAAGTAATCACAAACATCTTCGTCTCATCGTTTGTGATTCCACAATATCTTTTTTCGCTGCGTCGATTAAGACTATTATGAGGTGATTGATAATACTAGGTTGTTCTTCGGGAATATAAGTCCGGTTTATCAATTAGTTCTTGTTCACCTTGATTTATCAAAAGACGGAACAAAACTCGTAGGTATATTCATGGGAGACGGATTTATCTATTATCATAGACTTTTCTGTGTAATACAGATTTGTTTATTGAAGTCTTCAACTTTGGGTCGTAGCACCTCTTAGTTTTGGGTGAGATCATCTAAGGGAATCAAGTACGTAGTATCCTGCTGGGATCAGAGACGTATGAGCATAACTGTACATTGGATCAGTGTGAGATTGGTTGGGGTTCAACTACAGTCCAGACCGAAGTTAGTTTGGAGTAGGCTAGTGTCTGTAGCGGCTTAATACAATGTGTGTTCAATCTGGACTAGGTCCCGAGGTTTTTATGCATTTGCGGTTTCCTTGTTAACAAAATTTCTAGTGTCTGTGTTATTTATTTTCCGCATTATATTTGTTTATATAATTGAAATAATACAGGTTGTGCGTTGTTCAATCAATTATAATATCCGACCTTTTGGTTGTTGATTTAAATTGATTGATACTTGGATATTGGTCTTTGGTACCATCCAAGTTTATCTCTCTTGTATTTAAATTGAGACTCGCGGTTTGCTTGAGTAAGATTTAAATCGAGAGATAGAGATCTAAACTCTTTGATATACTTTTCTATTGATTGAGTCTAACTGTCTAGTTGATTCTTTAGAAAGTATATTGGAGTTTGTCCATACAGATTTCTAAGCGAGATATTGGATGTGGTTGTTAGACCCCCGCTTTTTCAATTGGTATCAGAGCAGGAAAACCCGTTTAAGACCTGATAAGTCTGTGTTTGTGGCAATCTGAGTCTGAGGACAAAGTCTCTCTTACGCATACCCAGAAGTATCCTGAAGCTTTCTATTACGCCAAGTGTCTTGGAAACACCTCGAAGGGTTACTCCTTAGTTGATTCTTCCGAATCCCGAGGTAGAAAGATTGTTCCATCTGATGTTGACATGTCTTCTTCTCATAAGGCATGTGACACTCTGGCAAAGGCTGAAAAGGAGCTCACCAGAATCTCAAAAAACTCTGCTGATTTTATTTATTTTCAGAATCATGATCAGCTTATTGATGAATTTGAAAAGTCTCTTGATCGAGAACATGATATTTATAGCATCATTGAGTCATTATCTAAGAATATTGAAAAACTTCTCCAAGAAACTACTCTACAACATGAAAAGATCAGTATTCTTGAGGATATTGTTAAGGAAGACTCAACTAGAGAAAAACGGTTGATCGAGACGCATTCATCAACTCTTCGTTTCGAAAAAGAGAAACTAGAAGCATCCCTTAATCTAACCCATAAACAGTGTAGATCCTTGGAAAAGGAAAACTCTGTCTTAAGGAGAAATTCTTTTGTACAAACTAATTCTCATGAATTACAGTACATGACGAAATGTTCTCCAGAAGAAGATTATGTCAAGAAAAGTTTAGATAACTTACAATCTTCTCATATGGCTATGAAGTTAAAACAATTGCCAATTATTGCTTCTCCTCCACGAACCTGTACCTTATGTGGGAAAAAGAATCACTATGCTATCCGTTGTTTTGCAAGAGGAAATTTTTTTTCTAAACTTCATAATTTGCTTATATCCACTGTCAACGGAACAAATAGTCGATCGACTACTTTTATGAATCGCATGCCCACAGAAAATCAGAAAACTTATAAGTATGATCTCCTTCCTAGAAATCATCACGGGTCTCGAGTGCATTCTAGCATAAATTCTTGTGTTGCTAATGAGAGCATTCCCTGTATTTATAATACTGTTTCTGGTAAATCTAAATCTAGAAAATGAATCCCTATCTATTCTGATCCTCTTGTGCCAGTTGCAAAATGTCCTAGATTTAGTCCTCAAAGAAAACCTTCTGACGGATATGTTAAACACGCCATGTATTACTTCTCTGGGACAAAATACAACCGAAGAAAGGCGAAAAAAAACAAAGATCAAACTGTCAGATGATATATACAACTTATTTGTCAATGATCATAGTGGGATTAATTTCCACTCTACCACCTGACTTCAGGTATGTGTTTCCTTGTTTCTAACTTGAGAGGTACAAGGAAATTAATTGGGAAATATTCAAGTATGTTGTATATTATTTCTGTTTGTGTTTTTGTGTTGACGGTCCACAAACGTCCGTGTTCTCCTCTCATGAGCTCCTAGGGTTTACAAAACTAGAGTTTCCAACTCTTGTTTACAAACACATACATACTATATATATTGTGTTTCTTCTTCCCTAAAAGTTTATGGAGAACTCTGAAAAACTCAAGTGATTGTGCATCTTAATAGGGAGGAAGATAATCAGGAACGTGAGTCAATTCAGGAGATAGTTATAAAGAAGATGCTTGAAAGAAAGGATCACAACTCCTGGATTGATGATTCTGTCAAGGATTTAACTCGTTTTCAGAACGATTCAAAGGTCGATTTTGCGAATCTTCAATTTCAAATAAACCAACTTCTAGATGGTCAGGCCAGAATTCTTTCTAATCAGATACGGAATCAAAAGAAGCTCATCATGGACTGCGTCAAAGCTAGACAGCTTGCTCGGGTTGTTGATAGTAAAGTTAGTGTTCTAACTCACGAACATGGTGTGTCTACGATCAAGATAATAAAGGAAATCAGTGATACATTCTTTGATGGATTCATTGAAACATATGATGTTCTCAATGAACTCTGATTTGTTTTTATTGCCTAGTAAATCTTCTATTTTTCTTGTTTTACTTAGAAGAATAACTAGAGTTTGGAATAGCCATTATTGTGATTGCATATATATCTATGTCTAACGTTTTCATCTTCATGTCTTTAGATTTATTGGTTTAAATTCTAAATTTGTTTGGAAGATGATTTTTGCAGTATTAGTCTTTATGGTTTTATATATTGCAATATTGTTATGGGATATGTGTGTTTACGTCCGTGAACTTGATTGTCCTATACTTTGTCAAAAGTAAAGTCGTTCGTGAGTTGATATGTATGTATTGATGAAAGAATGAATTGAGTTTTGACAAATACAAAAGTTAAGCCTATTATGTCAATTTTTGATGGAAGATAGGTTAAAATCTTTTGTGTTCAAGGATTATGTCTATTGGATGTGGTTGTGCAAATGGTGATTGAAAATAGAATGAGTCCTTGATTATTCCATAGTATTAGGTCAATCTCCGATCCACAATTTGTGTACATACTGTGTTGTTCCATAAGGTGTCTTATGTTGAGCTCTATCGAATGAGTCATTGTTTTGGCATAGTTGTTGTTCCATGAGATACTTTGTGTCGAGCATGACCAATTAAATTGATTACTTTTGTGATTAGTTTGGTTGTGTATTTCGATTAGATTAATTATGGGTTTTCTTGTGATTATTGAGTGTTTTTAAGTCTCCATAAGTTTACTTGTGTTGAGCATTTTCTATTAAGTTAATCATGGGTTCTCTTATGTTTAATTTAATTGAGTTTTTTTTTGGATTCAAATTCATACTTTTATTTGATTTGTTATGTCCAAAGAAATCCTTCTTTTCTTTTTGAAATTAAGGTCGCTCTTGTTGTTCTTTCGGAAATGACATATTATGGGGGAGAGTTCTTAATTGAACTTGTGCTTAATTGCCAAATCTTTGTGGGGAGTGCGGCTGTAGAATATTATAGGGGTTATCTTGTATCTTTAAACTCCTTGATGACTGTATTTAGCTTCGGCTTTATGATTGCATCTAAATAAGATGATATATGCTTTCTTTTGATCATGAAATATCTCTTTTGGAAATTTCATTAGGATCCCGTTCTTGTACCTTTGCCAATTTTATTGCAAAAAAAGGGGGAGAATTAATATGTAGTTCACGCTACAAATACATATGGTTTTCGGATCATTATGTAAGGGGGAGTGGTTTCCATGTGAGATGGAGTATTGACTAAGGGGGAGTGACATATCACCATAGTATTGTTGTTAAAGTTGTGATACAATTGAACTTTGACGCTGTGTAATGATACTATGACACTATATAACAATGATTGAGAACTCTTATTTTCTCGTTGTTATAGCTACGGATTTTCAACAACGGTGATGCTAAACTTACAACCTTTGGGATCATTGGAGTACTTGGAAGTGACGAAGATTTCAAGTAATGTTGAAGACATGTAAAATAGGAGTTACAAAAGTTTATTTATATATTTTTTGTATTCCATATGTATTGATAGTTTTGTCACTAACTATAAGTCTTGATTTCTAGTATACTATAGCTAAGGTCTCGGACTAGGATAGAAAGTGTAGTTGAGCTCAAGAACTCCATGGCAATCATCATACAAGACGAATGACTACTCAAGGAACTGGTGGATCTTCATCAACTAAAAGGCATGTGGAGACTTGAACTTATCTATCATTCAAAAGTCTATTTATCTCCTATCTTGAGACAAAAGTCGTTTTGCTATATAGACTTAGATTATACACATTTGGTATTTCGAGCCGAGTTTACCTCGCCTATCTATTTCTCGAAATATGTGTTGGTAAAGCTTTCGCTTTAGCCAAGTTCATATTTACCTAGTGACGAAAGTCATGTTATGTTTCAATTACTTTGAAAATTGCTATGCCGAAAAATGGTTTGTGAATAACAACTATATAACGTCCTCTGAGAATGTTTCAATGATTGAAATGAGAGTTTATACTATATAACTATTCGGAGGATATAAGCATTGTTGTGGAAACACATATATGTATAAGTCCTTATTGCTTGAACCGAAGTTTGCGAACATTGTTGATCAAGTGAACCGGAGAAGTGCGTGAGCTAAGTCTGCGAACTCAATCCGTGAACCCAGTCCACAAACAGGCGAAGTTCTCAAACCCGAGAATTTCTGCTGGAGTTTGTGAACTCCATCCGGGAACTTAAGTCCGCGAACCTAGTCCGCGAACTTGAGTAGGTTATGTCTAAAAGCGATGTTTAGTGAACTTATCTTTATAAACTAAGGAATGCAGTTGCAAACCGTGGCTATAGAGTTCATGAACCGATTCATGTGAATCAAATCGTTTTTGCTTCAATTGTGTCTTGTGTAGTACATGAGATTTCCTTGCAATTGAACAACTCTCTAACTAGTTCATTTGAGTCATTTGAACTAGTTATGGTGAAGAAGAATATGGTTGATATGAAAGTGATCATATGGCTAACCATTTGGTTAACTATTGTTGAATCAACTAATGTACAAGTTTGGGTACGGTTACACAAGCCCAGGAACGTGCATTTCATGTGTGTATAACGAGCTATGTTTTCGATCTAACGCTGGATAAATATTAGCTTGAATCTAATCAGGTTTTCATCTAACGGTGAATATTGAATGCTTTGTTACCAATCTAACATTGATTGCAAACCCTGATTTGAAAGACTATATAAGGGAGAACTCTAGCAACTGGGAAAACTAATCCCCCCACATTCTTTGTGATACTAGTTGTGCTAAGCTAGAGTCGATTCTCCTTTAGACTTTGGTTTCTTCTTCTAAACCAGGTTAACGACTTAAAGACTTCATTGGGATTGTGAAGCCAGACCGATACTACTTTTCTTCTAGTTGTGTGATCTGATCTTGTTGTTTCTATCGTACAAGTACAATTGTAATAATTGGCTTGAGATTTCTATCTCCGATAGGCAAGATAAAAAATAATCACAAACATCTTCATCTCATCGTTTGTAATTCCAAAATATATTTTTTCGTTGCGTCCATTAAGACTATTGTGAGGTGATTGATAATACTAGGTTGTTCTTCGGGAATATAAGTCATGTTTAACAATTAGTTCCTGTTCACCTTGATTTATCAAAATACGGAACAAAACTCGTAGGTATATTTGTGGGAGACAGATTTATCTATTATCGTACACTTTTCTGTGTGATACGTATTTGTTTACTAAAGTTTTTGACTTTGGGTCGTAGCAACTCTTAGTTGTGGGTGAGATCAGCTAAGGGAATCAAGTACGTAGTATCCTACTAGTATCAGAAACGTAGGAGCATAACTGTACCTTGTATCAGTGTGAGATTGGTTGGGGTTCAACTACAGTCCAGACCGAATTTAGTTTGGAGTAGGCTAGTGTCTTTAGCGGCTTAATAAAGTGTGTCTTCAATCTGGACTAGGTCCCTGAGTTTTTCTGCATTTTCGGTTTCCTTGTTAACAAAATTTCTGGTGTATGTGTTATTTTTTTTCCGCATTATATTTGTTTATATAATTGAAATAATACAGGTTGTGCGTTGTTCAATCAATTAGAATATCCGACCTTTTGGTTGTTGATTTAAATTGATTGACACTTGGATATTGGTCTTTGGTACCATCCAAGTTTACCTCTCTTGTATTTAAATTGAGACTCGCAGTTTGCTTGAGTAAGATTTAAATCGAGAGATAAAGATCTAAACTCTTTGATATACTTTTCTATTGATTGAGGCTAACTGTCTAGTTGATTTTCTAGAAAGTATATTGGAGTTTGTCCATACAGATTGCTAAGCGAAATATTGGGTGTGGTTCTTAGACCCCCGCTTTTTCAAAGAGAAATCTTACCAACACATATTTCGAGAAATATGTAAGCGATGTGAATACCAATATTCTGCGGAGCACGTGTCACGATCTTAGTGGCCGCATACGAACTTAACTGTGTAGCCTTCGCTATACAGAGAAGCCTGAGTAACAAAGGATACCTTCACATATCTACTTTATCCCGTCCCAAGGAAGGATGCCTCGACGGTTGAGATAAGAAGAGTAAAAGCCTAGTCTACAAGGAGGCAGCTGGCGAAGGGACAGAGTTAGATGACGCATCTAATCAGCATTAAATGCACAAATCTGTTATCTACACGCATAATCAAAGCACGTGAAGAGAGAAGGCGTGGCAGAACCCTATTGGCAGAAGCTGGCGGTGAACGAAGGTACAACCTGTACTAAGGTTGAGAAGTTCCCGAAGGAACGTGGGTCAGCTGAGGTGGCAGAGTGCGACTGGAGAAAGCATGCGGTGAACGAAAGTACCATTGGTAAGAAAGGTATATCAGCGAACGATGGACCCATAGGTAGCAAAGATATACCCGGAGCAGAAGGGGCTATAAATACCAAGCCTCACCAACAAACTAAGGGCATTCAATATCTAGGAGAGAAGATCTAGTCTTAAGCTTATACCTCTTTAATGTTTGGAACTTACATATCCTTGAACTTGAGTTCTCTCTATTACTTTGGGAAGCATTTAAGATCTCTGTAACCACCATTAAGATATTTGTAACCACCATACTCAATACAAAAAAGATCACTCATTACCCCGTTGACGTAGACGAAAGTCGACCACGTAATCTCTTGTGTCTCATGATAACTTAGAAGCTTTTACATTATATTTGTGTTCTTCGTTATTATTGTGATCGTGAATACCATTTATTACTTAACATCATCAGTTCAACAGAGGCATCAATACTACTTAGTATATGATCCTCTGAGCTGTATACATTACATAGACTACGGGAAAACGAGTAGTCACAGTTTGGCGCTCACCGTGTTTTGCTCACGAGCTTGAGTTTAGACATAGTTTTACCTTTAACTTATGTATCTTCTGAAACGAAGGGATCTATGTTCCAAAACGATGAATTTCACTCTCTAGTATTTGTTCATCCGTTATTTGTGTATGTTTTTGAGTTCATAGCCTCTAAAGACGTACCTTGTTACATATCTACAAAAAATTCACAAGAGCGTACTCACAAAACGCTAAAATATTTGTTTTATACTAAAACAACCTTTTTTAACAAGAGCATATTTTAGATCTGAGAACCTTTGACTGATAGAGAATCCCAGTGAGATTTTAAGGAAGAAAGATCTCCTAAAGCATTTAATAACCTTGTTTTTTGCGAGATCTGACACCATTTTTTTATTGGTGTTCAACGTTTTAAGGTTGTCTTTTCCAAGGGTGTCATAAACATTTTTAATACCTGTCTTTCAAAGACATTATTTCAGTCCTTTTTCTGAAAAAGCTGCTTAGCCGTCTTCTGTGTCAGAGCATTAATTGCTACTTTTGACGAAGGCACCCAAGTAGCAGATTTCTTCGACTTTCTGTGACCGCAGATAACAAAAGCCTAAGGCATGCAGAAACTAAATGATGTACCAACAAGCTCACGACCAGCACTTACCAGAGGG
The DNA here is from genome assembly GCF_003573695.1 of Papaver somniferum. Taxonomy (NCBI): domain Eukaryota; kingdom Viridiplantae; phylum Streptophyta; class Magnoliopsida; order Ranunculales; family Papaveraceae; genus Papaver; species Papaver somniferum. Next base: position 82,679,154 of record NC_039365.1, on the reverse strand, counting down.
AGATCCCAAAAGCCGTCTCAAGCGAATCAAAGGAATGAAGCAGAGGACGGACAAAGCGAAATAGCAAGAAGAACAATTGCTAACAAATCACCTATTCCCGCTGAAGGGATGGGGCAAACATCGGGAGCTCAACCACTTTACGGCATGTCGTTACCGGAGCATCCCACCACTACAAAGCCACCTACGGCTAGCGCAGGGTTACCCAGAACCTTAGTTCCCACGCGACGAGGGTTGGGGAACTTAGTTCCAATCCAGATAGATCCAGACGCACCAATTGTAGAAGAAGGTGCGAAGAACTCTGAAGATCCAGCCGACATCACTCCTCAGGGTGGTGGAGTCCACAACGAAGATCAAATGGCAGCACAAGTAGCATATTTGCTCCTCCGCAACAAGGAAAACGAGGATTCCATGCACGAAATGGGTTTCAAGAGAACCAAAACCTAAAATATATGTTAGACATACAAATCGAAGGTTCTCAAACTCACCCTCCGCAAAAGAGACATGAGAACGTAGCTACCCCAGGAAGACGAAGGGCGGATCCCAACCCATCAAAGGCTAACCCAGCGGGGAAATCTAGGAGAACACGACACGATCCAGACGAGATGGATTCAACATACAAACCCTCTCAATCATACTACGATGAGGCATTTTCCAAAGACGCTCACAATGTGAACATGGTCATGGAGAAGATGGAGAAAATGCGGAAGGAGATACAAGGCCTAAAAATTGGCCACGCAGGCGCAAGATTAGAAGAAGTACTTCAAGAGGCAACCACGTCCCCATTGTATTTTCGCATTTTAAGGGAAACTATCCCTCCGAAATGACCGGTACCTACGTTCCAAGCATACAAAGGTACCTCAAATCCCGCAGCCCACCTACGGTATTACACTCATGTCCTTGCCCATTGGGAAAGAGATAAGGTAGTACTTTGTAGGTACTTCCCTGCAAGCTTGACAGGATCAGCACTATCCTAGTATGACAACTTACCAACAAACTCAGTTGACTCCTTCGAGCAATTTTCTATGGTGTTTTTGGAGACATACATGTACAACAAATCAACAAAGGCAGGGTTATATGGGCTATGCGCTTTAGCTATCGGACCCCTGGAAACATTGATGCAATACACAGACAGGTGGCAAAAGACGTGCCAAGCAATCGGAAAAGTCAATCCAGAAACTATCATTAACTGCTATAAGTAAGGACTTGATAGAACCTCAGCCATCTTCTTGGAGCTTCACAACAGAGCCCTCGATTTTGAAGGCGAGCTCAGGGTTTTCCAAGACCGCTACATCAGACTCGAAAAAATACAGAAGGATAACCCCGGAGCACAAACAAAGACGACAACAACTCCGCAGCGAACCAACTCTATGGAGCCAATTCCGGAGATACCTAAGCGACAAAACGAAGCCGGGGGCAGAACTAACTCTCAAGACAAACAATCAAAATATGGAGATGGCAAAAGAGGCAAAGGAAGAGAAGAATTTATGGATAAAATATACACGAAGCTAAATACAACTTTCTCTCACATCCTAAGCAAGGAGGGAGCAAAGCCAGGCTTTCCTTACCCTAATACTAGGGGAAAGCAGCCAGACAAAACGAAGGAGGCTAAGGAGTACTGTGCGTACCACCAATACTACGGGCATACAACTGATACGTGCTACCACTTACGAAATGTGATCCAAAGATTCATCGACGAAGGAAAACTCATGGAGTACATACATCTACAGCCAGCGGAAACTGAGGAGGCCCCAAAGAAAAGGGTAGAATTACCTCAGGATGGCAAATACATCAACATGATCACCTTCTCCAACGGAGGTCAAGAATAAATGCTCGAAGACATCCTAGAGTTAGCTCGAAACAGAAAGAAGTTAGAATCCCATGAGGTGTTCAGGCTAAGTGGACCACCTACTAGCACTTGGGAAGAATGGATGGCCACGCCATTAACTTTCTCAACAAAGGACGTCAATCAGGAGGTTGAAATGCACAACGATCCACTAGTGATCACTCTTCCAATACACGGATGGAATGTTACGAAAGTCCTCGTGGATGGGGGCAGTTCGTTAAATGTGCTATTTTATGAGCCCTACGCATGGGTTTGACAGCAGAGCAAATGGATTCTTCCACTTGCACAATATACGGTTTTAATGGAGCAGTCTCTAGACCAAAAGGAGAAAATGTCTTGCAGGTACATGCAGGACCCTTAGTAACCAATACATGGTTCTGCGTGGTGGAAGCACCTTCGCCCTACAATGTAATCATGGGAAGGCTATGGGTTCATAGATTGCAAGGAACAACTTCGACATATCACCAATACCTACGCTTTCCTACACCTATGGGTGAAATGGAAATCAAAGGCGATCAGCAAGATGCAAGGCTATGCAATCTAGCGGAAGTCAGACTCAACGAAGAAAGAACTGTTTCCCAACAACATGAAAGAAAAAGACGTAAGGCAAACACTAGGGAAGTGCAGGACAGAGCCTCCTTAATACCCGAAGCCATCTCAGCTCCGGAGACAAGCACATCCTCCACCCCAGGGGCAAACGTCTCCGCCAAATGACAATTACAGAATCACTCCTCAACGACCTCAGTAACAAACCTGCTCACCGGTGGAACCAACGAAGAAAATCAACATCGGGACGGAGACAGAACCAAAAATGCTCAACATTGGAACATTACTTGAAGAGGAAGAGGAGATGCAACTACAAAGGTTACTAAGGGAATACACAGACGTCTTTGCATGGTCAACGGAAGACATGCCAGGAATTGACCCTAATTTGGTCTCACACCACCTTCGGCTCAAACCGTAGATACCACCGTTTAAGCAACGCATTCGTAAAGTGGCATATATCTACCACGAAGGGGTAGAAAAAGTGTTTCAAAAGGTACTCGCAGCTGGATTCATACAAGAAGTCAAATATCCCACGTGGATATCCAACATGGTCATCGTACCTAAGAAGAACGGAGGCGTGCGCATTTGCATTGACTTTAGCAACCTCAATAAAGCGTGCCCCAAGGACAATTACCCACTTCCAAACATCGACCATCTGGTCAACGCAACCGAAGTCCACCAAAGACTATCCTTCATGGATGGATACTCAGGGTACAACCAAATAGCCCTTGCAGAAGAAGATCAGGAGCATACTGCGTTCTTTACCCAAGGAGGCTTGTATTGCTATACAAGGATGCCTTTTGGCTTAAAGAACGCGGGGGCAACATACCAACGATTAGTAAACAAAATCTTTAAGCCATGGATAGGAAAAATACTGGAGGTCTACGTAGACGATAAGCTCGTCAAAATCAAAGAAGCAAAAAACCATCTCTCAGAATTAAGGGAGATATTATAAGCCATGAGAAACTTCCACATGAAGGTGAACCCGCAGAAATGCCCGTTCGGAGTTACCTCAGGAAAATTCTTGGGATACTTGGTGACCAAGAGAGGAATAGAAGTAGACCCCGAAAGGGTCAGAGCAATAATGGAGATGCCATCTCCACAAACTCTAAAAGGAGTACAAAAGCTAAATGGAAATTTAGCTTCCATGGGAAGATTCATAGCAAGGTCGTCGGATAAATGCAAAACATTTTTCGATACACTAAGAAAAGGAAACAGGTTTACATGGACCGTAGAATGCGAACAAGCCTTTCACAAGATCAAAGAGTACTTAGAATCAGTACCCATCCTACAGAAACCGGATCCAGGTGAGATACTCACCCTATACCTAGCAGCAACAAGCTACGCTGTGAGCGCAGTATTGGTACGAGACCAAAAGAAAGGAGAAAATCCCGTATACTACATCAGCAAGATACTCAGTTCAGCGGAGCGTAATTATACCAAGGTGGAACAACTCATATATGCCTTAGTAGTGGCGACACGGAAACTAAGGATATATTTTGATGCACACACCATCCGAGTTTTCACAAAATCTCAGATAAGTCAAATCCTCGACAGCACGGAGAAAATTGGAAGAGTGATAAAATGGAACGCCATGATCAAACAGTTTCACATAATCTTCGAAACAAGGAAAGCTGAGAAATCACAAATCCTAGCAGACTTCCTAGCGGACCTACCTCTCAACGACGAAGCAGAGATATATGGCATCCCAAGAATGGAGGAAGACAAGCCGGAACCAGAAGACCTCTTGGAACCGCAAAATTCACGAAGGTGGGAGATATTCGTAGATGGCTCCTCCAACGAAGAAGGTGCAGGTATATGGGTTGTAATAACAACCCCTACCGGAGACCGAATCATCTATGCATTCAGGTTAGAATTCGAACAATACACTAACAACATTACGAAGTATGAGGCGATCATACATGGCATACGCTTGGCACAGGATCTAGGCTTATCAGATGTTCGCTTAACTAGTGACTCACAATTGGTCATTAGACAAATCGAACTCAAATATTAAACTTTGGATCCAATACTGTCTTCGTACCTAAAATTAACACAGGAGCATGCATCAAAGATCAACAAGGTCACGTTCAGACATGTATGTCGGAAAGACAACAGACACGTAGATGCCTTAGCATTCATATCGTCAGTGCTGAGGGACATAAACACCACCTCCATCCAAATCAGAAGGATATATAAACCTTCGATAGAAGGGCTAACCTCAGGAGTTGAGGAAACCTTGGTCGTCCAAACTAGGGCCATGAGGGAAGCAGAAATAAAAAAAAGAAGACGAAGGTATAGAAGAATCAGATAACGAAGTCGACGAGTCCGACAAAGATCAGTCCATGTTAGACGGAAGCAACGAAGATGAAGTGGAAGATGATTGGAGAATCCCAATTCACCAGTACCTTGACAAAGATACCTTACCCGCAGATGTCAAAGAAGATCGAAAACTCGAATCAAAGGCAGCAATGTACATCCTACAAGATGGAATACTGTATAGAAGGTCATTTCTTGGACCTCTGATGCGGTTCCTCTCACAAGCCGAAGGTAGAATAATACTACATGATATACATAGCGGAGAAGCTGGCAATCATAGCGGAATAAGGTCCTTGTCAATCAAAGCCAAGATGCAAGGATACTATTGGCTAGGCATGGACGAAGATGCAAAGAACGTGGCAAGGCATTGCGAAAGATGTCAACGCTCTGCCAGGAAAATTAAATCACCAACAACGGAGCTGAACTCAGTCATCAGCCCATGGCCATTCGTCAAATGGGGGGTTGATATTGTTGGACCCTTGATAGAGGGAACATCTAAAAGAAAGTACCTTATCATGGATACGGATTACTTCACTAAGTGGGTGGAAGCAAGGGATTTGGCAAGAATTAGGGACGCAGATGTCTTTAAATTCTTGTTTGAGCAAATCATTTTCAGGTTCGGAATACCAGCCACCATAGTGTCTGACAATGGCAAACAGTTGGAAGGAAAGAACATAGACATGTTATTCAACACGTTCAACATTAATAAAAACAAGTCTACTCCAATATATCCTAAGAGAAATGGACAAGCGGAGGCCACTAACAAGACGATAGCAATGAACTTAAAAAAGAAGTTGGGGGCATACAAGAAAAGATGGTGTGAGCAGCTACACAACGTCCTATGGGACTATCGAACTACAAGAAGGGCGGCCACGGGAGAAACTCCGTTCTTGCTAACCTACAGAGCCGAAGCAGTCATCCCGACGAAGATAATACTGCCAACAAAGAAAACAGAGGCATGGGAAAATAACCTGACAACGTATATTATGCTAGAAAAGTTTGATGATCTTGAAAAAAGGAGAGAAGTGGCTTTGCAAAGGATGGTAGACTACCAACGAAGGCTAGCTCGCGAATACAACAAACGGGTAATCCCTAGAAACTTTGTGGTTGAAGAATACGTACTATGTCAAATACCACCATATCAAAAGAAGAAGGAATGGGGAAAACTATCTCCGACATGGGAAGGACCCTACATCATACATGATATTGCCAGGAAAGGATCATACTACCTAAGAAATCTTAAAGGTGAAGTATTGTAACACCCTTGGAACGCAATGTACCTAAAGAAGTAATACCCGTAAGAGAATGGTTACTACTCAAGAGAAGAAGGGAAGGGGCAATAGCCCACCATGTTATATCCCTGATCAAAGGTATTATTGACCTAACTAATCAATGAAAGAAACTTTTGCTAAGAAAAAGTATAATTTGATTAAATACAAACTGGGTTAGAATAGACACCCTCCGTCAGAACTGACGATGAGACAAGGCAAGGCACAACTGCGCATGTGTCAATATTCGGATCCTCGGAGTGATAACTCCATTCATGAGGCAATAAGAAAAAGTAAGATATACCCTATAGAGATACCTTGTCGAAGTAAAGCATCCATCGCACTGAATGCGTAGGGTTACAAGAAAATTATTGCCCACGTAGGAGCCCTCGCCACCACGGTACCTTCTGGCCAAAGGATACTTGGGTAGGATGATGAATGTTCCACCAAAGGTTAAACATACCTTAACACCTTGTGATAACTCGAATGTGCAAATAATTATACACAACATGTCTACATATATTCATGCAATAATAAAGGTACCATAATAGTGTTACCAAAATACGACTAACGCGTCTTAAAAGTTGCAGATGACAAAGGATCAGAACATGACAAAGAATTGTTTCAAGGAAAAGAGACAGCAAAGACCCCTCAGCTGGGGGCATAATACAACAAAGAAGTTCAATTGGAAACAAAGTGAACATAACATGATCATGGGTAAGGAAGACGAGGGAAGACAACTCCTTCATCCTGGAGCTCAGCCTCCGCAAAGGCCTTGTTGATGTAATCAATGGAAGAACGCTGAATTGCACCTTCATCTGAGAAGCTTGAGCCTCCAAATCCGAATCCGATTTCTGACGAAGCTCCGTCATCTGAGCACTGAGCTAGTCATTAGCCTTCTGAAGCGCCCCAGCCTTAAACTCAGCAGCGACATCAAACTGGCGAGATATCTCCAACAAAGATATTTGACCCTCAAGACGGCTAATCTTTGCGTTTGTACCCACCAGCTTCTCTTGGAGACCCGCGGATACGAAGGTATCAGCAACAAGAAAAAGAAGTTAAAGACACAAAGGATGCCACGGAAAAATAAGTATCCTGAGCTACCTCCGACATGGCTAAGGGATTCTTCTAAACTATGTTGAGCCTCAACAAGATCCACCTCAGCTGCGTCAAGATCTTCCATGAGGGTATCCCTTTCCGTCCGGAGATCATCAACATCAATTGATAGACGCATTTATGTGTCTATTTTGATCTCAATTGTATATATTGTTAGTGCTCGATTCTGTACTTATTTGGTTATTTTATGTCTTTGTAGGTATTTTTGGAGAAATAAGCTTTTGTGAGAATATTGGCTCGAAAAGTGGTATTTGCGCTCGTGGGAGAAAATTACTATTCAGATCCTCAGTGTGGATAAGGGGCACTTCAATTACTAAGGGGTGACCCCAGGGCAACTACTATTGGAAAATCGGAACTGGATAGGGGGAGGTCATCTTCCAAAATTCAAATTCGGTAAAAAGGCGGGAAAATTTGTTGCAGTGAAGAACATATTAGGGTTCTTGATTTGGAGGAGTTTGAGGTCGATTAAACCTCTGATTTTCATAGGATAGACTCCTTATGGGTCTAGGAATCTGATATGGGTGTTGAAATCGATTAGACTGGGCTCAATCGACGAATTTTTATCACAACAGAAATATATGGAAAGTCACGTGTGTGACCTGTTTTAGGGAATTTTAGAGAGATTAAAGTGCTACAAACCTTCGCAAAGATTTGTATCTATCTAAGGAAGAGTTTATAATAAAAAGGAAAGCTCAGAAACGTGTAGAAATTCTAAAACAAGAAATTGCCGCAACTTTGTCGTAAAGAGAGGGGAAGAGATTTTGGAGAGACTTAATCGGTATTTTTGATATAAATAGATTGTTTGGGTCATATAGAAGGGGTGTCTGGAGTTTGGTGACCTGAGGAGGGCCAGAGAAGAAGAAATCAGAGTTGTATCAAACTCTGTTTCTGCTGCTGCTGCACAGCTCAAGAACACGAAGAACATTGACGCACGAAAAACAGTTACATAACAGTATCGTTGTTCAACAGCAGAAGAGCAGTAACGTTTATATACAACAGTTAATCATTGTTCCTCTTTGTACCAGAGATCTGTAACACTTTTACGCTGTTGCAAATCAGCTGCTTTACACCTTTCACTCTTTTAATCAACTTTTGAGCAACAAACATGTATTTTGAGCAAGTGATTAATATGAGGAGCTAAACCCCAACACTGGGATGACGGAGAAAGCCATATTTCATGCATGTGGTAATTATATTTAATTCTTTTTATGACTTTTTGCATTAATTTAATCGTTTATGATTTTTCTTAATTAGTTGTGAAGTCGTATGATGATGTATGCTTGGTCTAAGTGCTTTTGATGCATCATGTTAGTGATTTACAGTTAATCTTTTTAAAATATACCCTGGAAAAGAATTAGAGTCAATAAACAAGAGCTATAATTGTCTAAGAATTGATTTTTGAACCACATGATATGCGGTTTGGTGGAATCCTGAGTCTCAGTAATCTCTCGACATTGTGACAAACCTTGTGTATATATTTTTTTTATTTTTATTGTTTTCTATTATTAAGTCTGAAATCGAGTCTACACAAGTCTGAGTTGAACGAACTTTATTTACCACTATAAAACTACATCATCAATCCGGAACGAAGCATTCTCGGAGGATAAAACTTGGTAAACACTCTCTAACGATTCCAACCTTCTTACTAAAGATGCATGAGACATGGAAGAAGGTACGGAGCCGGCTTCAACAAGTTTTTTCTTAAGGGAACAGACCTCAGAAGTTATGACATTTCATTCTGCAGTAAACTTAGCTAAGGAAGCGTAGGCATCTTCAAAATTTGCATGATACTTCTTACGTATAATTTCTTGGGTGAGAGACGTTTCTCGACTAAGGAAATATCCTCCTTTTGCTTTGAATGAGACTCTCCTTCCAGTGAAGGGCTTCATCACATTCCTTACGAAGCAAAGCCATCTGCTTCACTAAGTCTGCATTATGAGTAGACTCAAGGGAAAGTTGGGCCTCATTATGGACGGTTATGTTCATCAGCCTATCAGATTTCTTTTGATAATACCAGACATCGGAGGTTAACTTGGCTACTTGATCCCGGAGACATCTAAGTTCACTATAGCTACCGGCTGGCAGACGAAGGTTGTCTTAGGACTATGCATCCAAACAAGAACAAAGAAAAAGCTAAGGTAAAGAAGGAACGAACCTATGACTTTAGAAGACTCAGCGTCCAAGGCAGAATCAACAGCTTTGCGCCCATCTCAGAAACATTTGCAACATTATTCGCTCTCTCAAGAGCCAACAAGCAAGATTCTAGGGATCTCTGAGTTTTCCTCAGATCGTCCTCCAACGAAGATATCTTAGAAACAGAAGCAGCACTAAGGAGCTAAATGAGGAAACAACGTGACAAGTATGCTCAGGCAAAATGCTGGGGCCAGCACGCTTAACCCTATAAAACTTAGGTAAAAGTATACTTTATGCCAAAAGGAACCTATTAATCTCAGAAACGAAGGTTATTCAAGAATCTAACCCATGCAAATACGGAACAGATAAGCAAATGAAGAAAATTGGTGGCTCAAACTCGATCACGTGATGCAGAGAGCAATAACGAAGGAAATGGCCTTTGGATTAATACATGACTGAGTGCGATAATCCAGGAACCAGAATGAAGACTATTGCTGATAAAAAATATACACGCTGTCAGCAAACCGGAGACAATTACGAAGATTTCCAAACCCAGCAAAGGGGCAAAGTCTACTAAGAGTACCTTAAGAGAAGGAGACTGCTCAAGACAAACACAAAAACAATTATGAATGAAAAGGTAGCGCATAAGTAAAGATGCTTTTTTCCATTTAAAAGCAACGGGAATCAGCTTGCAAGGAAAAAAGGGGGGAAAACACACATCAACCACAGTTGAAAACATCAAAAGAACCCACGAAGGGGCATACTTTGTTCTAGAAAGGCATCAAAAAGAAATACTTCAATCAAGGAGAGGAAGAACCTGAACACGCGACATCTCCTGAGATAGGCTCGGAATTAAAAAGCTTTGCCGGCTTTTCCCTAACAACTGAAGCACCACATAAATACCGGAGAATGCGCCAGAAATCACCACCATAATGCGTCGCCACCGGAGGGAACGCCCTAACTACATGATCTCCAGCAGAAGACGACTCAAGCACACCAGGTGAAACCCTTCTCTTCTTTACTGAATTACTAACAGAGCCAAGGACAGTCCTAGCAACAGATCCCGGAGCAGTCCCAACAGACGAAGCAGGGGCAGACTACAAAAGAAAGCCATCATAATATCAAAAAAAATATATTAAAGCAAATATATTCGAAGCTGCCAACCTTCAAAGAAAAACGAAGGTTACCTCGTGAGAAGCGGTAGGGTTGGAAAACCAAGGCTGGTGCCCGTCAAGTTTCATAGGAAAAGAAAAGGCAGTATGAGGAACGCTGGGGTCAGCGGTAGCAGATCCTAAAAACCATGGATTAGTCATAAGAAAGGGAGTACACGCCCAGCATTTACCGCGATCAAGATAATAAGATTCGGTAATCTCAACTAAGGTCAGATGGGAGTAGCTATCGTTGTCACAAAGTGACAACCTTTGCAGCTCATAATAAGGCGGAATAGGTGGAAGATCCCTAACAACAACTTCTTCTACCTTTGCGACCACACCAGCCTCAGACACCATAGTCATCTCAGTTTTCACAGATACCTCAGTATCCTCAGATGATGGAGATGGCGTAGCACCAGGATGATCCATTCTCGGAGGTAAGTCCGTAGACGAAGAGGGCATATGCTCCTTATCCACGGGCTTCTTCGAAAGACCAATGGTTCCTAACACCAACAGGAGAAACATCCCAATCAATAATGACGGATGAAAAGTCACAGTCCATTACAAAAACAGATCAGGGGGAAAAATCAACATACTTTGGGCATGGGTTTTATTAAACCAACCAAAAGGAAGAGTTTAAACTCATCACGGGGCAAAATCAAGGGTCATTCATCACATGATCGGAATTGCAGACGAAGAACAATCATGGCAAGATCATCATCAAAATAAAAAATAGGATTAAACCCAGGCCCTCATACAACGAGAATGGGCAAAAAAGAATTATAATTCTTACATGCAAGCACCACAACAACATCCAGCAATCGAAAGAGGAGATGCATAACTAAGCATAAAGAAGAATGAAATCAACAACAACGAGTAAGAACCACTTAATTGCATGATCAGACGCTTATCAAAACTTCGAAGGAGCAAAAGAAAAAATTGAGGATTTAGCATCAGGAGAAAAAATATCTGAGAAAGGGATGGAGAGCGACAGTTGGAGGAAGGGAAAAAGAGTTAATGAAAATTCCTTCTCTTTATTCCCATCTTATAGGCGGCTGGATAATCCAAAAATTTGGAAGTCCCGAAATTCAAGGGGAAGTTATTGCATGAAAGGACATGTAGGGACCACTCAGTCGGTACGTGCAAAAATGGCGGAGTAACGGAAGTTTTTCTTCCAATTCTACCAAACGGTAGAATATGAAAGAAAATGGGCAAACTATGAATACCAATATTCTGTGGAGCACGTGTCACGATCTTAGTGGCCGCATACAAACTTAACTGTGTAGTCTTCGCTATACAGAGAAGCCTGAGTAACAAAGGATACCTTCGCAGATCTACTTTATCCCGTCATAGGAAGGATGCCTCGACGGTTGAGATAAGAAGAGTAAAATCCTAGTCTACAAGGAGGCAGCTGGCGAAGAGACAGAGTTAAATGACGCATCTAATTAGCATTAAATGCACAAATCTCTTATTTACACGCATAATGAAAGCACGTGAAGAGAGAAGTCGTGGCAGAACCGGATTGGCAGAAGCTGGTGGTGAACGAAGGTACAACCTGTACTAAGGTTAGGAAGTTCCCGAAAGAACGTGGGTCAGCTGAGGTGGCAGAGTGCGACTGGAGAAAGCATGCGGTGAACGAAGGTACCATTGGTACGAAAGGTATATCAGCGAACGATGGACCCAGACGCAGCAAAGATATACTTGGAGCATAAGGTGCTACAAATACCTAGCCTCACCAACAAACTAAGGGCATTCAATATCTAGGAGAGAAGATCTAGTCTTAAGCTTATACCTCTTTAATTTTTGGAACTTAAGTATCCTTGAACTTGAGTTCTCTCTATTACATTGGGAAGCATTTAAGATCTATGTAACCGCCGTTAAGATCTTTGTAACCACCATACTCAATACAAAACAATCACTCATTACCCCGTGGACGTAGACGAAAGTCGAACCACGTAATCTCTTGTGTCTCATGATAACTTAGAAGCTTTTATATTATATTTGTGTTCTTCGTTATTATTGCGATCGTGAATACCATTTATTACTTAGCATCATCAGTTCAATAGAGGCATCAATACTACTTAGTATATGATCCTCTGAGTTGTATGCATTACGTAGACTACGGGAAAACGAGTAGTCACAAGCGAGTTAAACTCAGCTCGAAATGTCAAATGTGTATAAACGAAGTTTATATAGCTATACGAATTTTGTCTCAAATATGAGATAGAGCAGATAGACTTTTGAGTGATAGATGAGTTCAAGTCTCCACATACCTTTTGTTGGTGAAGTTCCACAAGCTCCCCTTAGTAGTTCTTCGTCTTCAATCGATGAATGCCATGAAGTCTAAATCTCAACTATACTTTCTATCCTAATCCGAGACTTAGCTATAAGTAGACTAGAAATCAAGACTTATAATTTTAGCAAATAAACTTGACAAACAAGCTTGAGATAGCAACACTTGCAAGTTCTACCTAGCAGTGCTCTAATATGATCAATGAAGTATTTGAAGTTTTTAATAGAGTTCTAACAATGCTACACATATTAAAGTAATAAGTCTTTAAGCATCTACTAAATATTGCCCGAACAGTTGGTACAACGGTTTGACAACCGTAGGGCTTGTTCACAAATCTCTTACATTCGGGATCAAGAAGCGTCTACTAGTATTGTTGGTGGGAAACTAGAATCGCATTGTTATTTTAGTTTTCAATTATTGATTTGATTAACTAACGATAGCTATCTCTTGATTTTCACTTAGTTTTATTATTCTTAAGAACCTTCTCTTCTGACATAAGGTCACTCAAACAAGATCAAGAGTATAACATTGACTCGTGATCATCCATTGTTAAAAGACACAGTTTTGTACATGATCTATCATAATTCATGAATCAAGTTTGTTATTGTGCAGTTACAAAAGACTGTTGAAGATTGAAGACAAGAATATTTTTCTTATTGGTTTTTTTATCTTCCTGATTTGCTTCGTGCACAAAATTGATCGGCTGGGATCTGACTAGGTCTAGTTTATCCTTTGATAGACTGATTATTGAATACTTGTATTTAGATCTAAAAGCTATAATTTGGTGGTACTCTTCAGTTTCCAAATCCGATAGTTCTATTTGACTCGATCTGTTAACTTGTTTAATCCAGATCTTGGAAGATCTAAAATCCGACAAAGAAGGTTTAGTTTATTTTAAACAAGAAAAGCCTCACGCTTTACATCATATATCTCTGATTAACATCTTTAGATGGAAGAGTGGTTACCAAACAGATTAGTCCTTTACTGCTTGGAAGACGATTCAAATGGCTGAGTGCTTAAATAGTTCAGATAGACTAAAACAACTTAAAATAGTGGACTTTATCTTAGAATTCATGTGTGTTGGACAGATTGGTTGTAGGCACAAGGATACTGAGGAAACTAGGTAACTAGGGGTACCTTACTTGGTCTCAACTATACGAAGTTGGTAGTGTCTTTGTATAGAGGCTTAATTCTGAGAGAACTCAAAACTGGACTAGGTCCTGGGGTTTTTCTGCATTTGCGGTTTCCTCGTTAACAAAATCTTGTTGTGTCTTTACTTTTATGTTCCGCAATTATAATTATTGATTTAGTTATAATTAACAGTAAAAATATTTTACGTTAACCCAAAGCAATTGATTAATCCTATAGTATATCGGTCTTGTACTGTAACTAAGTGATTACCTTGTTGTTGTATTGTCTCGAATTTGTTTATAGACGATCACACAAGGTATTGTACTTACGGGTTGATATCGAAAATATTGTAGTGCACTTGGTTCCCTCGTCATTTCACTATGAGTCTTAAATGATAAATTGAACATGGATCAAATTTCACGGTTATTATGGATGACGTACGAAGTGTCTGTAGAGTTGTCAACAATGCTTTGTACACCATATGCATTGAGTCTGATTTGTCACTGATGATTGTGACATATCATTGTGGAAACTGAGGCAGCAATGATATTTTAATGATTTGGATTCATAAGCGTGGGTTTAATGAGATTTTTGGATCAATTATAAACCAATATGCATTTTTGATGTGTCAAGCATTTGAAAGAAGTCATATGAAGATGAACATTGTAGAATGATTGTAGAAGGTTCATCTTCGATCCACATGTCATGAACAATTCAAATGACGAGAGATTAATGTATTAAAATATTGGTTGAGAGACCAATACAATATTGATTGATAAACCAACTAAATATTAGTTGATGAACCAATGAAATATTGATAGGTGGATCAATATGAAATATTTTGCTCTGCAGAGAAATTAAACATTGATATTTGAATTAATGAAATATTAATTAAAATATTGATAGTTGGACCGAATATTAAATAATTAATTAAAATATTGATAGCTAGATTAATATTAAATCGTTGGTGTTTGAACATGTTCAGAATTATGCTCTACAGAGCATTAGGTTCAAAACCCTAATTTTTTTATAGACAAATGAATCAAATGAATGATTGAGAAAGACATGACCAATAGGTAAAAGGGACCTACCACTGGTATCAATAGGACCAATGTGGTGCACAAGTGCGTTGCATAGGATTCACCAAAGTCAGTTACAGATAATTTTGTGTAAAGATGATTAATTAGTGTTTAATCATAAATAAAAATATGTTCTACATAGCATTGGGTAGTAAAACCTAATTATGGTAGATATAGGGACTGACCAATGGGTGAAGGACATGCCATCGGTGGTGGTAGGACCAATTAGGTGGTCATGGATGATGGTCCAAGTTGGTGCAAAGAGGTAGAACCAAATTTGGACCGCAAAAGATTAATTAGGATAATTAATCATTGAATGGAGTGGAACCTACTTTTGGTGGTAAAGGGACCGACCATGACCGTCCATGGTGGTGCATGTGCCACCATGTCGTCCGCGAACCATTTCTGAGTGTTGGGGTATTTTCTAATGATGCATCAAGCATTCTTTTGTATTTTCAGAAGAGTTTGGTCTTGACTGAAACTCTTGATTTTGCTCTGAAGAGGAAGCAACTTTTTTGCTTTGAAGACCAATATCTGGAAATATTAAAATAATATATATATATTTTATGGTTTAAAGACGTAATGGTAGTGAGACCACTTGCTTTGTAAACCATACGGTCCATGGAGAAATATTCGATAAGGTTTGGAAATATCAAGGAGTTTGATCTAAGGAGGACGTTTTTTATAACGGAAATAACAAATGATATTAAAATAATGGAAAAATGAAAGGAAGTGGGCACCGGCAGCATGGCCGGCCAGCGGGTCCGGTCCCACGTGGTTTCCTTTATTTTTTGTTATTTTGTTACATTTTCTCTTTCCTCCTTCCTATTGTAATGAGTATTTTGTATCCTTTTTTCATCCATGTTCTTGGTGCTCTTTGGAGCATTATTACTGAGTATACCCATGACTTTTTCTCGGGGCTTACCCAACGGTGACCCTTATTCCCGAAAGACAAATATTTATCATTGATTCATGGAATTCAGCTGAGAAAATTCATGAATTGAAGTAATGAAATATTGGGATGAAAAATAACATATTTTCATAGGAATCCATTTGATGAATATAACACTAGAATTAATTAACTAGCCGCTTTATACTAGCAGACAATCTGTCTAGAAGCATTCAATTGATTCGAGAATCGAGATATGAGATGGTAAAAGCACCATATTCGTTCTGAATATTATTCTGGATTATTATAAACATCTGGGAAGAGTTTCAACAAGCACCAGAGATGTCTTTCGAAAGAATTTCGATTATAAAGAGATATTGAGCTGCGCAACATAAACGACAAAATATTCAATGAAAGTTCAGTTGGGAAACTCTAATATTGGCGTCATATATTATTGCTTCAAATAGGTTACAACACTGCAATTCAATTCGCTTGCGCAATGTGAAGACATGAATTTTTATTTTTCTGATGCTGGTCAGAGATACATATTCTTTTATGCAATTTTACAAATTTAGCGTTTTTCAAAAATCCACCATCAACACTAAGGTATGATCTTTTCCAAAGATATAGTGATTTAGTTGTGATTTAAACTCCATATATATCACCTTCTATTTGGTTTTTACTACATGATACTTGCATTACAATGATTGTACCATACCAACTCGTATTGATACGAGTCAGAATTACATCTATGTCCCATACTTGGTAGATACACCTACTTATATATCATTACTACTTAATCCAGAGGTACATATCTTCCCTTATGCTAGAAAAATTTTACGTCGTCTACCTTGATGTGTATGTGTTTTCATTGACATGTTCCTGTATACCAGCGTGGGTATGAGTCAGCGCGTCTAACCCTCTTCAGGTTCCATATTTAACTTTGAGATAGTTAGCTTAAGTTGAGAAATTTCTTTTTCCTAAAAGTGTGACATTGTTGTTTAAGAGAATCTCACATGCCTCTTAACCACTTTCTTTAAGTTGGATATCTTATTAAATATCGCGAGTCTCTTGTCATCATACTTCAACCTATACTGGTGCTTTTTTTTAACATATGAAGTAGCAAAAATAAATATGGAAAGATTTTTCTTACTCATGTCACCCTTTGTTAATTTCTTTCCACAAAAGTTGACGTGCTAATTTGTAACATTTTTTATTTACAGTTATTGACTTTTTTGTCTAAGAAATGGATTTCATCCCACTAACATTCTAGTTTTGGGTAAAAAATATCATGAATGTTTCTAACTTTCCTTGGTCGTATGCCATAGCTTTAGGTGTTTTCAATGAAAGAAATATCCATTTCAGCATTAATTGAGGTCAATATGTTGTCCTAAAAACATATGGGAATATGCCTTCGTATTTGGACAGTGCATCACCATCTTAGAAGGTTTTATGATGAGAGCATAGATATTTTCCATAAAAGTAGTTTCCATATCAAAGACCCAATAATGATATTCAAGTATTTTTTAGTACAAATGGTCAAATTTGTGTCGAGTTGTCGTAGTCAAAGCCTGGTCAACTATTTGGTTAAGACCCGGTCCATTGGATTGGCTAGTTGATGGTTAACAAAAGTGAAAAAGTGGGGGTCTAACAACCTCACCCAATATTTTTCTTAGTAATCTGTATGGACTAACTCCAATATACTTTTAAGAGAATCAAGTAGACATTCAGACTCAATCTTAATAAAAAGTTGTTTATGGGTAAAAACTGTTTCAGTTGGTTTTGGTAAATGTGGGTGTGTGGATGAGAAATAAATCTAAACCTTAACCAAATGCACTGCACGGGAGTACTTTAGATTCGAGAGATCAATTTATACAATCCTGGCCTAAACCAAGAAATGGCCGTTCCAGTCTTGCTTCGGTCACAAAGTGAAGGAGAAGGGTTGGTCTTAGGGAGGGAAGCGAAGAAGGTGTTGAGACCAGAATGGTTAATTCTGAAGGTGTGGCTATTTTATGACTTGTATCAGAATTTGAAACTGGCTTGCGGAATGTAAGCTATCAGTTCTTGGTGTTTTCTGGATATTGTGTTGTTAACCAAAACTCCGTTTTTGGTTGAAATAGGTAGAACCTATTTATACAAGTCATATTTAACGTACCCTGATCTTATAGAAAGTGGGAATGATTGAGTGATGGAGAAGTGGGGTAATGTGTAAATGCCAGAGACCACGTTCCCACTATGAAGGAGACGGGTTAGTTTACACCCACTACTTCTTGCCACCACTAACTGCCCGGCTTTCTGACACTTTCTTGTAACAGAAGTGTTGCACGCCGCACGCTGTAAACCGCCAGACCAATACCCTGATGAGCATCCCCCAGTTTGTGACATGTTTGATGTCTCGAGTGTTTTCGTGGAAAACGTGTAGCAGTTTTCTATGTGTGGAAAGTCAAAGTCAAAAGACTTGCCGCAGAAAGATAACACGTGATGCAATTTAGGCTTGCCTTGGCTGGTCGCCTAATACTTGCCACAGGCCTGTCAATTCGATGGTGAATTTGGACAGCTGAGATTATAACTCATGAGAAAGGGCGGCCATTGATTATGGCCACATTCTGTTGGCATCTTTTAATAGCATAGTGGAGCCATTGACACATGCCAGTGACATGGTGGCATGGCCAAATCTAGGATTTGGCGTCGTGGCCAAAATTAGGGCTTGGCGGCATGGCCAAGCTAGGATTTGGCGCCTTGGCCAAAATTAGGGCTTGGCGGCATGGCCAAGCTAGCATTTGGCGTCGTGGCCAAAATTAGGGCTTGGCGGCATGGACAAGCTTGAATTTGGAGTCATGGCCAAAATTAGGGCTTGGCGGCATGGCCAAGCTATAATTTGGCGCATATTGGTGTTAGACCCAAATATGGCTTCAACAACATTGGATCCAGTTGCCATATCAAACTTAATTCCCTAGGGAGCATTACTTGGCTTGGTTGGAGTGGCAACTTTAGCTAAGTTAGGGTCTGGCGAAACCCTAATTTGCGCGTGTGGCATGTGACCGCGGTACGGTGACGTTTTTGTGCAAACGGCACCATGGCTACGCCAGAGGAATTATGGTGAATCCAAAACGTGGGGATGGTCACAGGAGAAAGGGCGGCTATGAGTGGCCATAGTATGGCACCATTTTTAGGTTTCCCGGTCCCACATGGTTCGTGGCATGTTGTGGGGCCCAAAGTGGCGTAATTTGGGACACGACCAAAGTTAGGGTTTCAAGTAATGCCACTAAAGGAAATCATGTTCTAGTTAGGAAACCTTGACCAAACTCTGTTATGGCGTTGTTCCACGAATAGAAAGTAGGTTAGCACGTAGGCGCGCTATTTCTTGCACGTTGGCACGTTCGACATGTTGTTGTGGCAAAGTGGCACGTTTGGCATGTTTGGCATGCACATTTAGTGCATTGACGAAACATGGCATGTTTGGAATGTCACTAGAATGACGGAGCAGAATGGCACGTTTGGCATGCCAATTAGCATGTTGGCGCGGCTTTTGGAAAGCCAATTCGGCATTGTGACTATCTGGCGTAATTTTGCATCTTTTAATACTGTGGCAGGTTTACAGCGACCTGATTGGTCGATTAAAAAGAGGGGTCGGCCAAGCATGGGCGTGGCCACATTTCTAGTGTGTGTGTAACGGATTTAAAGCGACCTGATTGGTCGAGGGGAAATAGGGCCGGCAAGTATGGGCCCAGCCACAACTCATGTGCGTGTGGAGGGTTTAAGGCGACCTGATTGGTCGACGATAAATAAGGGCCGGTCGAGCACCATATGGGTGTGGCCACTTGCAAGTGGCGTCGTCTGGCCTATGGCATCTCCACACTTCCCTTTGTTGCTGATCCTATTCCGCGGCTCCTTTTATTCCTTGTTTTCTGATTGTGGGTAGGATTTTTCACCTACTAATCCATGGCGGATTAATTGCCTAGTTCGCCTAGGGTTAATTTCGACATGCAAGTTCAATTATACTGTGCAGGGCGCAAAACCCTAATTTTTGCAAATTAGTCAGGATAATATCTGAATCTTGTGGATTATCATAAAATTGATTGAATTTTATGTGTTGGCACAGAGTTCTTTAAGTTTATTGTCAGAGAGCAGTATGCTTTCTGATTGAGTACTTTTATGCAAGGACCTTAACCTTGATACTTGGAAATTCGTGCTACTCTGCTGCGAGTGAACACAAATTGTCATGCCATATCAATATTAAGGGTCCATCCGGGGAACATAGCATAGGCAAAATACTCGGCAGGCTCCGACATTAGTGAGTAATGCAACTAGGATCTTATACACTCATTAGGCTCTATACTAGTGAACAATTCATCTAGGAGTTTGAGTTTCAATATAATATGAAGAGAGACATAGACACTCATCAGATTTTGATATATTCTCCAAATTCCCTGTGGAATATAGACATATCAATGTCTACTGCATATGATGCCGGGTCAGGTAGATATACTTTTACAGTTTTCGCCCTATACTAAAAACCACCATCAACATTAAGTCCCCTGCTTAGAACGTAACAGTGGAATGTTGCGGGGTAAGCATGAGATGGTGACAGTCAAGGATAACAAATTGAAAGGGAAGGACATGAAGAGGTTACCAGGAAAAAATCTGACCGAGCTTTGGCAAGCTGCATGAACAGTCCGTGATCTTTGTGTCAACGCGCTTCTGGATTGGCCACGGAGTACTGGTGTTATAGAGTGTTGGCACTTGGCGTATCTATGGCTTTTCTACGACACTTGCACTTGGAGTACTTCTGTCTTGGCCACAGAGTGTTGATGCTATGAAGCGTTGGCGTACTTATAGTTTGGCTACAAGATGTTGGTGTTGTGGAGCGTTACAAGTCTAAGTGGTTGGTGATCTTGGAACGCTGCTAGTTAGGTCGTGGAGCGATGATCTTTGTGTGCTGCTTTTTCGGCTATGGAGCGGTGATCTTGGCGCGCGGCTTTTTCGGCTACGGAGCATGAGTGCGGTGCACCCAGTCATCTATTATCGTTCATGGAGCAAGAATGAATCCTTCTTCTGTTCAAACTCTAGAAACTCCGTTCGTATGAAAAGGGGTTTCGACCCTCTTCTGTTTTTGTTGCTCGTCCGGCTCCGTGCTTTCGTCTGCAGCGTCTGGCTCCTCTTTGTCATTTGTTAGGGTGGTAGAGCGATCATTAACGACAACAAAGCAATCTCCAATAGTTATAATCAGCAGCAAGGCTAGCCAGGAGAATCAAGGTAGGTGCTCTCTCCTATTTCGCGCATGTAGCCACCCAACAGTACCATCGATCTTCTCCAGAATGTGTAATAAGGTTCTGACTCCATATTAATGAGTATCTAACCTCTCCAGTGGATTTTAAAATTTACCAAACTCCATTACACTCTTCGGATGGATGGATGAAATATATGCTCGGCAATGATCATGTCAGGGCTAATCTTGGAGATTGTGGTTGCGTTGTTGGTCCATCCTTGACTTTAGGTTATTTGGTGCTTGTACTTTCTGATTGCGATGATGATCTGCTATGGATGCTTGCATGGTCGAAATCTTCCGGAGCCATTCGGTGAAATAGATGAGTGGAGAGGCGCTTCGTTGCCAATGTGCTGTTATCAAGTCTTCAAGGACTCTGTTCCAAGCGACATACTTTGAACCATATTCTAAATCTTGGACTATTGTATGGAATGGGATGTGATGAGAAGTCCCCAGTTATACTTCTGTTATATACGATGGCGTGGCCGGATATGTGAATGTATCTCTATGGCGTGTTTTTGGAGTCTTTGATGCACGTGTACGGCTTCATGTTGAGAAATTCCTGCGGCTCGTAAAGCTTCGACAGTGATGATGTTGAAATCAGAAATAACCTGGCTGAAGGAAGTGAAGGCATCCCATGCTGGTAGTCCCCATGTGTAATTATCCTGAGACTATTTTCTCGCGGAAGATGTGCTTCTACTACATTCACTGGTAAGGTGGTGACTGCGTTTAAACTTCTAAACCTGAAGGAGGCTTCAGTACCCAAGTGTAGCCTACTTTAATTGCATCGCCTTGAATCCACGCCTATGGGATTTGATACAAGCTTATTGTACTCTCCTGGATGTGATGCTGGTATGCTTGGAACATCACATGGACGAAACATTCTGTACAACGAAGAGGTAGAAGTGAGAGAGTTATGCCGTTAATCGTGGCTCCCTATGTCTTTTCAAGAAAAATGTTTCAGCCGCGTCTCTGGAGTTATCTCATGAATGCTTGATTGTTTTCGGGATGGACCGTGGTGAGCAGTGCCCAGTCGCACTTCTCTTTGGTTACTGAAGTTGTTTTCTCTGAGTAGGTTTGTGATCCGGGCCTCGTAAAGTGTTGCAGGCGCCTACTAGACGGAGAGGTGATGATATCCTTACGTTACACCTTTGAAGAATAGATGACCTTGTCGTGGCTATGACTTTTGGGTTGACCGTGCCTCCTGAGCTTTGTAGTGGTTGTTACTACGGTAAAGCTCTGGCTGGTATCAACAAACGAACAACAACAGTTCTTGGCAGCACAAGAGACTACATTGTCGTGGGAACCTAAAATAGGTTGGATGGAATTGCATGGGCGTCCATGGAAGCAAAGGGATTGGCTAGATGCGCAGGCGAGTAAACTATCCACGACCACGAGCTTTGGCGAGATGGATCAAAAAGTGGCCACAACTACGAACCTTGGTTGGCTGTGATCACGATCCTTGACAGGGAGGAGTATGGCGGCTACGGAACGATCCTTGGCATGGAGGAGTGTGGAGGCTACGGCATGATCCTTTGCAGGGAGGAGTGTGTCGGCTACGACACGATCCTTGTCAGGGAGGAGTGGTGACTTCTGGAGAGAACGTTGAAGCGGCTTCTGGAGCGAAACGTTGAAGCGAAGCGGCTCCTTGAACGAAACATTGAAGCGTCCCCTGGATCGAAACATTGAAGCGGAGCGGCTTCTGGAGCGAAACGTTGAAGAGGCTCCTTCTGAGTTGTGGCCATGTCCGTCTGAGTTTTGGCAAGAACTTTCTGTCTCTCCATTAAATCGATAATGGTAATGAGAAGGTTGGTTTCCTCTGGCTCCTCCATCCTCTCGGCCTGACGAAGAAGTGGTGGAAGCCATGGTGATGATTGGAGGCGTCATGCTCGAAGAAATATTAGGAGTACTGGCGGCTCTGGCTCTGGTAATAAGAGGCGTCACGTCAGAGGGGATGCTTTCGGTGCTGCTAGTGTTGGTGGTAGAGGATGTAACGCCATGGGATGTGTTGACTGCGCTTGCGGATGGTACATTGGTGTTGGTCATTCCTTTTTTGCTCTCGCCCGATATGGCCACATACTCTATTCGCTTAGGGGTCTCTCCAAAAAACTGAATTTTCAGATTGCAAATCAGAGTTTATTGTGTGACGCAATCCTGGCTGCGAGAAGTCCCTAGTCATCCTTTATTGTCTATATAATATCTCTATGTCGATCCGCGGCAAGGCGGAGAACCTCCAGTCCCCGAGTAATTCCATTTGAATCAATATTTTCCTGGACAATGCGCTTCAAAGCGTTGCATTCGTTGGTATGATAATGAATAAACCTGTGATAGTGGCAATATCTTGAATCTAGCATCTCCTGATCAGTTGGTGGACGCTCTACCGGGGGTAGTTGGTATACTCCCTCCCGTACCCAAATTTCCAGTAACTCTATAACTCTTCTGATAAGCAACAATAAGCGTGGATATTTTGAGTCTGGCTTCTCCCGCATCAGTAATTGCCGTGGCGGAAATTTTCGCATGCTTTGGCATGAAGCTCTCTTTGAGGGCGGAAATGACACTTGAGCGATCATTGATTCATGAGCGGACCATTTACTTCTACCGTATTGCTGAAATGTAATTTCTCTTGAGAGGCTGCATCAGCGACGACGACACGTAGTGGCTGAACTGGATAATGTTCATTGGCGCAGTGTTCGTTTGTATAAGCGTCTTGGTAGATTTCCCCATCTTCAGGTTCTTCTCTTTTCAGCAAAGCAGTTGTGGTTGCGGACTGTTGGACAACTCTTTGAACTTCTGCAAGGGTTTGAAGATAAATGTTTTCCAGCAAGGCTTCATAGGCAGGCTCTTTACCTTTGTCTTGTAGATGTTGTGGCGCACTTGGAAAGTCTCCTCCCTCGGTCTTGTGAAATTGTCTTGGCTTTATGTGTTGGCAGAATCCAATTGGCCGTTCTTCTGCTGCTCCTTTATGATGTGGCTACGTGCTCCGTTAGCATCCTCATTGGTAGAGGTGCAAACTTTAGACAAATATTTAACATACTTCGTATTACTCTTGAAATTAGCGAGATCCTCTGGATAATCCTTTGCTGTTTTTTTCCACAATCGGCTTATTATACTCTTCAGGATACGAAGCGTCTCGTTTTATCGCCTGATAATATCAACTTGGATGGCAACCATATCCTCTAGAATTTTTGTCATGTCTTCCATGGTAGTTGGCTTCCAGCTATTCATTGCTTCTGCAAGGTTGGAATGACCCGAATACATCTGGAAAGAATCTTTGACTGAAATGGGTTTCAATTAACGATTGAATTGGGCTTAAGACCAATTGGGATGGAAATTAAATTGAGAATTGAATTTACAACCGAGATATTGAATCTCCCACTGTGGTCTCCAATTGTTTATGGGTAAAAACTGTTTCTGTTGGTTTTGGTAAATGTGGGTGTGTGGATGAGAAACAAATCTAAACCTTAAACAAATGCACTGCACGGGAGTACTTTAGATTCGAGAGATCAATTTGTATAATCCTGGCCTAAACCAAGAAATGGTCGTTCCAGTCTTGCTTCGGTCACAAAGTGAAGGAGAAGGGTTGGTCTTAGGGAGGGAAGCGAAGAAGGTGTTGGAATCAGAATGGTTAATTCTGACGGTGTGGTTATTTTATGACTTGTATCAGAATTTGGAACTGGCTTGCGGAATGTAAGCTGTCAGTTCTTTGGTGTTTTCTGGATACTGTGTTGTTGTTAACCAAAACTCTTTTTTTGGGTTTAAATAGGTAGAACCTATTTATACAAGTCATATTGAACGCACCCTGATCTCGTAGAAAGCGGGAATGATTGAGTGAGGGAGAAGTGGGGTAATGTGTAAATGCCAGAGACCACGTTCCCACTATGAAGGAGACGGGTTAGTTTACACCCACTACTTCTTGCCGCCACTAACTGCCCTGCTTTCTGACACTTTCTTGCAATGGGCGTGTTGCACACCGCACGCTGTAAACCGCCATACCAGTAACCTGATGAGCATCCCCCAGTTTGTGACATGTTTGATGTCTCGAGTGTTTTCGTGGAAAACGTGTAGCTGTTTGCTATGTGTGGCAAGTCAAAGTCAGAAGACTTGCCGCAGGAAGATAACACGTGATGCTATTTAGGCTTTCCTTGGCTGATCGCCTAAGACTTTCCACAGGCCTGTCAATTCGGTGGCGAATTTGGACGGCTGAGATTGTAACTCATGAGAAAGGGTGGCCATTGATTATGTCCACATTCTGTTGGCATCTTTTAATAGCATAGTGGATCCATTGGCGCATGTCAGTGACATGGTGGGATAGCCAAAGCTAGGATTTGGCGTCGTGGCCAAAATTAGGGCTTGGCGGCATGGCCAAGCTAGAATTTGGCGCATATTGGTCTTAGACCCAAATACGGCTTCGGCAACATTGGCTCCAGATGCCATATCAAAATTAATGCCCTAGGGAGCATTACTTGGCTTGGTTGGCGTGGCAACCTTAGCTAAGTTAGAGTTTGGCCGAAACCCTAATTTACGCGTGTGGCATGTGACCGCGGCACGGTGACGTTTTTTGTGCAAACGGAACCATGGCCACGCCAGAGGAATTATCGTGAAGCCAAAACGTGGGATGGTCAAAGGAGCAAGGGAGGCTATGAGTGGCCATAGCATGGCGCCATTTTTAGGGTTTCCCAGTCCCACATGGCTCGTGGCATGTTGTGGGGCCCAAAGTGGTGTAATTTGGGCCACGACCAAAGTTAGGGTTTCAACTAATGCCACTAAAGGAAATCGTGTTCTAGTTAGGAAACCTTGACCAAACTCTGTTATGGCGTTGGCCACGAACAGAAAGTAGGTTAGCACATAGGCGCGCTATTTATTGCATGTTGGCACGTTCGGCATGCTGCTGTGGAAAAGTGGCACGTTTGGCATGTTTGGCATGCACGTTTAGGGCATTGACGCCTTATGTCATGTTTGGCATGTCACTAGCATGCCGGATCCGAATGACACGTTTGGCATGTTTGGCATGCCAATTAGCATGTTGGCGCGGCTTTTGGAAAGCCAATTCGGCATTGTGACCATCTGTCACAATTTTGCCTCTTTTAATACTGTGGCAGGTTTAGAGCGGCCTGATTGGTCGATTAACAAGAGGGGCATGCCAAGCATGGGCGTGGCCTCACTTCTAGAGTGTGTATGGTGGATTTAAAGCGACCTGATTGGTCGATGGAAAATAGGGCCGGCAAGTATGGTCCCAGCCACAACTCATGTGCATGTGGCGGGTTTAAGGCGACCTGATTGGTCGACGGGAAATAAGGGCCGGTCGAGCAGCATGGGGTGTGGCCACTTGCAAGTGGCGCCAGCTGGCCTATGGCATGTCCACACCTCCCTTTGTTTTTGCTCCTATTCCGCGGCTCCTTTTATTCCTTGTTTTCTGATTGTGGGTAGGATTTTGCACCTACTAATCCATGGCGGATTAATTTCCTAGTTCACCTAGGCTTAACTTCGACATGCAAGGTCTATAATACTGCGCAGGGCGCAAAACTCTAATTTTTACAAATTAGTCAGGGTAATATATGAAGGGTAAATTTATTAAATACCCTTAGTTTTGACACCCAATAGATATACCCTTATACAACAATATAAATATCCCTATCATTTAAATACCTTATCCATTAAAAATTAGATTACCTTAATACCCTCATTTACAATATTATTTTCCATTTAAAAATCTTATCCATTAAAAAATAGATTTTTCTATTATTTCACATCCACCAGCAGCACCATTTCACCACCACCAACAGCACCGCCGCCACCACCACTCCGCCACCACCACCACTTACTAAATACAACCACCAATAATATTCCACCACCGCCACACACCACCACTTTTGTTGTTGTTGCCGCCGCCATCAATATTAGGTGTCAACAACTGAAGTTGATCCAAAAAATCAAAAGTTCAAAAATATTTGTCAAATTTGGTTGTTGATTCAATTTTTCTATTGTTGATACACAAACATTGGTTGTTGACTCCCTAAACTGAGGTCAATTTCTATTGTTGATACACAAATATTTGTTGTTGACTCCTTACACTAAGATCAATTTCTATTGTTGATACACAAATATTGGTTGTTAATTCCATTTTTCCATTGTTGATACACAAACATTGGTTGTTGACTCCCTAAACAAAGGTCAATTTCTATTGTTGATACACAAATATTTGTTGTTGACTCCTTACACTAAGATCAATTTCTATTGTTGATACACAAATATTGGTTGTTGATTCCATTTTTCTATTGTGGATACAGAAACATTGGTTGTTGACTCCCTAAACTAAGGTCATTTTCTATTGTTGATACACAAATATTTGTTGTTGACTCCTTACGCTAAGATCAATTTCAATTGTTGATACACAAATATTGGTTGTTGATTCCATTTTTCCATTGTTGATACACAAATATTGGTTGTTGACTCCCTAAACTAAGGTCAATTTCTATTGTTGATACACAAATATTTGTTGTTGACTCCTTACACTAAGATCAATTTCTATTTTTGATACACAAATATTGGTTGTTGATTCCATTTTTCTATTGTTGATACACAAACATTGGTTGTTGACTCCCTAAACTAAGGTCAATTTCTATTGTTGATACGCAAATTTTTATTGTTGACTCCTTACACTAAGATCAATTTCTATTGTTGATACACAAATATTGGTTGTTGACTACCATTTCTATCATTCTTTATCATTCGAGCCTCACCACCACCACAATCACCACAACAACTTCCACTACCACCAGCACAACACCAAATAAACACAATTCATCTAAACCATTACCAGTAAACAATTGAAACACAATCAAAATCACAAGATCATTGACACCAATACTAGTGCAATCAAATGTTTAAATCAAATGTACATTGAAAACAGATTCAATCATTACCGTCAATAGTTGATGGAGTAGTATTCAGAAACTTGTCGTCCAACCTCACCACCACCACCACCACCCCGCCAGCAGCGTACAACATTTCCAACACCACAAACAACCAGAATCACCATTATCTTTATGACCAACTTTAATTCATCATTCCAACCAGAACCAACACGATCTCCATCATCAAAATTCATCGTTCTAACTTCACCAGCATCACCAACACCACCATCAGACAGAATATCCACCAACACCACAACAACCATAACCACCACTATCTTCAAGACTGATTTTATTTCATCATTCGAACCTGAACCAACAAAATCTTCATGACTGATTTTATCTACATACTACCACCACCAGCAGAAACTCAAACTAGAGAAAGAAGATAATCAATTGATAGATTGAAATACATGCCTCCTTCATCGCCGTCGCCACCACCATCATTGTAGATATGGTATCTTCCTTCACCACCACCACCATCACCACCATGATCTTCTTATAATAAAACAGAGATTTGATATCCTCCTTCACCACCGCCACGACCTTCACCTCTATTATTCGAAACTAGGGTTGCTGATGGATCTTAAATTCGAGCTTGTTACTCTATCGATTGAGAAGAAGAATTTTCAATTGAAAAGCTAAACCCATTGAATCTATAACAGACATCAAAAGAAGAGGAATACTAACAGTTGATAATGATTATCAAGCTTGATTTCTGGATCTGAATCAGGTGAAAAATCGATCTAATTCAGGTGGTGATGCTGCTGCTTGTGATGGATTTGCTGGAAGCATAAGAGGTGCTTCCGGAACTGATGACGAGATCGGTGGAGGTGGTGGCGGAGGTGACTGTGAAGATGTAGTGGCGGAGATGACGATAAATAAGTTGATTTTCGGTTTTTAGTAATGAAGAAGAAGAAGTATCGAATAGATTAGGGGTATTAAAGGAAGTATCTTATAATTGAATTTCTTTGTTTTTAGATTAGGGGTATTAATATAGTGGACAAGGGTATTTTTGAAGTCCATGAAAAGGAGGGGCATTTATATAATTCCCACATATCTGAATCTTGTGGATTATCATAAAATTGATTGAATTCTATGTATTGACACAGAGTTCTTTAAGTTTATTGCCAAAGAGCAGTATGCTTTCCGATTGAGTACTTTTATGCAAGGACCTTAACCTTGATACTTGGAAATTCGTGCTACTCTGCTGCGAGTGAACACAGATTGTCATGCCATATCAATATTAAGGGTTCATCCGGGGAACATAGCGTAGGAAAAATACTCCACAGGCTCCGGCATTAGTGAGTAATGTATCTAGGGGCTTATACACTCATTAGGCTCTATACTAGTGAACAATTCATCTAGGAGCTTGAGTTTCAATATAATATGAAGAGAGACATAGGCACTCATCATATTTTGATATATTCTCCGAATTCTCTGCGGAATATAGACATATAAATGTCTACTGCATATGATGTCAGGTCAGGTAGATAGACTTTTACAATTTTCGCTCTATAATAAAAACCAACATCAACAAAAGTATATCAAAGAGTTATATCTCAATTTCCCGATTCAATCCTCACTCAAAAAAATAGAAATCTGTGAGCCTGATTGAATAAAAGAGAAATAACTTGAACGGTACCAAAGACCAATGTTCAAGGACCAATCAATTTCAATCAACAACCAAAGGTTGGATGTACCAATTGATCGATTCAACGCACAACCTGTGATATTTCAATTATATAACAAAATATAATGCAGAAAAGAAATAACACAGACACCAGAAGTTTTGTTAATGAGGAAACCGCTAATGCAGAAAAACCTCGGGACCTAGTCCAGATGGAACACACACTGTATTAAGCCGCTACAGACACTAGACTACTACAAACTAACTTCGATATGGATTGTAGTTGCACCACAATCAATCTCACACTGATCCAAGGTACAGTTGCGCTCCTTACGTCTCTGATCCCAGCAGGATATTACGCACTTGAGTCCCTTAGTTGATCTCACCCACAACTAAGAGTTGCTACGAACCAAAGTCGAAGACTTTAATAAACAAATCTGTCTCACACAAAAAAAAGTCTACATGAATAGATAAAATGTATCCACAGAAATACCTACGAGTTTTGTTCCGTCTTTTGATAAATCAAGGTGAACAGGAACCAAATGATATACCGGACTTATATTCCCGGAGAACATCCTAGAAATATCAATCACCTCACAATAATCTTAATTGACTAGTGAAACAAGATATTTTGGAATCACAAACGATGAGACGAAGGTATTTGTGACTACTTTTTTATCTTGCCTATCAGAGAAATTAATCTCAATCCAATCTTACGATTGTACTCAAATACGATAGAAACAACAAGATCGGATCACGCAACTATAGAGAAAATAGTTGGGTCTGGCTTCACAATCCCAATGAAGTCTTCAAGTCGTTAACCTACATGGTCTCGAGAGAAACCTAAGGTTAAAGGAGAATCGACTCTAGCTTATACAACTAGTATCACACAGGAGGTGTGGGGATTAGGTTTCCCAATTGCTAGAGTTCTCCTTTATATAGTCTTCAAATCAGGGTTTGCAATCTAAGTTACCTTGGTAACAAAGCATTCAATATTCACCGTTAGATGAAAACCTGATTAGATTCAAGCTAATATCTTTCAACCGTTAGATCGAACTTAGCTTGTTATACACAAATGAAATGTAACTTCATTTAGGTTTGAGTAACCGTACCTAAACGTATACACCTAGTTGGTTCAACAATAGTTAACCAATGGTTAGCCATATGAGCACTTTCATATCAACCTTATTCATCTTCACCATAACTAGTTCAAATGACTCAAATGATCAAGTTAAAGAGTTTTTCAATTGCTAAGATCTCATAGAAGTATACAAGACATAATCAAGGCAAAAACGATTTTGATTCACTCGAATCGATTCATGAACATTATATCCACGGTTTGCAAAGGTTGTATTCCTTAATTTATAAATATCTTAGTTCACGAATAAACCGTTTTTAGAAAATAACCCACTTAAGTACGCATACGGGTACGCATACTTAAGTACCCAGATTGAGCTTATTTTTGGTTCACAAACTCCAACAGGAATTCGCGGGATGTGAAATTCTGACAGTACGCGTACAAGTACGTGGACTCCGGTCATCCTAAACCAGTAAAGTACGCATATTTTGGTTCAAGGATTTTGGACTTACACAAGTATGAGTTCACATACAATGTTTATATCCATTCAAGGTTATATATTCTAAACTCTCATTTCAATCATTGAAACATTCTTAGAGGATGTTATATAGTTGTTATCCACAAACTATTTTTCATCAAAGCGGTTTTCAATAGATTGAAATGATCAACATGACTTTCGTCACGAGTAAAGATGAACTTGGCCAAAGCGAAAGCTTACAAACATATATTTCGATATATAGATAAGCGAGATAAACTCGGCTCGAAAAAGCAAATGTATATAATCGAAGTATATATATCAATACCAATTTTGTCTCAAGATATGAGATAGAGTAGATATACTTTTGAGTGATAGATAAGTTCAAGTCTCCACATACGTTTTAGTCGATGAAGATCGACCAGTTCCTTGAGTAGTTCTTCGTCTTTGCATGATGAACATCGTGGAGTCTAGAGCTCAACTACACTTAATATGTTAGTCCGAGACTTAGCTATAAGTAGACTAGAAATCAAGACTTATAGTTTTAGCAACTAAACTTGACAAATAAACTTGAGATAGCAACGCTTGCGAGTTCGACCGAGCATTGCTCTAACAATATCCCCTTTGTCAATTTTAGTGAAAAAACTATCAATACATATGGAATACAAAATAAATAAACTTTGCAGCTTCTCATCCACATGCTTTATCTCCTTGGTTTTTCAACATTACTCGAAATCTTCGTCATTTCCAAGTACTCCTATGATTCCAAAGGTATTCAATTTAGCATCATCGTTATTGAAGATCCGTAGCCATAACAATGAGAAAACAATAACTCTCAATCATTGTTATACAATGTCATAGTATTATTACACAACATCAAAGTTCAATTGTATGACAACTTTGACAACAATACTATGGTGATATGTACCACTCCCCCTTAGTCAATACTTCATCTCACATGAAAACCACTCCCCCTTACATAATGATCCGAAAACCATATGTATTTATAGTGTGAACTACGCATTAGTTCTCCCCCTTTTTGTCAATAAAATTGGCAAAGATACGAAAACTAGTGGGATCCTAATGAAATTTTCAAAGAGACACTTCATGACCAAAAGAAAGTACATATAAACTTTTTTAGATGCAATCATATAGTCGAAACTAAATGCATTCATCAAAGAGTTTATAAAGATACAAGATAACCCCTATAATATTCCACAGCCGCACTCCCTACAAAGATTTGGCAATTAAGCACAAGTTCAATTAAGAACTCTCCCCCATAAAATGTCATTCCCGGAAGAACAACAAGAGCGACCTTACTTTCACAAGAAAAGAAGGATTTATTTGGACATTAACAAATCAAATAAGAATATGAATTTGTATCCAAAAATCTCTATTAAATTAACCACAAGAGAACCCATGATTAATTTAATTGGAAATGCTCACATAAGAGAACTTACGAAGCCGCACAGTACTTTCACATAGAAGTGGATCAGGGAAAAATCAATACCCCGGAATATACAAATATTCATTCTATTTTCATAAATATTTGCATAATGACATCATATACTTAATCTTTGTTATCAAAAGTTCATTCTATTTTCCATCGATATTTGCATAAAGACATATAGTTCAAGATTTCAT
Organism: Papaver somniferum; assembly: GCF_003573695.1. NCBI lineage: Eukaryota > Viridiplantae > Streptophyta > Magnoliopsida > Ranunculales > Papaveraceae > Papaver > Papaver somniferum. Next base: position 82,646,382 of record NC_039365.1, on the reverse strand, counting down.
CAATATTTGCATAAAGTTCAAGATTTCATCTTGCAATATATGAAATCATAAAGATTTGCATAAAGTTCAATATTTCCATCAATATTTGCATAAAGTTCAAGATTTCATCTTGCAATATATGAAATCATAAAGATTTCTCTGGACATTAACAAATTACATGAAACATGAATTTTTATCCAGAAACTCAATTAAAATTAACCACAAGAGAACCCATGATTAATTTAATCGGATATGCTCAACATAAGAGAACTTACGGAGCTGCACAGTATTTTCACATAGAAGTGGATCAGGGAAAAATTAATATCGCGGAATATACAAAGAATCATTCTATTTTCATCAATATTTGCATAATGATATCATATACTTAATCTTTGTTATCAAAAATTCATTCTATTTTCCATCAATATTTGCATAAAGACATATAATAGACTTAACTTTTGACATATATGGGATAATCATAGTTCACGGATGCAAACACACATATCCCATAACAATTTTTGCAATATATAAAACCAATAAAGATTAATACTGCAAAATCATTTTCCAAACAAACTTTAGAATTTAAACAAATAAATCTAAAAACATTGCAAGATGAAAACGTTGGACATAGCTATGTGTACTCACAATAATGGCTATTCCAAACCCTAGTTTTTCTTCTTAAAAACACAAGAATAAATTCTCATAAGAAGTTTCCTAGACATAATCAAAACAAAATCTAAAACCCAAATAAAACTGATAAAACATAAAAAACTAATCATCATCTTCATCATCAGAGACCATAAGAGTGACTTGAATCTTACCCATGTCATCCTTGATTTCTGGAAACTTAGTGGCAATCACAAGTAATTGTTCTTGCAAACACCTTACCTTGACACTAATCTTATCAACACCTTTAAGAATTTGATGAAGAAGATCCATGGATGAAGTATCACATGAGCCATCAAGGTTTTCACATCTTTGTCTCTTGCAAGCATTCTCTCTCATACGTTTGAAGGTACATGGACGAACAAGCTTGGGAGTCCTAATGGAGTTGCCAATCGGAGAAATGGAGAAGGTGCGACAAATTTTCTAAATCAAGCATGGATAGCCTAACTTA